>NW_006799979.1:256655-267199 GCF_000485575.1 Poecilia formosa | reverse complement strand
CACACACACACACACACACACAGACAAACACACTCCTCCTACCTGCCAATCAGTTTGATTTAATATGCAACAAAGGGAAAAAAAGCAAGCTCTGACAGGTAGCCGTGTACTTATCATCAGGTTGTCACTGCGCTTCCTAGCATCAATTGTCTGCCTCAAAACCACAATTAACGCCCCGGCCCCCGTATCCTTCCTCCACACGCCGGTGGCACAGTCGCGCTACTAATAAATCGTGGCCCTGACTGTAGGCCTAACGTGATTTTGTAGAAAAGCTGCATGCATTTTGTGGAAGTTTGGAGGCATGCTTGCTTGTGGGCGTGTGATGGAAGTGCAGTTATGAGTTTCTCTCCCCGGCTGACAAGTCGGCTTGATCCTCCCTTCGCAGCAGCACTCCCTCGTCCTGCTGAATGAACCAGATTAGTTTATGTTAACTGACATCGACCGCCTGCACAAAGCCGAACGTCCCCATCCAAGCGAACACGAAGGATAAACACAAGTGGAAACAAGGATCTGGGATTTACTTGTTTACTTTAGGAGCGAGAGTGAATTTATGTTGTTTATGCGCGCCTCGTTGGAGTATTCACACTTCTTGAACTTTTCCACATTACTGGGTTTTTGCATGACAGACTAGAGCAAAGTAGTAAACTCTGCACCGATATTCTGTGTTGTAAACAGTCTGTCTTTTTCGATGTTCAATACAAGTTATGTACATTTTTTGGAAAAGCGACTCAACTTGGTTACACATCCAATATTTATATGTTTAATAACTGCACAGTATTTTGTTGGGTTTTTTTAAATATTGTTTTTAACACTAAGAACTTTTTGTGTGAACCTTTATATCTGTTGCTGCTGTTTAATCAAGTTGATTTGTATTGTGCATTTCAGCATCAAGGCAGTTCAAAGCACTTTACATCATATAAAACATCATAAAGCACAAATACTGACAAATACGACCAACATTGGATTTTGTCGTGTGCCATCATAAAAATCATTAACGCACTTCAAGTATGTTGATTAATTGCGGGTCGAAAGCAACTCTAAACAGATCAGTTTTTAGGTTCGATTTAAAAGAACTCGGTGTTTCGACTGTTTAGCAGTTTTCTGGAAGTTTGTTCCAGATTTGTTACACATGAATTTCCCCTTTATAGGACAATAAAGGCTGTTTCTATTCTATTTTATTCTATTCTTGTAAAGTGGACTGAAAATGCTTTCCTTTTCTAGTGTGGGCTGCCTATATGTTCCAACTCTTTTACTAAATAAATAAAATCAAATGCAAGAAATTCCTTTAAGAAGTCTCTCAGAAGTCTCTCAATTAGCAAACACCCTCAGTACAGATGCACAAAACAATTTTTGTCGAGGAACGCCAACACACCATCGCGGTGAAACACGGTGGTGGCAGTATTGTGCCATAATGGGAGCTGGTAGGAAAATCAGTAGATCTAAATCTAGAGCATTTCTGAAAAAGAAAAAGTAGTGAAAACTGTCAAATCCTGCAGAGGTTCACCTTCTAACAGAATGTTAGATGTAAACATAAAGTCAGAATTACAATCCAATAGTTTAGGTCAAAGCAAAGTTTGGACTGCCCAGCGAAAGCCCAGACCTAAATTAACTGTGAAAAACTGGAAAAAGGTTTATTTTTAAAAGACAAAGATGTAGAGAGCTGGTGGAGCCGTACTCCAAGTTATGATTGGAGCCAAAGGTGACTCAACAAAACTTTCACTGGGGCCCTTTGCATGTTTCACAGCTTATTTTTATATGTGGATCTCTTTGCCTTGGCGTAAGCGTAGATGTTCTTCCTGCTGTTGTTTTCCTGTGCAGTAAAACCTCCTAAAAATGATGCCTACCTGCATTTCCTTATCTCAACTTAATCCCCCCCCCCTTGGAAATGTGTGAAAACAAAATGCATTATCGGCTAATGAATACGTTTTCTTCCCCAGTCTGTATCAATCAAACCGTGCCCACCTTGGCTGAGCGTCCTGGGGGCATTTGTGGAAAACCTGAGCGCAAGATAAGAACCACTGGTTTTGAGGAATTTTAAGCTTTCAGCTTAGATGCGGATTTGGTAGAGGGAGAGAAAAAAAAAGAAAGCTGCAACTATTCATTAGCAAACCATATTTAGCACTGAGTCAAAAGATTACGCACCGTCCCTAATTTGTCTGCACAGCTTTCAGCAAGTACAAACACCTACATGCCTTGTTACAGACGAACAACGCGGCTGCGTGCTCTTGCTTGTTGGAAAGTTTTCCTCATTCTCACTTTTTTTTTTTTCTTTCTTCTCCCCTCAGAACTTTTTGGACCAATCGCAGCGCCTTGCTAAAGTATTCACAGCCAATCACAAACCTAACGAAGCTCATTTGGATTTTATGCATGAGATCAACTCAAAGCAGTAGCTAATTGTAGGGGAAGTTGGATCAAATTTGCTTTTCAGGATTTGTTTACAACTAGTAATAACTGTGGAGTTGTATTTGGCCCCCTTTGCCTTTACGTCCCTCAATAAAATTCCGTGGTTTAAGGATTTGTAATTATACGTGTGGGTTTTATAACAAACCGTACGGCGCTAGAGATCAAACATCTGAGACTCCTACACAAAACATGCAACACATTACTCAGTCTGCTGTCCTGACCGCCGCCTATAGAAAGCGTCAGTTTGCATCAGTTCTCTGAGGAGAAAAAAAAAAAAAAGGTGCAGCCAAGTGCTCATTACCTCTGCATTAGGCTGTGAAGGATGCAAAAACACACGCCTGGAGGTTTGAAACCATATGGACAGAGAAACGCTCGAGAGGTTCATGTAGAGTGAGGTCATTTAGGAGTCAGAAGACAAAGACGGAGCGCTGCGAGACTGCACCTAATATGTTATGAGACAAGAGGCCTGTGTTTGGAGTCAGCGCAACTTACAAGGCTTTATTGGCAGGCGAATACGTCCTGAACCATCTCCAAACGCATTCGCAGCTATGTGGCGACACACCCACGGACACTGACACACACAAACCCGGCGAGTACATGGAAGGGGCTTTTTCGGTTCCAGCTTCTAAAAACATGAGGTGGATTAACAGGGTCACATATGAAGGTGAGGTGGGGGGGGACTCAGGAGAAACTGTGTGAAGTTCAACTGGAGCTTTGGACCGCAAACAGACACGGGGTCGCTTAATCTCCATTTGCTTCTCCCACATAAAATGCGAGCATGTATGCGTGTGCGGGGCACAGACAGTGTCCCTGTTGCTCCACTACCTAAAGAGCCCAGTGTCCATTAAAGGGGCCATGAATCCACCACTAAAACTGGTTTTACAGAGTGGAGCTTCAGGCCGGCAAAGCCGCTCACACACACACTGCAAGCGGCGTACGGACTGGAGAGGAGCTCGGTCTGTTTATGTGCGTGTCCATGGCAACCAGGTGCCTCACAGAGTCAAATAGAGGAAATATTTGCCACTTGAAAACCACACATGAACTCAGCGACTCTCACAGAGCTGGTTCTGCAGCCACTGCTGACATCTGAATGGGACATGCCAAAAGAAGGAATTTGGAAACACAGACAGTGAAAGTGGCATGAAACTCAGTCAGGCGCAAAGATAACGATGGTAACAAAGAAAAAAAAAAAAGGATAAAGACAGAGATTTAGACATTTGAAAGGAGATGCAGTGGTCAAATCTGACCCCAGCTCCTCTTTCTGAGTGAATCAAATTTACTCCCCTCGCCATTAGGACGGCAAAATGGCACTGAATTATGTAGGAAGAGTAAAGAATGGTAGAATAAGGAGGGAGGCGCAGTATAAAGTAGGGTGGGGAGAGTAAAGTGGAATATAATAGGGTAGGGTGAGAAATGTAGAGCAGGGAGGGCAAAGTAGGGTCAGAAAGTGAGGCTAAAGTAGGGGAGAGTATGGAAGATAAAGTAGGGTAGGATAGAGAAATCAAAATAAGGCAGGATAAGGTAGGATAGAGAGGGCAATCTAAAACAGAAAAGGGTAAGGAATGAAGGGCAGGATATGGAAAAGGTGGCAAAATGGGTTTATATAGGGAGGCTAAAGTAGGGTAGATGGGAATAGGTTGGGAATGTTTTAGAGCAGCGTTTCTCAACTCTGGTCCTCACCACCCCCCTGTCCTGCATGTTTTAGGTATTTCCCTTCTGCCACACACCTGAATTGTATCTCTGGGTGATTAACAGGCTTCTGCAGTATTTGATGGTCATGCAATCATTTGAATCAGCTGGTCTGGAATAGAGGCACATCTAAAACATGCAGAGCAGGGGGGCGGTGAGGACCAGGGTTGAGAAACACTATTTTAGAGGCTTTAAGAGAATTTCACTATGCAAAGAACTTAACTAGAAGCATGAAAATTACCCTAACCAATGTCTGGTTTCCTGCTTATCCTTTGTTGCTTCAAAATAAGAGCTAAAAGCAAAGTCCCAAACTAAGTCTGGGCTTAACACAACCGAATAGGATTCAGCCTTCATCTTTGTCCCTGCTTCACTTCTGGCACATTGTGCCACTGTTGAACTCAGCCACCTTTGTCCATCAATACTGGAGAGAGAAAGGGATGGCTGGAGGCCTGGTGCTGGTCAGAAACAAGCACTGCTGTCCGCTCCCCGACCGCAGCGGACCCAGCCTGTGTCCTCTAGCCTTCGGGCTTGGATCGAACTGTTTGTGTGGCTCCCACCGTGAATGCGCATCACACTCTGAGAATGCGTGTGGAGCTCTATTCCGTTTGAGCTACTTTAGGGGTGAGTATTACATATGTATCACCTTATTTACAGTGTGAGAGGTTGTTAACTATAAATATAAATACGCTTAGTTACAAAATGAATCTGTTACACGCTTCTTCGGTTTCCAAATAGAAAAAAAAAAAAAAGAATGTCTGTGTAGAGCAGCAGCTCCACACACACAGGCTGTATTGCTGACGGGGCTTGCGACGGGCACTGCTGCAAACGGACTGGGTGACCTAAATCCCACTCCATACTGCCCGTGTCATATCCTGCCACTGCGCGTGTCACTTCCCCCAGCAGCTCGCAGCAGCTTTCACCATGGGGGATCCTCACTGCTACTCAGAAACAAGTGAAGGTAGCTCTTTTTTTTTTTTTTTCTTTTGGGCAGCAAATATCCGCCGTCAGCAGACCGACACAAAAAAATTTATCGTTATTTTTTTCCCCCACATGCTCACTAGCTTGGCATGGGCCGTGCAAACTCAGCAATGTTTTATTGAAAAATCAACACGGCCCAAGCGTCATATTATGACTTTTTTTTTTTTTTTTTACAGTAGCAGCAAATAAGATTCTGACACAGTAGTTTAAGCGGAGGCTTGGAGGGGCCTCATTTCACCAGAAACAAGGTCTTCATGTCGGAAAACACCCGAAATTCATTAGCAGAAAATGAAAGTAATCTCTTCATCCAGTTTTTGTCTTTTCTTTGTTGCTACAAAACACTTTGCCGTGTGTCCCGCTGATTCCTTTTTCACAGCAAACGTCAACGTGAGAACGCCCGGCCGACGGATGGCGGAGAGTACGACGGCGACCGGGTGGGTTTCCACACAGACCGTGGCATTCACATTCTGTCACCCTTTCATGTTTTGGAACTACCCCGCCCCCCTCCCTTCCCCACTATAAAAGGAGGTTGAAAAGCAAAGGAGAGGAGTGGGAAGAAAAGAAGAGGGAATAAAAAAAAAAAAAAAGAAAAGAGCGAGGGGCAAATGAAGAGAAATGCAGGTTTGGCCTCAGGCGGCGTGCTGTGATGTAAGAGAAACATGGGGATGAGAGGGGAAGAAAGAGGAGGAGGGGTGGCGTTCAGTGGAGTGGGTGCATCTTTTGCATGTGTGCGTGTCCATTTGTGTGTGTGTGTGTGTGTGTGTGTGTGTGTGTGTGTGTGTGTGNTGTGTGTGTGTGTGTAAGGTTGTGCACCGACACACCAACCACGCGGATTTCTGTTGACATAATACAGTAAAGATTGAGTTGTGTCGGCACAGGCCGAAGATTCTCGTAAAGGGCTATTGCTAGCAACTGAGAGATTCCAATATTGTTTTTGAAATTGTTCATGCACCTTAAGCCTGCACTGGAAAACTGAGGGTGAGGTCATATCTGAAGTGTGTGTGTGTGTGTGTGTGTGCGTGTGTGCGTGTGTGTGTGTGTGTGTGTCTGCTGTAATGTCAGAGAGTTTCAGAGTGAAGCAACCTGACGGAGCTGCAGTGTACGAAACAGGCTTCAGGGCATGGGTTGAAACTTGGCCTGCTAATTCTAAAACACACACACACACGCATGCACGCCTACATGCACACGCACACACACCCACACACACACACACACACACACACACACACCTTAGAAGAGTTTCTGTGAACAAGTTCCAGCATCTACCTTTCTCTGGCCTGTCAACACACTGAGCCTCACGACTCGTCTCACTGTACCTGTTTTCCTCTCTTTCTCCTACATTTGACTGTTTCATTATTTACCACTTGGACCTGGATTATTTAGTTTTTTTTATGGCAATAACCGGCACTGTAGGCTATCCGCAGCAACAGCACTCAGACTTGGGATAGTTTATGAGCTCCTGCCTGATTTAATCAGTAAATCTGATTATTTTAATAATTTAATATTGAAGGCAAAAACCAAACGTACTTGGCAACACAATGTTTGTAGACAAGAAGTCTGTAAGGAGGAACCTGAACATCCATAAGCCCAGCAGTATATGCGTTTTTTTATAGGGTTTACAATCAAAGTATTGATATAAGTGTTAAATATGAGCAGATGAATCGGTTTCCTTCCATAAAATTGGTCTTTTTCAAAAAAGAGGAGTGAATCGAAACTCCTTTTACCAACTTTTTGTTCTTTTTCTCAACATGGTTTGATATTCTGAGTATTATATAGTAATCACATAAAATATCAGATACTGAGAGTGTTTATCAGGAGAGAGAAAAAGAGAAAATCAAAACACTTTCTGTATTTATATATGTCTGCAGGCATACGTACAGTTGTAATTCGTCAACTTCCTAAAATAATAGCAGGTGTCAGAGTTTTTGCCAAAAGTGTTTGTTTGTTTTTTCTTTTTTTACTTAAACATGTTTTGGAAAGAAAGAGGTTGTGATTTTCACTCAAGCCATTATTTTAGGAAGGTGATGATATGCATTTTCATGGGGTTTACAAACAAAGTATTGATATAAGTTTTAAAAAATAAATTGATAAATAGGTTTCCTTCCATAAATGTAGTCTTTTTCAAAAACTTGGAACTCCTTTCACCGACTTTTTCTAAACATCTTTTAATGTACTGAGCATTATATAGCAGAAATGACACATCAGGTGGTTTGTTAAGCATAAAATGAAATCTAGACACTTTCTGCCTTCAGACATTCAAATAAGAATAAAACTTTTCTCTTCTGCTTAGCGAATGATGAATGTTACATTTTCAAAATTAATTTCTTTACTTCCCAACTCAAACCTACAGCATGTACTCGAAAATCACCATTACTCAATTTTTTTTTTTGACAAGAATCTACTACTAGAATCTCAAAGATGACACCGCCAAATTACAATCGAACCAATAAAGCCACACTGGAAGGTTTTTAGTGGGTTCCCATGTTCATTTTAGAAGAAGTAAACTCAAATTTTCCACATTCTTGTTTCCTCCTCCTTTATCTGTGTCTGTTCTGTTGCTCTGCCTCCCCCGGTCGGCTCTGTTTTGTGTCGAGCCATGCTTTCAGAAACCCGATAAGCAGCAGATGCCCTCGCGCCTCACCACGCCCTCTTCGCCAGCATCACCGTTCGTCCAGCCAGCTCCTTCTCAATACTCTCCCTCCAAACTCTCTCCCTCTCTCTCTGTCCAGGCTTTTAAGACGTTCGTAAAAGGAGGTCTTATTGACAAAACAATTGCTCGGCGGGGCTTAAACACTGCCTTTAAAGGGGTATTATTAAATTGCAAGCAGGAAGGAGAGGGGCAGCCAACAAGGGAAACCTGATGACCTGCCCATCGATTTTTACATCACCGGAGCGTTAGGAGAACTTAGCGCAGAGATACTGACTGCTGCCACAGAGAGACGTTTTATATGATGCACATTGAGCTTTTAGCTGCTGCCTGTATTTAGTGCTGCATAATTGTGTTGTGTTGTTCTAAAAACACTTTGATAAAGTGGCTGCAGAGAGATACGCATGCAGATACACCCGAGTCTGTACAGGTCAGCATTAGTTTTATCTCCCACACAAATGTGCATATTCTCACGATAGCTTATCTTCATGAGCCCGAGCTGCTTGTGGTTCGTTGTGATGACGACTTTTTCTCCCCTGTGGAGGTGTGATCAATGGCCAGAGGTGGGTAGTAACCACTTACATCAACTCAGTTGCACTTACTAGAGCAGGTTTTGGAGAAAAATGTACTTTTAATTGGGTAATTTTGCTATGAAGTATAGGTGCTTTTTCTTGAGTACAATGTCTGGATACTCGACCCACTGTGAGTTACTTCACTGAATGAAAAATGAAAATGTTTTAACGTCAGTATTTGTTACAGTTTCGTAAACTTTATATTGTATGAGAAAATTATTTGGGAAAATGTTTGTTTTTGCCTTCAGTCAGTCAGAATAAATGACTTTCCCCTGTTTTGTCTCCTGACTGACAGTATTTGTGCTGAATCTTGACTCAAAAAGTCATGGACATGAATACTTTTGCATGTTTATTGTACGCATCTGACAGTTAAGTGTACTCCAGACTCACTGGAACTCGCTGAGGGGTTTATAAGTTTGTATACTGATGACATTGTAATCTACTGCTCAAAGACCTTGAAGCATCACTAAGTATCTTCTTCTAATCATTAAGGATTTTTCACTGATGCCACATTCATCATCTCATAGGAAAGCTCAAAATCTTGTTACATAATAATAAAAAATCAATGAGTTCTTGCATGTGTCCATGTAGGTCTAAGGGTCATTTGTGCTTGGACAGTGCCCCTGTCCACTAAGTGTATGTGTAACTTTCCTTGCCAGTGTGTGTGTGCGTCTCCATTCAGGCCTTCCTTCGTTTCAACTCTCTTTCTACTCTGCATGAATCTCTCTCCATTCAAATTGAGATTCCCTGGTGCAGCGTACTTCTGCCAATAATTCATGAGTGATCTGCGCCCCCTTGCCGGCCTTTAGCATTTTTATTTCATCTCGCCGAGCCCCACCACGTGCCTGCTCATCAATAATGCACGGAGACATGTGTGTTAACACATCCGCGGTGCGTGAGAGAAAAGAGCAAGAGGAGAGAGTTGCACGAGTGTGCAGCAGACGCTGTGTGATGAGGCACATGACGATGAAGAAATCCCGCGCGAGAGTGTGCGTGTTCGCCGGCGTTGTGTCGCTGTACCATGTGACGGGGGCGTGTGTTTCCGTCCGTGAGCGCGGCCGTACGCTTTTCATCTTCAAACCCTCCTCTGCCGGGACGACATAAATACGGATGACCCCATCGAGCGTCTGTGGTCGTTTGACACGAATTAAACTCAAATGACTTTCGCGCAACTCTGAGCCACACTCCCGCTAAGCGCTGCGTGCCCTCTGAAGTTGGAAACTGAACACGATTGCGCGCCGTGCATGTGTGTGTGTGTGTGTGTGTGTGCGCGCGTCTGAATTTGATCACGTCTACGTGCGAACGAGTGTGTTTTTCCAATAGCCGCTGACAAACAGAATCACATCTAGGGAAATTGACTTCACTAAATCAGTGGGTCAGGAGGTAACATCACTAGGGGTTGCTATGGAGACACCCAATGACGGGGCTTCCCATCCAGCACAACAACATGCCAGTGAAATGGCAGTTCCCCTAACATAACCTCCCTCTGTCTTTCCCTCTCTCTCCATTGCTCCGTCATTGTCCGTCTTTTATTTTTCCATTTCTTCCCCACCTCTCTCTTCTTCTAATCGTTCTCTTCCTGCTTTCATCTCTTTCTCCTCATTTTCTTTGTATTTCTTTTAATTCTCAGTCGTCCTTTCAAGCCGCGACTTGCGGCTCGCTTGCTCAGACAACCGAACCATGCATGGAAATCTGCCTGTGGACAAATACCCACACACACATCCGCAGACACACTTGTATATATCGAAATGTGAGGGGGCAGCGGGATCCCAGCATGCAGGGTTTAACAGTTAATACCCCTTAGATTAACCACCCCCGGTTCCTCTCTCACACACACACACACACACACACACTCGCACACGACATCTTCCACAAACCAAGATTAGCCACCTACGATTTGCACAGTGTGTGTGGTGGCCTTGCTCTCTCCCTCTCTCTGTCTCTCTCTCTTTTTCTTTCACAGACACACACACAAACCTTCAGGGTTTGTTGCCATACCCATACAAAAAAAACAAACACACACTCAAGGTAAAGAGACCAAGCTACAGTTCATGTGACTGTGTAAGTCTATCTGTCTCTTGCACACACACACAATGCCACAGCTGTAAGAAGTGATCCCCTCCCTTAGATTTTAAAGGTGGTTGGGTGGCGGGGGCGTCACATGATTTGATAACCTCTACAGGATTCCCTTTGGTCAGAAGGCAGTGTGTGTGTGTGTGTGTGTGTGTGTGTGTGTGTGTGTGTGTGTGTGTGTG
>NW_006799979.1:184970-256623 GCF_000485575.1 Poecilia formosa | reverse complement strand
TGTGTGTGTGTGTGTGTGTGTGTGTGTGTGTGTATGTTTGTGTTGGGTATAATCCTCCACAGACTGATCCATCATACCCTAATCTAACGTCTCTGAGGTCTCGGACTGAACGAACAATGGCTGGGAATAATGTTAACATCATTAGACGGCTGGTAATGGGGGAGTTATCGGGCCTCATCTTTTCCCCTCCTTCTTGTCCTTATCTCACCCTTCTTTTTTTTTTACTCATCTATTTTTCACTCTCGCTAGGCCGCTCATCGCTTTCTTCTCGCCTCTCCTCCACTCGTTTTTATGCCCGCACCTCGCAAGGCGCTTTCAAGGATTATTTTAAGGGCTGCGCAGATCAAACGCGCTCTGCCAGGGCCGTGCCTCGGCTTCCCGGGCTTCAGCCCCTTTAATTAGACACGGCTAATAACGCTAAGCATGTGCTGATAGCTATCTCACTGATAAGACCGGCCGCGCGAGGACACAGGGCCCCTTTCTACCTTTAACAGTGTTACCTAAGGTTAAAACGGATAGTTAGCAACCTTATTTTATGAGCCTGGCCAGTCACACTTGTTTGCAATTAGCTGCCTAGTTGGCACTCACAGAGCGGTAATTTGCAGAGGCAGGTTAGCAGCCAGGCTGTAGACTTCCAAGTGGGGCCCCTTGTTAACAAGGATGACTTTAAAAGCTAAAGTTGCTCCAAAAATATTTGAAATACTGCAGTTATGAGATTTTGTGATATTGACTCATTTAAGCTCTGATGTAATGGGGAGTTAAAACTCTTGTAGCAAAGTAAGAAAGAAAGTAATTGTTCAGATGCAATGTTCCGTTAATGAGCACTCCTCTTTGGGCTGGGTGGCAACCAGGGCCGTCACTAGGTTTAAAGGAAAGGGGTGGATTAGCCCCCAGGATCTGAGCAAACAGAGCAGGAAGGTAGAAAACCTTTCAAACAACAACTGAGAAGTTGCTTTTTTTTTTTAAACTAGTTTCTGGGGCAATGGAAAACTCACAGTACAAAATATGACTGAACAACTGATCAATATAACAAAATTATTTCTTAGTTAATGTTGCCAAGATAAACAGAATTATTTGTGGCATATTCTGGCCAAATTATATTGAATTTGTTGGCAGTTTTTTTTTGTAAATAACAACATACTAATAATAATAACAACAAACACCAAATTATTTAGAGAGGCTTAAAACAATTTTACAGAGACTTCAGCTCCCTAAAATAGGCTTAATGACACCCATCGTACCAACACAGTTAGCACTGAAGAAGTTCCCAGAACTTTCAAAACATTTAAGTTTCAATATTTAATGTAGCCAGTCAAAAAAAGAAGAAAGATAACTGGGTAACCGAAGAGATACAAACAACTCCTACATCCTAAGATCATATAGGCATGCGTGAAATCAGCATCTGATTTGTGTATTCTATCAGTCAATCTAAAATACATAAGATGCTCTCATACTGTTGCCTTGCTGTCTTAATGAAAAACACACATTCAGCAAATCTAAAGACGAGGAATTGATGCAGATTTTAACGTTTTTAAAGTGTCTCATCTTTAATGTTTTTTTGTTACTTTTAATGCAGCATGGATTGTGTATGAAAGATGTGAAATTTACAGTGGTCAGAAAAGCCATGAAGTAGGTTGTGCCACCAGTTTCACTTTCAGTTTCAAGCATCTGGTATGCCATAGTGAGTTTTCGTCAATGCAGGGTTTGTGTCTCAGATGACCTGCAGGATACTAGCTGGTCATGGTTCAAATACTACAGCAGTGACACAGACGTATTGTACACATGGCATGTGAGATCTGAGACGATCATGGCAAAGTATTCTGTAGAGTTCCATTAAGATTATTCTAGACTGGTTATTAAAATGCAGTTTGCAAAACCTACACTGGTAAAAACAAACTGAAGAAGTCCTCCAAAGTAAAAAAAAAAAAAAAAAAAGTCATCTCATCTAGTGACCCCAACATAATACTTCATGAGCTGCATGTACTGCTAAAAAATGACTAAAGTTGCTAAAAAGGACAACAAATCAAAGCAATTAGTACTTTTTGCTATTACAAGTAAAATGAATCCTAGATTTTAACATTCTGCTTAAATATTGCAATCAACTTAGACAAAATAAGCCCAAAGATTAAAATGAACGTTAATTACAGTAATGCTAAAACAGAATCCGTAAACCCTGAAATGAACGGGCCAAACACCTATAATTACCCTGTAAGCTACCACTTTTCAAGTGATCATCCCTCATCTAACTTGCACATAATGAATGATGTTATTGGATTTTTTCTTAAAGATAGTTAATTTACATGGATGCTCATGTCGGGGCTGAGTTAAGCAGTTGCTTTTTGGAGAAAAAAAAAGAAAAGAGAGAGAAAAACCACTCCAGGCCATATCTCCTCACATGGATTGATCTGGGTTGAGGAGGAATTCAGTAAGAGAGGGATGAAAAGTGGGGGAGGAGGGGAGGCATTAATTCCAATCATTAAGAACTAGGATAGCCCCAGGCGGTCCCACCCCGAAAAAAAAAAAAACACACAAAAAAATCGACTGCATGTAAACTCTGAAGCGACTTACCAGTTGTTCACTTGTAGGATGGTGAGTCCTGTGTCCTGCGCCAGCTGTTTCTTCTGTTCTTCTGAGGGGTAGGGATGCTGAGGGAGGAGAACGACAGCATGCATGAGAAGAAAAAAAATAATAATAACCACAAATTGATTAATGAAGCTTCTAGTTTTCTGAGTCGAGGGCCTTGATGTGAACAATCACATGAGCAGGTAGAAATGAGACGTGTGTGTTCAGTCTCACTGGCTGTGTCTATATCTAGATTTATACTGGAAGTTGGTGTGAGTATGAGCAGATTACTTACCCCCTCGCCCCACACACACACACACACACACACACACACACACACACACAATTCATTAATGGAATATGAAATCTTGTAATTAATGGCAGCCAAAAAGGCAAGCCAATTAGAAAGTTAAGTGAAGTGGAGAACCAGCTCTGGTAATTAGGCAGCCTCTTACACAAATATATTCGCATCGACGCCCCCCCTTTCACCCCGCTGCATATGTAATCAGTGAGATGAGAATATGTAGCGTCGACCCAACGGAATAAAGACAAGCGAAGACGGTTAACACTCGCGTAATCCTTTGTCTTCACTCCCGCTGGTTATAGATTGTAACACTGATTTAACTGTTAAGTTTGCTCTTTTTCTGCTGCCAAGATTGATACGTTTTCACTGTGGAGCATCGGATGGGTCCTTGATTTCTTTTATCCTCCATCTTAAAACAGGAAGAGGGGATTCCCTAGGAATACATAATACCTTCTGAGAGAGGCTTTTAATCCGGTTTAAGAGGTCTTTAAAGGGTTAAATAACTTCAGTTCAACAAATCCAAGCGAACTCTTAATACCTTTAATAAAGATTTTAGGAGTGAGCGTCTGTGATTTTTCCAAATTCCAATGCACAAAATCTTTCAATATTAAAAGACCTTAAAGGGTTTGTCTGTTGAAGCACTATCGGGTTCCTTTACCGTGATAAAATCTGTTACAGTCTCACAATCCCACACAGAGAAACACTCCAAGAAGCTGTGTTCCCATTATAAATGTGCACAAAACTTTAATATTGGTCGAAAAAACACATTTTCACAATTGCGGTGTTTCCATTAAATAAGAAATACAGCCAAGATCACGTGAATGAGTTTGTTCACATGATAAATCATTCAAAAACATGCCAGGCCATCATCCTCCACCCAGTTCCTGTCGTCTTCTCCGTCTTTCCTGGTAACTTCCGGTTGTTGAATGCGTGACTCGTTTGAGGCGAAACAAAAAAGTGTTTTTCCATTGCAGTTTTGCGAAACACACTAACTTTGATACAAACGAAACATCACCTCATCCTAATGCAAAAATGTTTTAATCGAAAAACTCGAGGTGTTTTTTTTTTTGTTTTTTTTTTTGTTAAATTGACCTTTTTCCATTAAGCAAATTTATTTACGCAATTTCAATTTGCACACTTTTTTTTTAAAAGTCAACGGAAATGCAGCCGGAATCTTTCGTGAACGCTCTGGAAGGTCAGACTCATAAACCGGATCTAAATAAATCAACTTTAGGTTGCTGGCTTATTTTTGGATGCAAAAAGGAAACCTTAATGCATATTGTAGCCGACTGGACAGTTAAACTGAGCCTGTTTCAAAGCGGCTTTACGAGTCCCCCCACCACCACCACGAACCAGCTGAGAACAGTTAACGCTGAGCCACCTGTTCATATATATAGCAGGCACTGAAGGAGTATGTGGATTTACATGAGAGCGTGTGGCATCATGGTGACTTGGACTTCATGCAGTACAATGTCCGGTTCATGAGTGAGACAAATCCGGGTCTGTGCCGTAAGCAAGCCATAAAAAGAGAAGAGGAGGGATGATGAAGAAAAGCCAGGGGTGAACGTAAGCGTAAGTAATTTCACGACCAGTGTGTCTGAACACACTGGAAATTATTGTGTATCCATTTACATAAGATACGCTAATTAAAAAAAACAAAAAAAACATTTTACTGCCCATAGGGTTTGATTTACTTAAACATTTTGTTTTTATGAAACCAATAAATGTCACTGAAAAGCCTAGAAAAGACAAAAAAAAAAGAAAAAGCATAACTTCTGTTGCTGGCATTTATAACTTGCATCCCGAATTAGGGTGACCAACACTGACACCACGCATGTGGCTGGTGTTTGCAGTGTGCCTAACAAGGCGACCGACTCATGATAGTCAATCAGACAAGAAAAATCAGTCTGGCGCCAGCTTTTTCATTTTTTTTTATTACAGTTTTTCCAGCGCATAATGACCAGGATTGTGTTTAATGCTGAGCAAGGAGGAGAGAGCGTGAGAGGAGACTCTTTTTCTCCTTTCCCCCAGCATTCCCTTATCCATGTGATTGGTTGCGGGGAATGGAAACACAAGGAGGCTAATTTCATGCGCTAAGTTATAATTGCATTGTCGCCTCCGGCCAAATTTGTGTCCACTTCATCAACCGTTTTTTTTTTTTTTTTTCCTGTGCTCCTCTGGAAGTGTGTTTGCAGAGATTATGCCCCGTTATTGTGTAGGTTTGCGTACGTGTGTGCACGAGGACATGTTTCAGGCTGATCAGATAATGTCAGATTTGCAAGAACCGCAAAATAAATTTGCGTGTAAAACGCTTACTGCGTAAAAACGCGACAGCGCTGCTGTTTGGCCGCCTGCCTCATTTTGACGTAGCGATACGTCTACGAAAGCAGAGGTGTATTTCAAAGTCGGTTGTATATCAATTTATCAGTTTATCTGTCAGTAGGATGTCATAAAAACTAATAAGATTAATTTTACCAAATCTCTGTGGAAATGAGGAGCATCGGCGAACAAAGGATCCGTTAAATCTACCAATACAAGACGGGGCATTGTGCCCTCCTGGCTTACGAACAGGAATCGCATAAATTCTCTGCTGACATATTAATGTCAACAAATCATGTGAAAATAAGATGTCTTAAAAAATCTCCCTTCTTCAACAAGGAGATCTGACCCTGATCAATGAGTCCATTCTGCGTGTCATGGAACTGAAGGCAGGAGTGTCTTCCTCGTGATACCGAAGGGGCTTCAGCCATGCCAGCGGCCACAGCTCAGCACAAGCACGTCCTTTCTCAATGCTCTGCTCTCCATAGCTTCTAGGCATGCACACAAAACCTGATCCACAACACTGGTCACACTCATGTAATCAGAATTTTAGGCAGTGGGAAAATGGGGGTTGGTTGGGTGAGCGTGATTTCGAGCGACATCGAGAAGAGAAAGAAGGAAGCCGATGCGATGAGGAAGTTATTTTAAACTGGCTGGTCGGGGAGTGACAATACGTGAGCTCACGAGACAAGACGGTGCATGACACAGAGTTCATGAGAAATAATATTTTTGTAAAATCATAAGGGCCTTTGTTTTTTTCCCCTTTAACTTCACAAACTGCATTTTAAGGACTCTGCAATCAGTATAAAAATTACACTCCAGGTTACACAGGTTAATGTGTTGCAGTTTCTTATGTTTGTTTTATTCTAAAATCGCCCTAATGCCAAAAACACACTGAAAACATGCCTGCTTTGGATTTTTAGGACAAATGTGTACCATTCTGGGACAGCATTTGAAACAATCTTGGTGGATTGAAAAATTATCCAGTTCAGAACCGGCTAACAGCTGTTAATGGCTAACAGTTGTTACTGGATAACGGTTAGCCAGAGGCAGCTAACAGTTGGTGGTGCCAAGCTAAATGAGGCGGCTGTTAATATTAGTTCAATATTTGGAAGAGTGATCGACACGGACTGAACGGCTTCATTCACATCCTCTGCTGCCACTGCTAAAACTAAAAGCAGACTACAATACTAAAACTGCGCAGAAAATTGATGTCATTGGTCACAACTTCTCCTTGTTGTGAAATCACAGGATCGCTGTGAAATTCAACCATGGAAATCCTGCTTAATGGGAGAAAACTCAGACGCACCACTGAAGGGAGATGAGAATCGAGCAGAGTTACATATGAAGGCAAAGGCCAGGCTCTGTTGGGTTTTGGCTGATTTTTATTCTCACTGCTTGTCAAGATCCAGGCTAATTTCAAAGTATTCCTTTTTAAAATGTATTTTAAATCTCTTATAAAACAGCACAAGGCACAAAGTAATGGTTGACCTGAATACAAATCTTCCAGACACAAGTGGCAGATGTAGCCCTTGGTTGAACTTTCCTATTAAAAAGTCAGATAAATGTGCAAAACTATGAATAAATGACAACACATGCACTCGCATCCAGCATCTTGAAGAATTCAAACAAAACCAATCACTTTCAAAAAATGTCACAACTGAATAAAAAGAGATTGTCTTATTTAGAAGTCTGTCAGAAACACTTATTTTTTTTATCTGTATGCTGAATCTAATATGAACCACAGACTTAAAACAGCTTTTTATCTGTTCTCCATTCTACTTGTCCACTTTACAGATTTTCAAGCACACAACACAAAATGCTGCCATAGTCAGACGTAATGAGTCGAAATGACAACTATAATCCAAAGAAAGAGTTTGAATGACTTTCAAAAATGCCTATTTATTGAGATCCCAAAGGTTAAAAGAGCCTGGGTCACTGGAAGCAAAGAAGCAAAATAAGATTTCATTCATAACTGTGCTTCAGTGGTTTTTACTTTATTCTGATCCTGCTTCCAATTTTCCGTAGCAGCTTTCCTAAAAAAAAAAAAAAAATTCAAACACAAACAGAGCGGAGTGACGAGCGCAACTTGGCCAGGAAGCCAAACAAGCATTGAGGAGGACAAAATAGTTTTTGTCCTCCTCAATGCTAAGCCTCCAAATTAGCTCCTATCTGACAAAACACAGTGATTTAGTTTCTCGCCCGGCAACGAGTCGTCGGGTTTCACCATTGTCTTTGAGTGATTCTGGCTGTGGTTCGGCGGGTTGGACAAGGGAGGGAGAGACGGAGCTAAGGAAGGCCTTCAGTGCGAAAAGCAATAACATGTTCTTTAAAAGAGCAGATGGAAAGTTTCTGCGCATCCTTCCCTCCCTTCCCCTCTTCCCCGAGCCTATCTTAATGATACGTCTTCTCCAAATATACAACTCCTTTCATGAGAATTTCCACTCTCTGCAGGGCCCACAGCATCTGGGTGCCGGGGAGGGTGGAACTGTTTCTTCTTCTTCTTTCTCTTGCCTGTGTCTTATCAAATGGAGTTATGTGTCAGAGTGCTACGTGCGTCTGTTATGACCAAACAATAATTCGCTTTGCAGGTCAGCGTTGACGCATTTGCTCGGCTAGCTCAGCCGCGCACATGTGAGAGCTCAACTTTTGCGTGGCCGTACGGACAGATGCGCGTGTGGGTGGGTAAGAGAGGTTTCGGTAACATCTCCCTCTCCCTGTCTGACCGTCTTCCTCCTAGGACGTCCTCAGACGAGAACAAGAGTGGGATGGACAGAAAGGGGGGTGGGGGGGAAAGGAAGCAAGAGAGAAATGCAGAAGGGGGAGATGGGGAAATGGATATCTGACAAAGAGATAAGTAAATATTCTGTCGGATCCCTATTTTGGTCCTCCTATCCCGTGTCCAACCTAGAACCGAACCATTACTGGCCATGAAAATAGAAACAGGACTGTACAAAATAGCTTACAAGTAAATGTAGAACCAAAAGGACTCAACAAACAAACAAACGTTAACCTATATGTTTCATTGTTAATATCTGTATCAATCCAGATATTGGAAAATAAGCTCCAGATCAGGCATCAGTGACAATGTTCCCAGTCCATAAAGGCAGATCCATCTACGCCTTTGGGAATTTTGGAACCCAAGTTGAAATTCGAAGACATAAATTTGATTCATTGCTCAGACTTAAATCAAACTGCTTAGTTCGACCCAAGCATCCTGATTGCAATAAGAAGCAGAACAATTCAGCAGGAAACAAGCAACATGCAAAATATGCATAAAAAGAAGACACACTTCTAGGTTCCTTCGATGTTTTCAAAAGCTCCTTTTATCTTTAAAGCAAAAACAGTTCCACATTTTATAGTTTGGTTTCTGAAAAACTGGCAGATCATTTCAGATATATAATTAAAAACATGCACACTACATTTTCCAAACACACCATCTCAGTGTGTGTATAATTACACCCTTGCGCATTCCCTTCTTAGCCATTAGGTGTTATCATTGCATTTTCTTCTATTTAAAGCTGAGCTCCCCGAGCCTATGTGCATCATGTTAAAAGCCTTGACACGCCACATTAGCGTTATAAAAAAGCAACCATTGAAATATGGGCGGAGGGTGGGGGAATACCAAAGAGGAAAATCATATGTTGTCGCAATATAGTGTCCCGTGGAAGCGAGGCCGTGACACTGCACAATCTGTGGATCGCAGACATGGGTCAACGATATTTTAAGTCTGCCTACTTTTCCAGCAGATGGTTGGTCTTGGCCACAAGGCACGACGATGCAAAAAAAAAAAAGAAAGAAATGGAACGATTCACAGTAAACAACTTTTAATTAGAGCGCATCCTTTGCTTCCAAAAAGATTTTTAATTGCTGTAACCGTCCCACCACGGAAAAAAAAACCTGGTGCTCACATGGCCGGATCCTCCGAGTCCGCCGGTTAAATCTCAATGGAAACTGAGCTGTCCATCAGGAATGCCTGACAGCTAATCCCGAGGCCTTTTGGCTGCATCATACCAAACTGTCTCATACGCACACGCATATAAACTGTGGAGCCCAGCTCCTGCCAGACATGTATGAGATTACTTTAAATATTTGGGGAAGCAAAGCGCTAACAAATATCCTGAAACCCCCGAGTGCGAGCGCGGACTTTAAAACCAGGCGTTCCGAACCGTAAGCTCGCGCCGTCTAAGCTACAGCAAGCCCCTTCAATTTCCCAATTTTCCTGCTCATTCAGTTGAAGTTTCACACTCGTGTTTGTTCACGCTGCCTCTGTGAGAGCAGCGCCATTTCAAATTCCTTTCTGTGTAGGTGGCAGCGACTGACATCCCTTTGACTTCATTAGGGAGCAGGGACCCGGCAACAAGGCGGGCTCTGGGAGAAAAAGGGGGGATTAAAGACAAAAAGAATAGAGAGTGAGGCTGAACAAAACAACAACAGAGCCGGAGAGGAAAAGAAACAAAGCACCCCTAACCTAATTTCCTCTGATTCGAGCTGCTCCGATCCGAAATCAAACTGTGGAAAACGGCTCTTCTGAGAGAGTTAAAGGGAGCTAACTACGACGGTGTGACTTAAAACTGAATCTAAAATGTTTTAGCTAACTAATAAAAGCTCATGTTTAAAAAAAAAGTGCAAAGTGTTTTTTTTTTATGGTGTTGGTCCATGGCAAATCAGCTCAAAGCCTGCATGAATAATTCACCACCTCTTTTAAGGGGAAAAGTTTGATATATGCACAAAAATTTGCAAAGTAACCCACTTTAAAAATGTTTTTGTGGTCAAATCTCTCAATGGCCTCTTTGTGAAATGAAGACATGGCAGGTAAAACCAGATGTTCTTAAACTTTTAATTTATTAATGAGCTTTTACTAGTTACTGTCTTAGGAACGGTGCTCTTGTGCATTTAAGAATGAGATAAATCTTGTTAGTAAAACTGAAACCATAGTGGGGATTAATCGCTATTAATAGATTACTGAAATAGTCGACAACTACTTTAGTAATCTATTGATCCCTAACTGGAGTATAAAGTAAGAAAAGGTCATTTAGTGGAAAAAAACAAAACGTATTCAGAGCAGTAATTAAGCCAAACTGTACAAATAATACATATACAATTTGAATTAAGGATAATAAACAAAAACATTCTGTAAATATGTTTTAGCTAAAAGTCCTCAAATGGCAAAGTTTTAGCTTTACATGGTCCAGATTTACTAAAGGAATACTATGATTTTGCATTTTCGGTAATAAAATGTTTTTTTGTTTTTTTTTTATTTAGAAATGGATTGAATTGTTTGCCTATTTGTGTCTGTAGATGTAAAATCTATAGAACATGCTTTTTAGCAGATTGTCACTTTAATTGATCACTAAAATGATTGTTAGTTGCAGCCCTACTTATTAGCGTTATAGACACAGAGTGAGAGGTATGTCATTTACTCTTTAATACAAACTGGATTAGACAATTTACCTGCTTGAGTCTGCTTGAGGACAATAGATAATTAGTATCATTCAACACAGTCTGAGGGCTCAGTGAATGCTGTTGGGAGGCAGCCATCACTGGAGCTGTTGCTCTGTCGTTTCAGGGCGTTATGATCCAACAGCTACACAGCTGAGTGAGTTCCTAACCTATATATGGAAGCTTTTTAGCGTGCGCGAACATGTTTAAGAGGAAGGTTTCGCTGTCTAAGGTATGTAAAGAATGAGCTCGGTTGACAAAAGCATCTTATATTGTTTGCTGGCGGTTGCATTGAGTGAGAGTTGAAGGCGTGCTTCATTAGTCCTCCCTACTCCAGCTCCAGGGAGGCTAAATTTATTAAGGGGGCCGGATGTTGCACAACACCTGCCGCTGCGCTTCCCTCTGTGCAATAAAGGAAAAAGGGAGTGCGGCGCGCTAGCCAGTGCTAGCAGTAACTGCTGCTCATTGGACTGAGGCTGATGAGCTGGGGCTAATTCAGGGGGTGATTATGTAGTTTGCTGGACCACTAAACCTCTTTAAGCCCGTAATTACTGCCTATTTGAGCAAGGGGGAGGCACTCCAAAGCGATCGGTACTTGCACCAAGCGGTGCGGAGAACAGCAGCCACAGCTGGAGGTGGGCTGCCTCGGGGCTGCCTGGGAATGAGGGGGTGTCTAAATGGGAGTAAGAGGAATCTACAAAGCCCCATCGCAGTCAGGTACCGCGGAAAGCTGAGAGAAAACAGTGGGATTCCCCTAAGACCACCAGCAAGCTCCAAGCAACAATGCTTGGAGCTAGCTTTTTAGCAATGATTTTTAAGCCTAAAAACAAATGTTCTCTTGTTATACACAAACAGTACGACTGGCTGGTAGGACAGGGCTGCGCAGAAACTGCGTGCCACTACTGGGGAGTTGAACGCAACACAGGCAAAACGAAGGCATTTTGCAATCTTCCTAATAGAATAAAACGTCAAAGTAATTGAAGGATATGCCATCACAATGAGAGAATAAAGGCATTTTTTAGACTCTTTGACGTACAATTGTGAACCTAAATCTCAGATCGCAGCTCTGCCAGGAGGGGATTCATTTCATTTCACCTGACTTTCAAGGAAATCTGACTTTACGTAATGCCACTGAAATCCGATCTCTCAGAGGAAGCAATTTAGCGACCGGAGAACATTCTAATAACCTTGGCGATATTATTATGCCATTATAATAATTACCCTTTTGCCCCCAACATTTTAATTAGAAACTCACCGTTGGCCCCCGCAGGGGTTGGTTAAAGGAATCGGAGTTGGGGAGTTGCTGGAACTAGGTAAAGGTATTTCACAATTGCTGCCTTATGCTCTTTGAAGCAGCAAGTACAAAATAGACAGAAAGAGGTGATGCAAGGCTCTTAGTGAAAGATGACGCTTTCGCACTCCAGCTCTCTTCCTCCGTCTTTCCGTAAGATCTCTGGTCTATCAGAGAACATTTACCCCTCCCTCCTGCCTCCCTGTAACTCCACCACTTTGCTCTATATTTAGCATTTTGTTAACTATCCATCTGGCTGCCACCTTTTCCTCTTCTGTTCCATTCCATCTCCATTTAACTCACCTCTTTGACAATTAGCTCCGATGTGCTCCGTACCCACATTCTCTTCCAAACCAGACGGTTTCTCTCCATTCCCCCTAATTCCGCTCCATCCCTGCCCTTCCTCATCTTGTGCAGCAGCGGGCCTTCTCCATCAGTGCACCCCTTTTACAAATCAATGACTTAATCTGTCGTAACAAACAAGTGAGCAGCACCCTCGGCCTCGTTCTGCTCTCGAGAAGCAAGCGGGGTAACAAGAGAAGAAAGCTAACAGCTGTTAAACGTAAAATGCTTCAAACGGAGAAAAATAAATGTTGAAGTGGATGAAGTGGAAAGCTATTCCAAAGCCTGGGTTCTAAGGACGTTAAGACAATCAAGGGTGAGAAGCAAGACAAATAGATGGCCATTGGTGCTGGGTTTCAGATATTTCTTCTTTCAGTTCGAGAGTCCAACTCCTCCACCATGAGTTATTGCCCGCCTGCGTTCACCTCTTGGTTCACTAGCTACGATTTGCCTCACTCCACTGGACACACAACCGTACACAAAAATCACACAAAAATGCACAAACATTGACATGTATACTTGTGTGTGTTTGGGTCTGTGTGCGTGACTGTCCCCCATCACAATGACTCTTTGGGTCAGCTGATCAAGAGTGAACGAACCACCAACCAATGGCCATGTGTTTCATGCGATGTTGACCTGTATATTACGCACTTTTTCTGTGGTTTAAGTTAAAAAAATGGCAATCATATAATTATAGGACAAGAGTCGAAATTACAGTATCCCAAGAGTTCATCTATAAATATCTGCTGTCTTTAGAGTCCCTTAAAAAAAACAACAAAAGTATCATCGTTCAAAAATGTAAGCCAAGACAGATGAGTGTTACAGAAAAATAAAAAAATTGCCAAAAAGTCATGGAAGAAAGGAGTAATGGGTGAGTGAAGTCAGAGAAGCAGAAGACTTGCATAAAAGATAGGGAGCCTGCATGGTCTTTCAGAAAGGAGTGTTTTGTCTGAGGCGGAGAAAGAGAGCAGGCGAAAGAGAGAGGGTTCACGCATGGGCGAGAATACAAGTGGGAGGAACTGAATTGATAAATTAGTTCAGCCAACGTGCAAACTGATTACCACAACAGCAGAGCCGGAGCATCTATCAAGCGCCGGCATGGAACGAGGCACAAAAGGCACGCACACATTCAACTCCGCCTTAACAAAAGAGACATGAGGCTGACAGTTACAAATAATATAATGGCACGACTGCATATGCAATCGCGCACACACCCAACAAATGTATCTGGGGCAAGCTGTAGCAGTTGGCTGTAAGTAAAATGTACTGAGCTGCTGACTCCAGACAGAAAACATCTACCCATCCTCTGGATTGCCAAACACACTCCAGTGGATAATGGCTAACAGCTACTGCTAATGTGATTTCACACCTAGCACAATTATTATACAGGATGAATGGCTGAACAAACTCGTGGGACACACTCAGAAGCTGTGCTGTTCTGGTGGGAGGTAAACATAGGCCTATACATTATATTATATTATATTATATTATATTATATTATATTATAATATATTAGGGTGCTTTACATTTTGTAACTTGATCATTTTGTATGAGACTACAAAAAGAAGACATACCTACCAAACAAAAAAAAAAACCCTTACACACGTTTACAACCAGATTTATATAATCGACACAGTCAGCTGGGAAAAAAAATGGAGTTCTATAATTCAAGTCAATAATATCAACCAGCAGAAGTTAGCTTACATTTATTTTGCTTTTATAAGGGGTAACAATCAATAGCCCAACTTGGGACCAAAGCTACAATCAATAAAATAGGAGATGTTAACATCTTCTGAAACTAATTTCCTATTCAATTAGGCTCCGATTTGGCAATAGGAATTGGGGAGATTAGGAAATGCTTGCTGCTAGCATACATCTAAGATAGCAGAATTGCTAGATGACACCATAAGATCAAGCTAACAAAAGCTTTGTCTCTTTTTTTTTTTCTCTCTTGAGACGGACTTTCCAAAAGGCAGTTGAAATTTGTGATGGTAGAATTGAAGCCTTGAACTTAGTCTTCAATATGTTGAGATATTGATTTTGTTTGTGAATCTGTCAGTTTGTCTCTTTCTAGCAACAGCACACATCGTGTCATACAACTCATATATGTAAGCATGTTCTTTTTGTGTTTTAAAACATAAAATGAACAGAAAGACATTATTATTGACTTTTATTGGTAGCTAGCACCAACTCAACATATAATTACCACTGTTTTTGTTTTTACTTGGAACAAGAAACCAGATATTATGCCGTTCTATCCTTCGAGTTTCCAAGCCAAATTGAATGCCGCCTTAAGACAATATTTATCCCGATTCTACCACATGTCAAACTTGCCACACACTCTCCAATAAATTCCACAGCGATGGTGGGGAACTCCACACCCTAACAAACAAAGGCATTGTTGTAACACCTTTTTTAAAATACTGCGTCTGCGTAGTGGGTTTAAATTTGCCTCCAAGTGTACGCTTTCAGTCGACTCCCTCTCTGCGTTTACAGATTGCCGTAAACTGATTAGTGGGTTCCAAACCGAGAATGGTTTCGCATATCTGAGTTACTGAGCCTGTAGCCACACACACACACACACACAGATGCACGCACACACACACACACACATGCTGCTCACATATAGCTGATAATGAAAAATAGAACTAGTGTGAAACACAGCTTCAGCATGAGGCCATCAATCTCTCTGACATACAACAATGAAACCACACACTGAACTGTTTCATAGTTTCTCCAACTGAGGTTATATGGGAGCTGGGGAGGGGCGCAGAGGGGTAAGCAGAAGGAAAATGATGGCAAGAAGGGACACAACTGCGATGAATTACTTTTGGTAAAAATTAATTGTGTCGTAATCACAATACTTGTAAACCAACCAAACATTGGAATACTCTATGTATATTTTTTGCAAGTTATGTACAATCTAAAAACAAGCTGCGTTTGAATATTCAAACTGAATCTGCCTGAAGAGTCTGTTTAGCTTTGAGAGCCATTAGATTTTTTGATCCCTTCCAGCGCTACTGACCGACCTTGAGGGTCTGTAAAGTTCTCACGTTCTCAAGAAAACACACAAACCGACTTCTTGACTAACGCCAGATCAGCTCACACACACACACACACACACAAACGCGCACACAAATGTGCAAGCTCTTGCTCCAGATCTGCGGCAGACGTCTAGGAAAGAGTTCAAAGGTGACATGAATTAAAAGTTAACTGCCCTTGAGGGCTTTTAAATGGTGGGGTAAAACGATACAAGAAGCACAGAGGAGAGACTGGAAGGGAAAAAAATGGAGTCAAGCATTTGGGGGGAATGTAGAGGCACTTTATAAAAGGCTGGAACTTGCACCTTTGTATTGCTCAAAGAAGTCACTTGAAATGCTGCGATAACGGGAATAACAGTAAAATAATCAACAATATAATACTCATCTTACTCTGTTTTGAAGTGCTTCATGCTTAATGTTCTAGCTTTTTTTGGGAAGTCTGTTTAAAAATATTTAAATTTAATTGTCAAAGACAACAGCAGAAATATATCCAGGTACAATGAGACCAAGAAAAATGAGACAAAGAAAAAAAAAAAAGGTATATAACCCTACCAGCATGTACTTTGATTCACTTTTTTTTAGCTTAACAAAACATCTCATAAAAGTTTGAGAGATATACTTTCACGAGTTAACGGAACTAATTTTGTAATATCATCATTTGCTGCTGGTTTCCAAATGATTAGATCTATTTAACAACTACTAGCACATTCCCTTCTTTTACATATGAAAGTCCTTAAAAAGTCTAAATCAGTCAAAATCTGAATCGGCAGGTCAGACTCCGAAACAAAAGAAGCAAGATCTACTGGAAATAGTCTAAAAACTGATTCTTGTTAGATTGAAACAAGAAGGGAATGAAACCTCCCAGAAGACCTAAAAGTATGTACATCCCATCGATTTAAAAAAGACAAACTACACAGAATGGGAGAAAAGATCTTATAAACTTTTCCAGAAAGTGACATTAAGAAAAAGCCAATATCTCCAGAAACCAACACTTGTGCCATGTGTGAGTCTCTCTGTTACCTACTGTATGGCTCTACCCATCTGCTCATCTACTGAACCATCCATCATTCCATCCATCAATCACGACACAGATGGCCTTTCAGGAGTCTCTGTCAGGACTGATGCCCTCCCTCAGCCCCAGCCACACCATTATGCCTACCCCACCCCATACCCTCCCTCTGAACCCCCCAGTACCCCACACAAGGCACTCACACCTCCTACTCCCCACACCTTGACCAAATGGACTCTACCATCTTGAGCCTGTTGGCAAAGCAAAGTCTTAAGGTTCGGATACAAACTTCAACGGAAGCGCGAATGTTTTTCACAAAAGGGTTGGAGAATCGCAGAGTGTTTTTCCGCGAGGGTCACTCCAAGAAAAGAAGCCCCCAAAGAAGGCTTTCTGTTCGTAGGTCCCTGGGGCCTGTCAAGACGGATAATTGATGATGTTTTCATTACAAGGTGTGGGGTAATGTGGGGGCTGGGGCTCAATATGTGTGTGTGGGGGTGGGCAGGTTGACTCAGCTGCCGCCTCTTTGACACCGACCACTCCTGCGATCGGTACGGTCAAGTCATTGCTTCCAAACGCCCTCGCACAAACAGACCCGGGCGATCGCATGAGCATTTGCACAAACACCAAGCAGCAAACCCTCACCGGCAGATGCACACAAACACACAGCCCTGGGCCGGTTCCTTTCTGAAGATAAAGTCTCTAAAAGCAAATAAAGGCGCTCGTTTCTACGTTCTGTCGCGGTGTCACGCCAGGCCTTCGGCAGATCCGTCCATCTGCCTGTCTGTCGTCTCTCAAGACCTCTTTGAAATCATCATGCAGTGGCGCCAAAGCTTCTGACTGCCACTTAGATTAAATTAGGCCTTAATCCAAGACACTAGCCTTCGAATTACTGTACAGTATCAAGACAGACGTCGTGCCTTCATTGTCTTTTATGAATAAATGAATGAAAACACATAAATAGTCAGCTGATGTTTCTCCTTTCAAGTTTGTTTAATGATGCCTCTTCAAAAGATATTAACAAGGCGTCCCTGTGGCTTTGACTTTTAGTTGCAATTATGTTTTATGAGAAACCTTATTTCTGTTGCGGATAGATAAGATAAACAACAATCACAAGACAAGAATGCCGGAAATATGACCTAAAAAAAAATACTGTTCTGGATTGGGTTCAGCCATTGTATCTTTTTCAGAATTTCTCCATGTTCCTTGTTCCTCCTTATCAGTACAACTGAGTAGTAGAGATGAAAGTGGGCAGGAGTAACCCTCTGATCTTGGTTTGAAAACACAACCAGGGGGATAAAAACTTTCTCAGGAACTTTCTCGGGTCAGCCAATGCACCCGGGTAGCACTGGCTGACCCGGGCGCTGACACATCCAGGTTCCAGCAATAAACAGCCCAAGAATAATGACGTCTGAGGCAACGGTGAACTCTGACCTTAGAGCCTTTCTTTTTTTCCTCCCAAAAATCATTGTTTAGTGGACATTCTCTAGTGTGTGGTTTCTGTTCTCCAAACTTCCAGGAACTAATGTGTTTTCAGTAAAGAGTAACAACATGCTGCAGATAAAAAAAGTCCTGATCGCCTCAGTGTGGTTTGAAGATCTCATTAGTTCCTCAAGCAACCGATGAGACTCAATGGGCTGCTGTTCACTTCAACCCTTCATCATTTCATACCTTTGTACTTTGGTCGTTTTGTACGAGCTACATCATAGATACATGATTTAATGTTTGATATCAACCATGTGTCCAAACAGTTGGTATGGATGGAAAAAAAGACTAATCGCAACTATCTATAATTCACAAACAAATGATTGTAAGATCATTTGTTTGTATGGCATACAAAGCCCTCAGAAAATAATTGTTAACTTTACTTCTGTGTGAGATTTGAGCATTTTTTGACTATTCCCATAATTCACAAAGATACTGAAGGTTAAAAAACTGATCCAAAAAGTTTATGTGTGTACAAAATGTACATTGGCAAAGGGACAGATTGACCTAGAGCCGATTCAAGGTCTTGTGTGATTCAACCATCCAGCCAGCTTTAGTTTCTGCTGGACTGGACTCCATGCCATCTGCTAATGCAATATACTCTGAATTGTACAAGCGCGTTTTGCAAAAACCAGGAAAAAAAGTCTGTCTTTTGTCAATCAGACAAGGACAGGACGATTACCTTCTGGCAAGACTATCAAGACCACTGCTGTCTTTCAGTCATACATCATATTCAGTTTATTTATAAAGCGCTAATTCACAACAAATGTCATCTTGAGGGAGTACACAAGTCAAACAAGGCCAATTCATAACAATACACAAAGAATCTAATCTGGCTTGCACTTGTAGAGCGCTTTCTCAGAGGGCCACAAAGTGCTCCACAGTACATGAGTGAACTAATATCTGTTCAGTTCAGTCCAAATTATTCCAATCAGACAGTTGAATTGAGGGTCCAATTATATCCAATCATTGTTATCTTAACAGTCAATTTCACTTTCAATTGATCATATATTGTCGACTGGTAAAAACACAGTTCTCTCCTCTTGAGCAAGCATGTGGTGACAGTGGAGAGGAACAGCTATTCTGTTCAAACAGGAAAACACATTCAGCAGAACCCGATTCAGGACAAGTATTGGATCTGCCACAGCCCTCTGGGGGATATCTAAGCGGTTTTCTCTAAGGTTGCTGGCTTGGAGTTTGTGTTATTGTTTATTTTTAGTCAAAAGATTCTTATCAAATCTGATACTAATTTGGCTTTCCTAAGAAAAAAACTTTATACATTTTACAAGGAAGAAAAGCATGTTCAAAGAAAGTTTTACCAACAATACAAACCGGTTTCTTTTTAAACAGCATTAATTGGAATTTATCATGACAACAATAACCAAAATTCTTATCATGATGAGAAATTTATCATGATAAATGATAAACGATACAATAAATGCCCAACCCGACATCCAACCATTGCACACAACAACTAGGCTTCTGGCCTCGTCTAACAGTGCAGAAATGAATTATATCACTTTTCACACCTGTTTCTGCTCAACACCCTCCAGCCCCCCTGCACCCCCTACAAGCATACCCTGCTTTGTTGAAGAAAAAAAAATCCAAGAGGGGTGGGGGGGGGGATGCTCCCCCAGCTCGGCTACATCTGCGTACACTAGCATTTAAATTATCCTCTAATTGTATTAATGGCGGATTATGCCTTCCAGTTGGATCTTTTTTTATGCTCTCTCCCTCTTCGCATTTTACACATTTTAAGGGAAAGGGAGGAGGGAGTCGGGAGGCGGGGTGTGACGGTGGGGAAGCAGAGGCAACTCATTGAGGGTTTGCGGGTTGGCTTCTTTTATGAGCTGCGATCATGGCTGCCCCTCATTACACTGCATATGTGTACAAATAAGAGGGGAGGAGAGCCAGGATGTGAGTGTGTTCGCGATAATGTGTATAAAAGTGTGCGAATACACCAATGCTGACACTTCAAATGCCAAACTTACTGCTACGCACACATGCGCGCACTCGTTTCTGTGCACCTCCTTGAACCCGAGTGAGGCAGCAATCTAAATGGGAATATGGTCGGTGTGTGCAGCACACCGGCAGGGGTGAATTCCATCTAATTACTCTATCACATAATTTCACAAATTGCCTTTTCATAGGGGAGTGGAGAGCAGAGCGCAGGGCGCGTTGGGGATTTGAGGCCTGAGCTTTCATTTACTACTCATTTCTTGTTAAATTAAACAAGAAAATACCATTTGTGTGGAGGGGAGGGCGCAGGTTAGGTGGGGCGGACAGAACCAGACCCCGCAGTGGGGAGGAGGGACTGTGGAATTTCTTAAGACTAGCTTCTGACGTTGTAAATACATAAATATTAGCTAAATAAGTGCAAAATTACTGCCAACAATCTTTAGCTATTCTCTCTGAATCACAAAAAAGTTGATTTCTCTGATCAGATGTGCACAGACAGTCAGTCTAATTAATTTAAAGGGGCAGTATTGCGTGTTTTCCAGGCACACAGTCATTTTAGAGCATAAATAACTGTCAACTTCAGTTAGAAAAATGCTATATATATCAAATGTGACTTATTGATTATTCATTAACCCAACATTTTTAGCATTTCACTGAGAAGTAGCTGCTATAATGAGCTCAGTAGATGCATGAGCTCATCCACCAGGTGTTTGCTAATTGCTAATGGCTAGTCTGAAGGAGCTGAGTGGGGAGGGTTCTCTGTGAGGATAAAGTTTGGAAACTGTCCTGAAGGTGAAGCTATGTCCACCCAGGCATTTTGAACGGCTAAATGGTTGACATTATTTGTCAAACATGCATTAAAAAAATTTCAAATCAACACTTTCGGTATGTTTCCGATAAGGGAACAACTTTATAACAACTCCAAAAAATACTGCCCCTTTAACATGTTTGTAAATGCGTCGGAATTAGCCAAAAAGCTATTTTTCATCTGTTGTCCCTGGACAATCAATAATTTTTGCCTTACTAAAAACAAAGATTAACCAAACAGGGACAAAATGACTTAACTACACAAATATTATCAATAAAAACGATCAATACAAAAGAGAAAGGACAGAAACTGCCACACAATTATTAAAAAAAGAATAAGGAATATCACAATGTGATAAGAAGACAAGTGGAAAAAAGGCCTTTCCCCGTTTCTCTTGTTTATTACGGCCTCCTACCCGGTTTACAGCTGCATGTCAAGCTGGCAGCAGACTGCATGCCTTGGCCATCGGTGACAGGCGGTTAACGCTAATGTTTTGTAGTCGTTCCAAGTCAGCGCAGCCAAATTCTTGCGCTGAATCCGTCCCACAAGCATTGTCAACAACATATGAGCTCATTGGGTGTGTTGGAGAGAACTCAGAGTTGCAAACGTTGTCATCATCACAAATTCAATACTGCTGCAGCGAATCTCAAATGGAAGCGTGTTTTCTCCCAGTCAGACGAGCAGCTCGTGAGGAAAACAGCAATCTTGGGAATTAAATGATTTTTTTTCCTCCCCCCGCGTTGTTGCGGGAAACAATCTTTACCTTTCCCTGGCAAAGTAGCTGATAAACACCTATGGTGGATACAATGAGCGACTTTAACACAACAGTGAAAGAACAGCTGTGTAAATGCCACCTACCTCTTACCCTGCCGGTGCACTCATAGCCCCATTTTGCCACCCACCTTCCCTTTCCGCTTCGATACAATGGGAACTCCCCTGAGGGTCCAATTGTGAGGGCGACTAACATATAATACACTGAAGTTTGGGATCCAAACTTCGACTGTAGTTCTTGCCGTTTTTTCCCACTATTCTGTCAAACTTAAGACTCAACCATAAGCCTTCTATGGGAATAATGTGCTTTTACACAGCATTTGCAGGTAAACGCCATGATTAAAAAGGTCAACAGGCCATTTCAAATGACGGCAGCATCAAAGAATGATTAGTGTGAACAGATGAGACTGGCACCTGGCATCTACAATACTGACCAACTATGTATGTAAAAAGTCTTGATATAAATATTTAATTTTAATCTCACGGTAGCTGCCATTACAGCTAGTTACATCGCATTAGCTTTCCATTGCAAATGTTCGCAAAACTTTAATGTCGAAAAACGTTGAAAAAACACAATTCTGTAATTGAGTTGTTTCCAGTAAGAAGAAGAAATGTAACTAAAATCACACGTGTTGACTCAATAAATAATTAAAAACATGCCTTGACATGATTCGCCATCTACTTCCTGTTATCTTCGTCATTTCTGTCAGTAGTAACATCCAGTTGTTCATTATGTACCCGAGGTGATGCACAAAACATGTTTCCATTGCAGTTTTGCAGAAGACACAAACCGAAAAACCTTCTCATCCTAGCAGAAAAACCTGAGGATTATTTTTCCGAAATTGGCGTTTCCGTTAAGCAAATTTATTTTCGTCATTCCTATTACAGAAATATTACAGTCAATGGAATGGAATCGCAGCTACTGAAGCACTTAGAAAACCTAGCCAATAATTTCACCACTTTTACTTATCGTGGGAAAAAAAAGGAGTTTCAGATCAGATCCATTAACCCCAATAATATTTGTCTCATCTGATCAAACCCACACAATTCCAGCTAAATTCCCTGTAAAGTTCCTCAAACTCCACCAACTTACAGAAAAAGATTTCTTTTTTTTTTTTTCTGGCATCACTACCAAACAACATGTAGAATTAATGGTTGCTATGGAGACTCAGTGACCCCCACGATGCCTCGACTTGCTTGACTTGTCTTCTGACTTCTCCACTGAGTGTTAGAGATGTGTCATCATTCTCACTCTGCTTGCTGGTAAGGTAAATATGGGTCTAGCCTGGAGCCCAGTGGCTGAAGGAACCATAATAAAAGGAGAACAAAAAGTCCTGGCTTGCTTTTAAACAGTCACTATAAAGCTCTGATCAGCTTAAAAAAAGGTGAAATATAAAATAAAGAAAAGCTTCAGTTACATTTCGCGACCTTGTTAAAAACAGCTGGGATTCCCCCCCCCCCACCTTCACTAAATAAATGCACTCGATATAAAAGTTGGATTTTTTTTTATTCAGAGAAATGATGCCGCTGCCACAAAAGATGGATGTAGCTCTTCAGATTTCTTCCAGTTTGGTGCCGTAAAGTAGTTCACCCGTTATATCCATTGTTTGCCAGCTTGTGTGCACGGCTTGGTTCCTCTCTCTCTTTTTGCTCGTGAGAAGGAGAGTTTCATGGATCCTCCCTTATCCCTCTCTTCTCCTCCTGAAGCTCATATCCTACCAAATGTTTGAAATCCAACGATGTCGAAACCCCTCATAAGCCTGATTCACAGTGTAAAATGACACAGGAGGTATGTTGGAGTGTGTGTTTGTGTGTGTGTGCTACAAACACCCTCTCCCTTTGACCATGAAGGGTTTGGGGTGTGAGATCACAAAATGGAGAGTGGGAGGTTGAAAAAGTAAAAGGCAAAACATTTTCGCCAAAAATGTTACGTTTGACGTCACATGCCGGTGTACGCAGACATTAAAGACTGCAATATCCACAATCTTCCGCATCCTCCCGTTTGGCCTGTGCAATCCAAAACCGAGAGCCACTCAGCCGAACCGTATCATGTTCTCCACAAACTCCTGAGGTCTGCAGATTGCAAGTGACGCAGAGTTAGGAAAGTACTTCTAAGACATCTTTCCTGGGAACGGCTCTTAGAGGAAATGTTAATAAAGCCTCTAAATGGCCAAACACTTTCCAGCTCCTCTATTTGCTTTGCCCTAAACTTTGAAATCCAGTGCAATTTGGCTTAATGTAAACTGAAAGTTTTGTTAAACGGCAGGTTATATTTCACTACGACATTCTTTGAAGAACGGATTTACTGCTTTTAGCCGTTTTTTAAAAGGATGAATTTGATCGGAAATACCATTTATTTATTTATTTTTTTTTCATAAGATGCATAAAAGATGGATGCAAAAACGATCTGAAAAAGTTGGTAAGCAGGATTTGATCAACTCACTAAACATTATTAGTGTTGCTTTGATATCTTACTGCAGTTCTCATTTACAACAGGGATGGCTGCTGGAGAGACAATCTGCCCAATTTCAACAAGTTTTAGTAGAAGAAGAGCATACAGGAGGTGCATCGATATGCAACTCCATCAGGGCAGTGTGTAAGAGATAAACTACAGTAGTTTCGTAAGTTTATAAAACATCTTGCAACAAATGATTTGTCTGTGGTGAAACCTCTCCATCTAAAAACAAACTGTGCTTGCAGACTGTTGCGGTGCACTTCCTGTTTGGTGAAGATGACTCATGGCATAAGCGACAATCCTACGAAAATAGATATGGGCACAATAGGCTGAAACAGCAGAACATTTAGCTATGTAAAAGTACACTCTGCTTAGCATGACATTACCAATCATGTCTGCAAATCACTCAGACTGTGAGAGAACCAGAAAGAGCAAGCTATTCATCAGATAACAGGAAGGCTGAGCGGTGATATTGAACTGAATGTTTTTTCTGAGGTGTTGAGGAATTATGTACTTTTGTATAATTTTTCATTAGATAACTCGTAATGCTAGCTGTGCTAATCGCTAATGTAGGATCCTAAAGAAATGTAAACTCTATTAAGCATTGTCTTTCTTTTAAATTAACATATGTAATTGAGGTCAAATTTGACAAAAACCTGAAATCAGAAATCTGCTAAATTCTGAAAGGTGCACCTGTTTTTCGATATTTAAAATGTATTTCAGTTCTAGTGTTAAACATTCATTAGAATGTATTGATCTTTGAGAATGGGTTCTTGCTTTATAATGGCATTACCTTTCTATTGCATAAAAACCGTGTCAAAATAACAATATTATTCTTTATCGCAATAACATCTGGGATAATTTATTGTCCAGCAAAATGTACTGGTTTTGTGACAGTCCTAGGTACGCCTCTAAACAAAAGAACAGAATCTAACAGTTTACCTAAAGCAACGAATGCTTTTATAGATGCGCTGTGATAAAACAAAAAGCATATCATCACTTTAAGTGTAAGACAAACTAACTCTGAGCTTCATTAAGGCCCATGAAACTCCAGAAAAGAAGCTACTGGAACAAACGTCACATCTAAACAGCACCAAGAAGCTCATTTTGATCTAATAAATCTCCTTGTAAACCTAAGCCTAATTCTATCACCCACAAAATAACATTAGCTTCCACCAAACTATTTGTGTCAGTCTCAAACGATGAGTGGATTTCCTGCTAATTGAGGGAAAGCAAAAGCCAAGCCACTGGCCTTTCGCAGCGTCTCATGCATTTTGCTAACTAATGTAACGAGGTTCTTCGGTCCATCTGGACAAACTCGCCGGGGGTGCTTCTGCTCTGCTTCTGCCTCATTCAGCTTCAGCAGATGATCAGAGATTCTCTCCAACATTACACGGGTCTCCTGTCTTTGAAGTGTTCGCCGTACAAACCGGGCCCGAATGCGTGCCAAGTGTTGGATGGTGTGTGTTTCAGGTGTGCAAAAGTCTTTCTGCCCAAACACCAGCAGCGCAGAGCTAGCAAGACTTGGGGAAGGTAAGCTGCTGGCGGTGAGTTGAGGATCACACGTGACGTGAAACACATATTGTTGGGCTGAACTCACCGTTAGGTGTTGGAAGAGCCACGCTCTCATGATGTTGGTGGCCACCTTGGGAAAAATCCCTCTCTTCTTGTTGTGTTTCTTCTCTTTGTCCGGGTCGTCGTCGTCGCCCGTGCTCGGCGAAGCCACGCTGTTGTCCAGGCCGTCACCTGTCACATGACGGGGAAACAGGAAGAGACAGCTCCAATCAGATGTCAGGGAAGTTTGTTTTGCTTTCCTGCAGCTGCCGCGTCTTTCGGGTTCAAAGGGAATAAATGTGATTTCGGAGAGAAAAAAAAAAGGAATTCTGGAGGTTTCTTTGTGTCGGACGGGGTATGGAGCCTTCGACAATGGCTGGCAGAGAATGGCACCTCGCTAAATGCATTCACTTTTTAATACATTTATAAATAAACCACAGCCTTTTCATTTTTTCCCCCCACCGTCCCTGAAAACACAGTAAGCGCTTGCATCCTTTCGTGAGGAAAAGAGAGAGAGGGGGGAGAGGGGGAGCACAAAGGACTTGTAAGGTTGCATTTCCCCACTCTCCCATCCAAGCCCGCGCAGAATTGAAAATGACAGAGAGATTTAGTCTTTATTATCCTGAGGGGAAAATAGTTATTGAAGCGTCGCCCCGGCGCATTCTGCCATTTTACCTGGGGTGGAAAGAGTAACACGGCACTACAAAAGGCAAGGTTGCGAGGATGTGGGAGGGGGAAATGAAAGGAAAATAGATGGGAAGCACAAACAGCGCTAACAAAGCTAGCTGCTTTTCATAACAATAGCATCATGGCTGCTTACAGCAACCTGTAGGGCTTCGATAAGACTCTATTAAGGCCAGTTAACCTCACCTAAGGGGGTACAGTGAGACAGCTCAGAGTATCCGAGCGTTGAAAGAGAAAGGAAAAGTGCTCCACGGGCCTTTTCTCCACAACATTAACTCTTCAACACAAACAAACACACACACTTGCATTCAAAGACGCCCAATTACTGTACGGATTCAATACAGCTCTGGTTGGAGAGAAAGTGGCGCTTCCCATCTGCGGCGCTGAAAAGCCTAATTGTTATTATCATTATTCCAAAAAAAAAAAAAAAAAAAACGCGAGTCGCCCTGAATGAAGATGATAATCATTAAAGAAACATGAGGCGAGGTAAACAAGTGGCACCCTCACACGCCGGGGTATTCCGGCGCCAAACAGCCCGACGTTTGTCCCACAACGCCTCCCTCCCCTGGAAGTGAGAACGTGGAGTAAAAAATATAAAACCGCAGAAGCAGTCACAGAATTGGATTCTGTTATTTATTGATTACACGCTAAGCACTTCCAAAGCATCTCGGTTTCTTCACTGCGGCAAGAGTTGAGGGCAGTTCACCGACCTCCATAGGGCGACACCCGGCACCTTCGCAAAAAATCCCCCCCAAAAACCCCCAAGATCCGGGTTCATTGATAATTAATGGCGATGTTGGCGCTAATCCGGTTGGAGATGACTTTTTTCCAGTCTGCCACATCAATGGAATAATCAAGGGCCTAAAACCCGGGCCTTTGCTCCCCATTACCTCAGGCAAAAGAATTCCTGAAAGCATGCCTGGAGGGCACCTGAATTATACACGCCATTAGGAGAGAGAGCCTCTCAACAAACCAAACGAAACAACACGCTCGGCCAGCTCTCCCTCTCTCTCTCTCCGACTGTGCTGGCAGAAGGAGATACATATGCACACATATTGAAGGCTTTCTAATGAACCTCATGTGGAAGTGGAGGTGACGCCATGAGGGGAGGGGGTGGGGGGTAGAAACAAGAGCGGGCTTGGCATTGATGCAAACACTACCCTACTGCGCATTGATAATGCACCTATGAAGATCAAGCGTGTGCTTGGCTCAGGCGAATGTAACACAACCAGTGGATAAAGCAATGGAGAATTAATCATCTGGTCATTACACTTTGCCAATTTACCAAAATTCACCACATTACAATTCAAATATAAATATATATTGGCTTTAGGACTTCTTCAAATTAATTTACTCTTTATTTTTGAGTTTTTAATATCTGTGAAAATGCACAGTCTGAACCAGAACCGGAGAAACAAAGTTCCCGAAAATGTTATGGCACATGAGAACTATGTAACAGTAGAAGAACGTTTTCTAGTGAGGAACATTAAGGTTTCAACAGGTTATGGTTTAAAGTCACTGAACACCTGCAGTGTTCCACATTTCTCTCTGTTTCGCTGTTTAGAAATATTTCCAGTGGTTTCATCAGTCATTGTGTGTGAGAGACCGACTACCAGAGGAAAACAGTCTGACTACATAACCAGCTGATAACAGTTGGTTATGTTATCATAACCAGCTGATATCAGTTGGTTATGATAACAACTGTGTTACTCTATGAATAAAAGAGCAAAGAAGTATATAATTCAGGGCAATAAACATGTTTAGTGTAAAACTTATACACAGTTTAATGGGTGTAAGTCAACGTATCAAAATCAAAGTAAAAGGAGGTAAAAGGAAAAAACACAAACAGATTGTACAGGTAATATTGACGCTACCTTGGGCATCAACAAAGTTCATATATTTTCGGTCTGTATGTTTGATTTGTTTTTAGATGTTTAGTAGAAGTCTAGATGCAGACCTGTTTTAGGTTTGCTTGACAAACTCAGACTGGTCACATTGGGATCACAACGTCTTTTACAGACAATGAGCTACACACTCGAACAGTATTACTGCAAAAATAATTTATGACTTTTTTTTTCTTATACAGACAAAGAATAAGCAATTCCTCATCTGCCTCACTTATATTTTGGGTTACGACTAAGTCAGTCAGACTTTCTGTGATACGTCACATGAGAACTATGTTTGAATTTTTCCTTCCGCTCCAACAATCCTACCTTCTACTTCGTCCTTCCTGGCATTTATCTTAACAATCTCCTCTTTAATGGCCTCTTGCTTTCCTTTGTTTTCTCGGCGAAAACCTTTTATTTCTCGCAGTATCACGTCCAAGTCAGACATTTCTCTCCATCGGGTCAGCTTGGCTAAAGTCTCTGCTACTCATTAGCTTTAGCTGCTGGCCTGTTTGTTCTTGTTACTGTGGGCTTCAACAAGTTGCTTCTTAAACAATGTTATATACAAATATCTATATATAAATATGGCTCCCTTTATATATTAACTCAGTGAGTTCATTTCTCACTTTACATGGGGGTATTTTAGCAATTTCTCAGGTTCTTTGGGAGCACTTTTTCCGCTGTTATCTTGTGGGTGGCCCGACCGGAAGTCATATGTGCCAATTTTACGTTTTAACTCGTTTAGGCCACACTGCTTTGCTTGTTCTGGACCTGGACAAAATATATAGGTCTAAATCAGGGCTATGCATAAACTGAAGATTGATTCATGTATAAATCATGTCTGTGTAGCCACTGCGTTGAAATCCAAAAACATTTCTCCATTGCTTTGTGGGTTGCTAACTATAAAAGCAATTACATCATGTTTTACTTTACAACCAAATATATCACGTAACTGTGGCTTTTTTACTTCAGGTCAACAAACCAGGAGAACCCCATGACAAGAAAACTGTTGTTTTTTTTCATTGAACAATCAATTACAATTGTTCAGCAACTGATCCATTAATTGATTAACAAGACTTTTCAGCCCTGCGCACACCAAGCAGGCACACATTGAGCACATTATGCAGCTTCTCAGCCTTTCTCTGTCCTGGAAACACACTCACATTGCAAGCTTCAGTTACATCATTAGCCTAGGACAAGCACCGTCTGAGCCCTGTGAGTGAGTTCAGCTTTTTCTTCCTACTGTTTCAGGGCAAAAGAAATACGCCCGCCCCCCCTGTACCCCCGCCACCGCCGCCTCCCTTCCCAGCTGCCTGCTGGAAAAAGACGGGTGAGCCGAGTCGGGGCCCTGTAATCTAAGACCAGATTTTCATTGGAAGCAAATGCTTTCAATCCGTCGTAAAGACCGGCTCATGTTCAGCAAAGCCTACAATAACAAACCCAGGGGCTCGTCCCATGCGAGTTGAGAAAACAGAAGCAAACGGCCGGAGAACCGGCTCGGAGCGGGATCGAACGAGCGCCAAAGCCAAGGGAAGAAGGTGAGGTACGATGAGAAGAAAGGAAAGAAGGTGAATGTTTAGAAAACACAACAAAAAAAATGGTTCACTATTAACATTCTCCTTCTTTCTTCTCCAGTTTTATCACCTGCAACCCAAAACAGACGGAATTGCTAACACATTCCTATCCTTTACACTTCTAAGTCTGACCTATGGACTCCTACTTTCCCTCGAAGGGGAGCAAGCATCCATAGGTCAGACTTAGAAGTGTACATTTACTTTACCTAGAAGGGAAGAAAGAGGCAGAAGGCCGTCGGTTTTATTGGCATTTCCATTTTCAGTGCAATTCGATACCAATCACCTCCATGAGGTCTGGGGCTAATTTCTGCTTTTTCTCTACCTCCGAGCACGAGGAGAGAAGTCATGAAGAAGAGAAAAAAAGCTGAGCCTGGAAAGGTGCTGAAGCTGTTGTTTCGGCAGCCATGCTGAGGAAATGTCAGCGGTGCTACAGCAGCCTGTCAAGCAGACAGAGGCTACACAACGGAGCGGAAAACAAAGACGAGATAAAGGGTGAAACGGCGCAAGAAAGGATGGAGACGTAGATGGAGAGAAACGGGAGCGAAACGTGCAAACTCAAGACACTCATGGAGGCAATGAAGGGGGAGAAAATAATGAGTAGGAAACGGTGCAGGAGAGTTAATCAGATGAAAAAAAACCCAACGCGGAGCAGTCCGTTGTTTCTTGGGGATTATTTATCTCGATTTGACATCTAAGACAGAAAAAAAACATCTAATCAGAAAGCCTCTCCCCATCTAAACACAACTGATAAAAAAAAGACTGACACAAATACAAGGTGACAGTCATGATTCTGGACAATAAAATAAAGAGTATTTATAACTTGGTTTTAACAGATTATTGATTTGAATCCACTTAAAACCAGTTTTGATGCAACACACGGCCGAGAAGCAGACTTCGTTATTTTAATGCTCGCCAAATCATGTCTCTAGTTCATCTTGACTACATCATACAGAATAACAAGGGAGATAATGATCAGATGTCTCCACAACGTTTTAATGTTAGCTATGGCGACATTTTGCTAACCTTGCTAAAGAAGAGACTGTTAGAGACCAATACAAACGATTTGTAAGCACTGTGACCAGCTAACCGCTAGCTGCTAACAATACTAAAGCTAGCATTTCTCTCAATGTTCCTCATTAGAACTAAAATAAAAGACTTTTCCAGGGTTTTCTAATGTGTAAAATAATAAAACACTGTTTCTATTTGTCAAAATAGTAGAATTATGAAGTCTGTTTCTAAATATTCCACAAATCTTGTTTCGCTCCTTTGAACTCAGTATATCTCATCTTCTGAGCTGAATGAATCATCGCACAAGAACCAATCGATGTTATGCTTGAATGAACAGACTTTTTTTTATTTATTTTTTTTTACTTATTTACATTTCTCATGAAAAAACTAAACAAAACAGTAAAATAGTCTTTGAGATGTTCGGTCAGCCAGCTGTGTTCAGTTGGGTCAGAAAGCTAGCCAGGCAGCTGATGAGCAGCTCATTCAGTAAAACAGTCAGTTGCTCTCCATGCACAGTCTGCCAGCCTTACTAAGGGCCTCAGCAGGCTGTAACCCTGGGCTGCATGCACTCAGCGTGGGGAAGCTAACCTAGCAAGCTGCAGTCTCCACACAAGAAAAAGCCACAGGCACAGCTCTGGGCCTGCCCCACATGATCGGCCATGACAACGTCTTCGCAACTAGTTAGAGGAGGGACCGAGAGGGGGGCGAAGGGCAACAGGGGGGGTGAGTGTGGAGGGGTTCATGGGATGGAGGGGAGGGGGGGAATCAATGCAGAGAGGCGGGGGTGCATGTTTGTCTGTGAAGAATGTATGCATGCATAGATGTGCAGTCGTCTGTATGTGCGTGCATCCTTCTGCCTTTCCCCCATGAATGTGTGTTTCCAACCACAGAGGGTCTGCATGCATGCATGTGTGTGTATGTGTGTGTGCGTGTGTGTGTTATGTGCGGCAATTAGGAGCAGGCCACTGACTGGAAGGAGCCAGGGGCAGTTGAAATGCCCCGGGGCCAACCAAGGGAAGGAATATTTTATCAGTCCCCTCACAGGGTGTATACAAAAATACACATTCAGACACAATCCCACTCATGTTTACTGTGAGCGAAGAGACAATGATGTAAAAAATTTGCTTTGCTTCCTTCATTCATTACAAGGCTTGTTAGCATTAGCTAAACCGATGCATTCTTCTGTGTTCGGCTTCATTTGGCTGTTTTCTGTGTTCTTCTCAACCCCCCCACGCCCCTCCTCTCCTTCTTTCTACTTCATTACTGTCATGTCTCCTCCTCCACTCCATCTGCTAGCTCGACACTTTGGGTTTAAAGAAGTGGTTAAAACAGTTTGGAGCAAAGTACTCTCTTACCCGAGTATATAAACTCTCTTGTCCTCATTCGCTCTAAATCCAGATTAGTTGGTCTCTGATAGTCTCAGAGGGACCAAAGCTGCTGTCAAACAACTCCATTCTCAAAGAAGTTTATTCAAACACCGATGAGCCTTTAAACGGTCGTCACTTTATGCTTTGGGCCAATGATAACTTACACATGAGATTGATGTGAGGGGTGGTGAACGAACCGGAGTGAAATAGTAAGTGAAAACGAAGCATGGATTGGAGTTTAGTATTTCTGAATTGAACTGAAACACTTCCAGTCAGGGGGCCTATCTAATAGATAAGTAAGGCATTATATTTGGGTCATGTCAATTCGTTAATGCTACTAAGTCATCCTTAAAACTACTGTAAAATATGGTTACTGTTTGCCTCGAATGGGTTGTAATGTAGTATAAGTGAACATCATTATGGGTTTTTATGGCCTTCTAATAGATTTTCTGCGTTGGCAGCATTTATGTTTTCACTGTTCAGAAGATGCCTCACTTAAGCATTGTTTTTTTATGTTTTTGATGTGGAGTGAGGGGTTTAGCTGGCTTCCATCTCTGAGAACATCACTTTCTATGCTGCAAACACAAAATTTTGCAAAGTATTTCTGCCTAGTTTCCAGTACAAATATCTTAGTGCACTTGAAACAAGGCAAAATGAACTAACAAAAACCTTTTGGCAAGATATAGGAGTTTGTTTTAAGTCAATAAATCCTTAATATTGATGATAAAGACTGTTACCTTTACGTACGCCAGTTGTTCTCACTGGAAACAGGAATTCCTTTCAGTACATTTCACACAGGAAGACCACGGGAGGCACAACCTCCATTCTCATGGGAAATAATCATAGCCGCAATGACTAAATGAAGATCATTTACAGCTTCCTAAAACTTAGTTGGCACCCCACTGTGATGATTTTTATATTGGAGTTGTTTCAGAACTACATTGTGGTTGTGGTCCCTTCAGGGCTAGCTGTTAGCTTCAGCCCCGGGGACCAGCTAATTAACTCTCCAAAATGATTACTCCTTCAAATCTAGAAAATTTGCAAAGCATCCTCAGTGTAAGAGTTAAGAATTTTCTCTACTGTAAATGAAACAGTCGTTAATGATATCTTGTCAGAAAGTAATACAAAGGCTGACATTTTCCTGTGTCCACTCTCGTTACGTTTTCATCCGGCGAGTGCAAGCGGCGCTCAGTCGCCTCTGTTTTATCGTCTCCCTGTCGCGCTGTTATCACCCCTGTGCATCTCTCTTTCTCAAGGCGCACTCTGACATTATCATGCTGTATCTAGGCTAATCTGTTATGATCTGATTATGAACCATCTCTCAGAATAAGAGCGTCGTTGGCACTACCTGCCCCCTGCACATGGGCACACGTGCCACGAGGAAGGTGTCAGCCATTTTTCTGCTGCCTGGCAAATTAACAGCCACGGACTTGCAATTCACTCATCTGCGAACTGCGATCTTGTCGCTTCCAGCGCAATGAAGGAGATGTATGGCATTTAGCTTTCTAATAATGTTTCTTCTTAGAAACCTTGCCGCGATGAGGAGTAAAGCTTATGAATATCAGCTCTGTACCAGATGTCATGAGCGGGACACGGTTTTAGGAGTCATTCACAGATGGCTAAGCATTTTTCGTGAGATGTTTTTGCGAGGTTTTATTGGCTGTGGATGAACCGCGAGGAGAAGAAGTGGAGACAAGTCTTTCGAATTTATAAGGGCGTAGTTATTCCAAAGGTTTTTCCGATCAAAGAGAAAAGAGCGAGTCTTTGATGGAGTCCAAGTGACCTGGAGCTGATCTTTCATTGGCCACTCGTTGAGATTCACACCCCAGAAAGCTCACATGACCCTGGATTGGCTGCTCGGGAAAGACCCAGGCCTCAGGGGCCTGTTATCCTTTTCCACATGGGATACACACGTCTCATATTGGCAGGCGAGAAATTCATACATACACACATGAACACGCCGAGCATGATGGACGGACTACGCGCACGCACTCTTGCTCATGTACTTTCACTAAAGTGCTCGCCCTCTCACTCTATTTTTTTTTTTCCTCTTTCTGGGACTCACACACAAACACACATACATTACATTCCCAGAAATCCTCAGAGGGGTAAAGAAGGGCCTGCGAGAGGGAGGGAGTGCAGAAAAAAGTGGCTCTTATTGTACTCAGACCATTCATAAGCTCGAGACTTGCTGAGGGGGAGTTCAACAGGGGGGGAAGGGGTTTCAGGCCTTGGGAGAGGGTGTGTGTGTGTGGGGGGGGGGCTCCCTTTCCATGACTCTAGGGCTCCCTCCCACCTCCAAACATTCTGAACATGCAGGCATTCCTTGCAATGCTTTTCTCAAGCAGGAAAGACCCATTCGGTGCACCAAACAACACTTTTTCCCCACATGCCCCTCTTGCTTCCCAAACTCATCCACAAGGCAACTTTCCAACAATGATGATAAAAGTGTTCAAAACCAACACACACAGACATTTGCTTCAATACAAAACACTCTCTGTGACCAATGCTGCTTTGCTTCCCCCCCCACCCCCCTTTTTTTTCCCTCCCCGGCTTGGAGGAGAGATGGAAAGCTATCCCCACGAGTGCTCTGCGGATAATGACATGCACTGTCAGGAAAACAATATGGCTAGTCTAGACTTCCCTTCCTGCCTTTGCCAGAAGGTCTTAGCTCGTTTTAGATGTTCACCTCAAACTTCAGCCACTTTGTTTGGATCATGTGACTCTGAAGACAAAAAAAAAAGAAACAACTGATTTTTGCAGAAATTCCACCGACTACGAAAAGAAAGAAAGGAAAAGAGAAAGAAAGAAAGTTCCTCTTGTAAAAAAACAAAAAAAACAAGAGCTAGCCAGGTAAACAATGATGAGCAAACTGAAGTAATTGCTTCCTGCAATCAAAGACAATTCCATTAAAGTAATTACAATAAATAAAGAGCGCTTTGCAAGAACAAAGCAACCCTTCCTTGAATGATGACAGTTTTGTGGATGGGCGCTGACGGATTCAATACCGAATGCAACTGGGTAGTTATCTTCAGGCATTATTTGTCATTAAGGCACACTGGAGTCTTGTTATTGTGAGAATCTGAGCCAAGTTTGGGGCAATAATTTCTGCTGTGGTTATTTGATTGAGGAAATTAGGAAGTCAGATAAGAGAAATGTCTTCAAGTCACAACAAAAAAGAATAAAAAAAAAACAACACGTGCATTAAAACAAAGTTGGCGTAGAAATCAAAAATTTGTGGGAGCCGATTGGGTGTGTTGTGTTGTTGTTTGTGAACATATTAAGCACACTGCGTTCTCCCTGTGACATCCCTAATAAAGGACTATGATATTATTATGTCACTTTGATGTCATCAAAAGAAAAACCAGGATGACTTTCAAAAACGGTAAAGACTAGAGAACAAAAGCTAAGAAGCAGACACAAGAAGATGACTTGTCTCAACTGGCCCGTATCTTTACAAATGTAAAGAAATAACATTAAGATGATTAGTTATAATACTTTTGACGACATTTATCTTGCAGGAAGGTTGATTACGTCCACCAGCTACACTCTTAGCACAAGAATTTCACATGTTCACCATAAACAATGTAACGAAACTGTAGAAAGCTGCTAGTAAATATGAAGGATTTGCTCAAAATAACCATGTCACAAAGTTTTCTTATTGAAAAATACGTTAAACATGACAAACGACACTACTACTCTCATCAAAATAGGAAAGACAGCAGAACATTCCATTAAGGCAAATCAGATGTTTTGGCAACAGAAACATAAATACTCTCCCAAACTTGCCAAGTCTGAGTAATGATTCGAAAGTTTAAAGTACCTGGAACTGTGACAAGCAGAAGTGTGTGGGGGCCCAACTCTATGTTAGTGAGTGTGATAACATGCATCAGATTATGCTACTGCAATAAGATTTAGAGTTTTTTCTTTTTTTTACACAACCTTAATTCCAGTTAAAATGGAGGAAGTTGTACATATTTATGATCTTCTCTTAGTACTGAAGTCCAGTTTTTGTGTAAAATCTCATTCATAGGCCTTTTTCTGCACAAATATAAAAACCAAAAGTCAAACATAATTTAAAGCCGCACCTTTTATAAAAAATATGTTTTTTACACATTTGTTAAAATGATCATTATATGAAGACAATATAAAACAAATAATCTGTAAAACATCCGGGAAAAAAATTCACCTCCTCACATTCCCCACTTCAGTCAGAAACAACCAATCAGAGTCAGGAGGAGGGTCTTAGCGCTGTCAATCACTCTCGTGCCCAAACCCTTCCCCTTGCTACAGCTAGTTCAGCACAACACAGGTGATGATGATGCTGGGTTAACAGTTTTCCTGTAATGGTAAGTTGTCTCTCCACCATTAGCTCACTGAGCGTCACCGATTGTCAGAACCCTCCTCCTGGCTCTGATTGGTTGTTGTTAGGTCAGGAGCGTTGTGTTTCTTCAGGCGACAATAATAGCACTGGCAGGAAGTGAGGGAGCTCGATCTTGCCACATATTATCTGTCTAATATTATACTGTCAGAACGTGGTGACAGCTTTAACAAATAGGTTAAGACTTATGGTATAATTTGGGACATATTCTATTTATTACATGAACAGAGAATGTATTTTAGTTTCATTTTTGTAATTGGTTTCTGATGCATCTATTCTTTTTTGTAATTGGTTTCTGATGCATCTATTCTTGGTTGTTCTGTTTGCCTGTTGGTGCTGCTACACTGAATATCTACACTGGGTTATAGTAAAGACTTATTCTATTCTATTCTATTCTATTCTATTCTATTCTATTCTATTCTATTCTACTTGTGTTGGTAGTGTAATGACAGCCTAAAGTCTGACCCATTGGAGTCTTTATAAACCACATCTTACAGGATGCTCATTACTCTATTTAGGGTCGTTCTCCCAGTGCAATAAGCTCTTATGCTGCTGTATGTTTGTGCTGGGGCCCATCCACTGGCTATGGAAGCAGGAGGGGGGCGGAGGGATCAGGCCTGTTGACATAGCCATAGGTGATGGCAAAAATGTCAGTGTAAATGTGACTGCTCCCTCTGTGCCATTTTCCCGAAAAGGGTCATCACCACAGGCTGCCTGACACGCTGGAAACTGCCTCGAGCGCAGGGCACCGACACGACATTAAACTGCAGCAAGCCTCGGCGTTCGCAAACACAAAACACACATCCACATTGACCGCCTCGTGTAGTGTTCCCGCTCCCGGATCAGCTGGGAAAGAAAGCGTGAGGTAGAAGGAGACGAGCACTGCAAGCCTAAAATGAAAGTGCAGGGCAATGAATTCAGCCTTTCATGTGCAGCACTTTTTCTTGTGTAGCTATTGATTTTTTCCTCTCCTGTCTTTGTGTTGCTGTTTTCTTTTCTCTTTTTTCCCTAAACTGGAGACAGAAGTCCAGAGTTATAGTTCAAATAGCAGCGCCGGTGAGAGCGGCGCAGAGCTTCTTCGCCTCCGATACAAAGGCTAAAACACGGAAACTGTGGAAGAGCGTGCCTCTGTTGCAGCCGTCTCACTCTTAACTCTTGCTCTCGATTGTTTTGCAGCCTCTCAGAGGGCTTTTGACACCTACAGCACACCAAGCTGCGGTCCAGCTTAACACACGGCAAACAGATAGAGAGGGGAAAATGGACCATGGAAGAAGGACGGGACGGGGGGAGGGGACGGCAGTGGAGGACAAGGACTATAACAAAAGGTAAAAGCACTTAACAGCACAATGGCACCACAGTTCTTTCCAAAAGTCAGCTGAAGTGCTGAAGGGCATTCCAAAGTCCTTGAATGTAGATGTGGGACAAAGAGAAGGAAACTTCAGCTAATCTAAAGGAAAAATATCCTGTTTGACTTTACTTTGGACCAAAATTCAATAGATAAAAGTAGAGGGGAAACACTTTAAAGAGACATCAAAATGGTCCCCTGTGAAAGTGCAGTTAATATCTACTAATACAGCGATGTATTTTTTCAAAAAACACATCTGCAGAGGAAACATCACTTTAAACTACAAGTAAATACATTGCTGTTCTCCAAGCTCTCCAAACTAAGTTCAGGCAGTTTAAAGTCAACATGTGTTGAATGAAATACAACATTTCTTGTCCCCAAAGCAAAGTTTTCTTAAATAATTTTCAAACCGCTAACTTATTCAACTGCGCCGAGCCAGATAAAACTACCATTATAAGGCACTAAAAATTCAGTGTAAATGTCATTCCCAGGAACCAGTCTGTGCTCTCAGTAATCACACTTTTATGTTTGCACTGAAGGCCATGAACCATCTAATTTTAGTGGTGCAAAAAGCAAAAGTATTTAAGTGGTTTAAAAAACACTCATTTTATAGCCTTTGCTCCCCCCACTCCCCCCCCTCTTACTTTTATATCAGGCGGTTACTCTGATATTCTGTCCTCAGTATGTGTTTGGCACAGGAAGCTCTTTGACTGAGAAACACCTCCTGCCTTAATTTACAGTGTAAGCAACCATGGTTTCTCTGTTAATAACCAAAGATTCATAAAACAGTGGAGACTGGAGTCTGGTTTGGTGTCTGTCAGGCCATAGCTGCTAGGTTCGGTTTCAAGGAGAATCTAATTTGGATTCATGCTAAGTGAAGATGGCAAGGGAGCTATCTGCAGCCAGAAAAATGTTACCTTTTAACAGGATCTCACTTAAAATGATTCAGAACTCTTTCGCTGCTCGTTTTTGAAACTTTCTACAGCGTAAGGTCACGTCTGATACAACCTTTGACAAACAATTTGAGCACACACGGCTTTTCCCACTGCTAGCTTATCAGTGCCGGCCAAACTGAGACATGCACTCAGATAGCACAGGCACACTAACACTGCTGTGGCATGCGCTAATAATAGTGCATTAGCATCCAGATTGCTGTTATGGAATAACAGAAGATTTTGGTATTTAGTCTAATATGGTCTGTGCTAACAAGTTGGATGTTAAGGAAAGGCTGGTTAGAAAAACACTATTTAAGTCCCTGTGTCTGAGTTGCCAACCCACTCGTGTGGTTGGATTTACATTTCAGGGGTTTAGGAGATTCAGAGTCACAAGATATGTTATTAAGCACCTTTACGCGTTTGTCGAAAAATATTCAAACTCCTTTCTCGTTGAATAATAAACTCTCCGCCAACCCACAACCCAAAAAAGAACACTGTAATGCTGCTCTTCCCCCTACCCCCCAAACGCCTGCTTGTCATGGCCTTGATAGGTACAGGATGCGGTGTTGCATGGATGCGGAGGATTAGGAGTCCTATCAGCCGACCCATACGTCGCCCTGATAAGGCTTTTAGGACAGCAGCAGAGGAAGAGGAAGTGAGTGGGTTTACAGCGACCCGTTTCCTGTGGAGCATGGGCCCGTGTGGACAGAAGTGATATGCCCCCCATGGATGCTGGTGCTCCTGCCACACATTCCCACCGAGTCGCTTCCTGAAAGAGGCAGCCCTCTCTGGAGAGTGACTTCCTGGAAGAGTATGACCTCCCTTCTGCTGAAGAGGATCTCAATGCAACAAACACTCCAAGGTTGCCCCTAGAAGCTGGTTTACACACACACACACACACACATAAATATAAATTTATATCTATGTATATATGTGCTGTAAATGTGTGTTTAACGACACCATTCAGGCCTTTAGTCCAAAGGTTATCACCAGTTGGGATCTCTGCCACCAGTACCTGCTCATCTCTTTAGGTTTCATTGGCCCGGAGCGAGAAGGGACGATCGGGTTACATCCGAATGTATGTGTGTTCACAAGTGTGTGCACTCCAAGTGGCAAGCTTTGTGTCGCTCTGCAAACACACAAAGTAAACGCCCAAGCTTGCCCCCCAGCCCAGCCTGCTGTTGTGTTTATCTACAGGTATTTGTTATCTGGCTCTCTCTCTCTCTCTCTCTCTTTCCGCCTTCTCCCTCCCTAAACTCTTAAAAAGGTTCACCAAGGTCTTTATCTCTTGGCCGAATCCCTCTTGCAGGTATCCATGTCAAAGGGACCAATGGGAGGGGGCCTCTGGGGACAGCATGTTTGGTCTGGGTCAGCCCTGGGTCAAGCTTTAAACCAGAAGACTTGCATTAAGCAAGTCTTTACCTCCAACTTACTGCATTCCACATTACCTCAGCGCACAGCACGACATTTCACTCATGGCTCTTTTGCATCTTTATGTTTCTTACAAACGTAGTGGCAAACACTCAAACGACCACGAGCAACCTGGCACATCCATTGCTGCAGAGAGCAAAAACTACGAATGCAGAGCCTTGCACCTTGTTTGAGTACAGCAAGGTTTTGAAAACCAGTTTCGGGACACACTTTAATGTTCTTTTAATGAGGTGGCAGAGGAAGTGACCAGAGTTTTCTCCAGCTGTATGGGGGCAGTAAGTGATGCAGAGCCGCATCCACCCAACTTGTTTCAGAGCACTGTTGGTGTTTCACTTTTCTTTTACACACAAGAAAAACAAATTCAACCACCGATTGTACGTTTATTCAAGATCAGGTTTTAAGAGTAACAGGTTCCAGGAAGAGAACAGACATTTCTCTGCCTAGTGGCATAAACCAGTTAGATCACTATGGGGTTTCCCAAGGATTCCCCAAGCAAGAGGGGCCACATGGTCCCTTCATTGTTTTCTGGGCATGCGAGGAAAACCTCACATGGAAGATGTTGAGGAGGTGCCATTTCTGATCAGATGAGTGAACCACCTTCACCTGACTCCTTTCAATGTGGAGAAGCAATAAGGGTTCTCCATGTAATCTCTAAGTCTAGCCAACCTACGGAGGAAGTTCATGCCATCCCCTTAACTCTAGGGTCTCGTTCTTTGAGTCATTACCCGTATCTCGTGTTCAGACGTGATAGTCAGAATGTAGACAAACCATTAAATTGAGACCTTCTCTTTTTAGCTAAGCTCTTTCTTCACCATTACAGACTGGAGAAGTGCCCTCATGACTTCGGACAAGAACCCAATCCATCTATCCATCTGCTCCTCCCACCCTGTAATTCCTCCCAAACGAGATAACCAGGACGCTTTAACTCCTCCACTTTGGGCAGAAACCCAGAGGGAGAATCCACCCTTTTCTGGCTTAGAGGAACAGACTCTCATGCCTGAAACGTCATGCTTGTTTACAAACCGCTCTAGTGCACAGTGAAAGTGATGGCCTGACGTTGCCAACAGAAGCACATGTAAACAACTTCAACCCTAATATTGCCAACCCAAGACACTCCTACACAAATCCAGTTGTTGGAAATATTTATGGTTTAAAAAACACACCCATAGCTCCACCTACCCAGGTCTTAAGTTGGCAAGCAAGTCTGTTAAGTTGCTTGCCAACTTAACAGTTGTTAAGTTGGCAACTTAACAACTGTTAAGTTGACTTCAGGCTAGCAACCAGAACAGACAACTTGACTAATTTTTTATTAGCTTATTATAATTGTTGCTCTATAAGGACTCAAACAGTAAAACAGATACTATTTTACACAGAGAGGACTTGGAAACAACCACTACATTTGGTGAATGTGTAAAGTAACATAATGTTACAATAATCCCAGTAATCAACATGCTGTTTATTTTAGAAGCAGTAACACATATTGTTGTTTTGCTGCTTGAATAAAAGAAATTAGACCTTGTTCTGTATTTTTTTTCTTTTCGTTACAACCGTTGTGCTCTGATAATGTGGTATTTTCACTCAAAAGATATCCCATGAGAAAGTCACACTGGCCCAGTAAACAGCAAGGCAGGGCCATGCAAGGGTTATAAAACAGTAACATTACTAGCATCCAACCCATATCAATGAGGAATAAAAATCCACCGGGATGAAGGTTGTGACCAAATGTGGCACTTCTGCTGGTGTTTTCCTGGCATGAAATTGGCTTTGTGTTGGTAGCGTTTGGAGAGCTGGCTGGTAAATTCTCCCCCGTCTTTTGTTCGGAAAAAGGAGAGCGGTTGGGTGGGGGGGAGGTGGAGGAGTGTGATGGGGGGGGCTCCATGCATAATGCTCTTAGCCAGGGAGGTCTGGAACTGTGTCTATAAATTGAATTATTTCAATTTGAGGGAGAGAGTGAGAGAATAATGGAGAGTAGCTGTGAGAGTGTGTGTGTGTGTGTGTGTGTGTGTGTGTGTGTTGCATTTACATGTGAACATATGCATGTGTGCCGGTCGAGAGAGAGATAGAGGGAGAGAAAGACTCATTTTCTATTCTTCTGCAAGGTTCATATTTACAAGTGAGAATATAAACCAACTTGCGTAAGATTACAGAAGAGGCCAAATGTTAGCTTGCAGCTGGAAGCTCCGGTAATGGATAAAGAAAGGGCTGAACCATTCGGTTTCAGCATCTTGATGTTCTTATCCAGAGATTCGGGGTATGAAATAAAACCAAATTTCTTTACCTAGTAATGCTTCGTCTAATATTCGTGACATCAGAAAACAACCCTTGTGGCCATAGGTGCATGAGTGAATGTTTGTGTGCGTAAGGGTGGCGGCGGGGCTGAAAATATTCCTGACACAATATAATCGGCAGGAGACCATATGGCAAACTGGCAGCAAGCTATTTATCCTTATCCTCTTTGGAGGCTAAAATTAGCACTTCGCCGTTTGTAGCTTTAAGCTGGACTCCAACCTCTGCCACTGAGTTAATAATAAAGAAACACCGCCCTCCTCCTCACAAGCCCCTCTAACTTTTTTGTGTTTATCTTTTGCCAACTCTCAGTACCCCACTTTAACTATTTCTCCAATGTTTTATAAATAGAACTTTCCAAGAATCTGCCTATTTATCATTTAAGAGTTATAGTATGAATGCATTATCATAAGTATTTCCTTAAGCTGCTGTTCCCTAACAGGAGTTTGTATCAGGAAAGCCAGGATTTCCTGAACATGGACCCCCTTTGCTAGCTTGAAAGAGTGGGATGATGAGACTAATCTCTTTATCAAAAGGCTAAATAAACATAGCCTCTCTGAGGATGTGTGTGTGTGTGGGCAATGCTCTCTGTGTGTCTGTTTCGCTGTGTGTGCTGTTGGGTCAAACTAGGCATGGTTTGGTTCCAGCAATGCATTCTTTCTGTTTAAAGCTATATTTATTAGACGACAAAAAAAAAAGAAAAAAACAAACAAACATAAACACCAGAATTTTCTCTACCTTTATGGAGAATATATTGATATGAAATTACCCCTCCCCCACTTGTTGCTACACACTTTTGGTGTAACCCTGACAAGTAAGACTCCCTTATTGTCTCTCTTTTGCTTTCACGCAGCTGCTAAACATTCAATTTATTTATCTCACTTGTTCCTTCTACCTTGTATCCTCCATGTGCATATAAACCTTTAATCCACATATAAACATGTTTTTTTTTTTAAATACATAAAATCAAGAAAATGATCAACAGTCCTATTCACCATCCTATTCACGAGACAGTGTAAGAAAAAAAAAGTGTCTTCAGTCGGAGGCTTCTTCAAATTCACTGCAACACAGGCTGCTACAGGAGATCCTTCCTGCCCACAATAACTCTTTCATTAAATGAGTTACAACAATATTTAATTTCCCCTTGGGATAAATAAAGTATCTTTAAACTGAATTGAATTAAATTGAATGATATTAGTCAAACAAATACTCATTTAAACTCTAATACGTACAGTAATATATATACAGTCAGGACAAGACATTGTCTGAGTCATCCAACTCAGGTTTTCTATAACAATACTGTATTTAGACATCAGTGACATCTTAACATGAATCTGATCAGAGGCCTCTTGGGTCCTCAGCTCGGCTCGGTTTCCAGTGAGGAGGAGGAGGAAGATGCAGTCGGCAGTGACAGGAGTGCAAAGTTAGGAGGAGCGAGAGAGAGAGAGAGAGAGAGAGAGAGAGAGAGAGAGAGAGAGAGAGAGAGAGTTTAAGGTCATTTTCTGGACCATTCATAATGTGTTGTGACACATCAGCAACGAGCTGCTGTGATTTTACCGTCAGATTCCCTTAGAACCCGTACTGCTGCTATTAGGGGAACGGGGCATTGTCTTTCTTCGACAGCTTATCTTTGCATTATTCAGGCTGTGTGTACTGTACACTACCAAGCACAGGAGTTGACATGTGACTCCAGTTAATTTGAAGCTAAAAACAGAGCATTACAAGGAGCCCAAACTGGTTGGTGACCATTCCAAATTTGTCACTTTTTTTTTCTTTTTGCTGTAATTTTTCATCCAAACACCCACATGCTCGACTGCATCAGTGGACGGGTATACAATTTTTTGTTTTGTTCTGTCCTTGTCTGCCTTGTCTGATTTGCATGACGAGTGTCTCACCACGCTTCAAAGTGCTTACATTTGCAAATGCGAGCTGCAGAATTTACTCCTAAACGCAGCGATATCTAGTAATTTGACGAAACCAGCGTGTTCCTTTGGGACACGGCTGCACTACAATTGAGCAAATTGCTGTGGGGTGCACAGAACTTGAACCTGAACCGGGGCCGTCAGGTCATACGTTTTCAGATCAACTTCAAGACGTATCAACGCGAAAATGTCTTTTGCGTTCCAGGACAGATCGTCGGCGTAACAGGACGTCTTGTTATGTAACGTTAAGAGAAAATCAAAGGAAAAAGGAAAAAAAAAAAAAAGAGAAAATCTTCCAACGCATTCAAACATTCTTTAGCTAATCTCTCCCCTCCGACACACGAGAGACATCGAGAAGGCTACAGAGGGTGTGTGTAAACAGTATCTTTTAGCAACCACCAGTAATTAGATATAGGCATTTGGCATTCACACCAGTCACAAATTAAAGAAGAGTGCTTCCTGTAAACAGACAGTGAGAATGTGTCTACATCATTAGTGTGCCACAATTATAACATAGGAGCTAAAGATACATTTCCCTCCCACTAGCACTCCCTCAGTCAAGCAAATGAAATGAAACCATTTTTATTCTTTTCTTTTTAAGCACCAGACTGTATGAACGTATCCATCTGCATTTGTGCATTAAATAAATTATTGCAAAGCAATATATAAATATATAATTATATATATATTTTTCTTTTTTTTTTATTATGTAGAGACTTTCTTGAGGGAAGCACAGAGACTAAGTGAAGGCACATGAAGTCGGGGGTGGAGCACCAAGGATGATATTTCGTGCAGATGCTTGTCATGAATGAATATGTATTTCATGTAAATTCTGCACACAAGGCATATTGTAATGGTCGGGGCTAGACTTTGCATTTCTTTGGTCATGCAAACATGCCCACATGTAGCCGGCAGACGGACGGATACACCAGCCGAAGGGATGCATGGGAAACTTAAAGTAACAAGGAGGAGAGGGAACAATAACTCGGCTTCAAAACGTGCTGGCAATTCCACCCGATGTTATCACAGAAAGTCAAAAACGAGCAAACAGCGGGAGGGGAAGACACAGAGGAGAGTGAAAAGAGGCAGGAGAGAGGGGAGGCACATACATCCATGCTCTGCCACAAGTATCACTTCTGGCACTGGGGCTGAGTTTTAGTGGCAGAGATGTTGGTATCAACTATTTACAGGGTAAATATAAAGCAATTTAACCTTTGTAAATTGAGCTATGATTCAGAGCTAATATGTACAATGTAGTCAAAAAGATAAGTGGACTGACTGCTTGTGTTGCGTTTCATTTACCTCTGAGGATGGAACTTACATTTGTGGTCGACTGAGCTCAAGGTTGTTTTCACACATGAAAGTCCGGTCGACTCGGTTCAATTGGGGACCAAAATTGCAACATTTGTTACATTTTCAGCTGCTGTGGTTCACTTTCACTCTGCTTTGCGTCAAACAATAAAAACCCTTTGAAAATCCTGTTCCCTCCTCTGCCTGTGGTGGCGCTGCACCAAGAAACACAAAAACCTCAGAAGAAGACATGAGTTCAACTTCCTTCTTTGTAAAATATAAACCAAAATAAAGAAGCGTAATGCTTTAGGAGTTGTAGGATTTCTCTTTTTGTCTTTGGTAAAAGACCACGAGCCGTTTCTCCTGCTTGGGCTAGATGCAGGCATTTGTTTTGGTTTTATTTACCCAGAATTCCCTGCACTATTTCCACTTCCTGCTTTTGAAGTGTTCACATACGCATTCAAGCCGTAGCAGAGTTCACTTCAACCCCACCAAGACCTAAGATTGTAGGTGGACCACGGTTCACTTCTTTTGCTCCCCGTCAGTGTTGGATTGCGCATTCACACCTTCTTAAACAAAGCGGACTTTCTAGGCAAACAGACTGAAGTTTGATTAAAACGGACTAACGGTGTGAAAGCAAGTGATCTAGTTGCATGTTGGAAAGCAACTGGCAACCTAACACGCCAACTGTTGTACGTTCATGTTCAAATTGGATGAACAGATGGATGAAAGTCAGGAAATCCAAACATTTTTCTATGCCATATGTTTTAGTTTTCCTTGGTAACACAGATCTGGAAACAATAAAAATCTAAATTCATACTTTTCCAGACTGTGTGGGAACCCTGTGATGCATCCAGGCACTCTGGCCTAATGTTCACTTAAACAGAAATTGGACAATACTGTGGCTGGCAACTGGTTTATTGCTGGTGGAAATAGAAATAAACAGCTGGTTTCTCTAAGTTTTATAAGTGGCAGTCATGTTGAATTTTGAGGTGAAAATTGGTGACAAACGCTCAACTTTACCAACCCCTGGGTTCCTCTTCTGGTTTTTCCTCAGTGAGAAAATATACATTCAAGTTTCAGGGTATAAGTCGAACATAAAATCAAACTGCATCCCTCATCAAAAACTGCTTGTGCTGGATTTTAAATGCATTCTGAAATGTGAAAACATCCAGATTTTCTACTTGGAATTACAATTCAAGGATTTAATTTTTTTTTTTTTTTTTCCAACTTTGTTTTTTATCACCAATGGTATGGTGTCCAGATGGAAAAGAACATTTCAGATCTTGTTCTTTCTTCCAACAAACCCTAACAGTACTGCACTGTCTTGTTTTACTCTGCTGTTTCTAAAAGCCTGTCATTATGACGGTCATTGGAAAACCTAATATACTCCAAAGTTATTGTTGTTCTAAATGTTTGATAAACCCCCACGTAATTCCCAAAGTCTCACAGTCAAATGTGCGCGTACATCTTATCCGATGGGTTTATGATTATTAGCTTCTCACACATAAAATATTGACTCAGGCCAATAAAACCAAGTTCGTGGATGTGATTGAACAGGCAGAGGATCGTTTCATGTTAAATGATGTATAAGAGAGGAGAGGCGAGGTGGAGGAAATCATGCTGTTTGCTTTTATTTTAGGTTCTCTTATTCGTCGCTGTCCCCCCGCTCCCTCCCGTCTCCAGCAGATGTGTGACAACAGCCTTAATCCTAAATGCAAACGGACTCCGCTCTGTGGGAACCTGAAACAATTTCCTCTTTTTTTTTTTCTTTTTTCTTTTTGAGAGGAGCAAACTCAGGCCACTCGAGTTTGCTTACTGGCCATAAAATCTTATCAGGGGACATCGTTTTTCAGTAAGACGTGTCATTACTTGACAGCGGACGCGTCAGCCGCCGCGATAGCGAGAGTGAGAAGTTGTAAAGCCCTCAGTGAGTTTGACTGAGAAAGGTCAAGCCCGGGCACCGAGAAGCCTTTTCTTTTCCCAGGTCACTGCAGGTAATAATGTTTGAGAAGCCGTAAATCTGGGGAAGGCGGAATAAACACTGCTACCAGCAACACGCAGTCCGGGACTGCTTTGTAAGGACGTTTTAGAAGCAATTAGACTATATAGCTGTCATAGATTGGGTTTTTTTATAAGCTGCGTGTGAACACAAAGTTTGGTTCACATGTTTTATGCAAGTGTTACCTTAATGTCTCTCCACAAGAGATGTTGCACTTCTTTACCGGCGCAGTCAGCTCGGTGAACTCCCAAACGACACTCAGCAGCACTTAACGCCGTGATTAGCCACAACTTTTCCACCACTCCCTTCTGCCTACCGATTTGCACACACACATAAAGACACTGCTCTACCCTCCAAAAGGCTTCCGCAGCATTTACGCAGAGATTTCTCCCCTTTCATCTCGTCTTACTCTTCCATTTTACACGCTTTCTTTCAGCCCTTTTTTTTCTTTTTTTTTTATTCTGCTTTCGCTCTCCTCCCCTGTACTCACACCCCGAGGAAATCAAAAGGAGAATCGTGTTTGCGTCTGCCAGCTACCTCTACCTCCACACCTCCTGTGATACCGACTGAAGGAAAAAAAAATCTAAATCAAGGGAACCGCATACCTTTTATCCACCCACAAGAGCCTCGCGTTTAAACAGATTACTGGTAAAGCTGGACACCAGTAAGACAATTACCGGACCGAGAGATCTTGCTCGATCACGTCTAGACATTGTCTAGACGACGCGCACCTCAAGCCGAGCAATGATCATCCTTGGATTTTTTTTTTTCTCTAACTAATGCATTATGATATTTTTCTAACAGAGGAGTGGAATCGTTTGGCGTAACTTTGCTGCTGCTGTAAGGCTTCACGTCTTTGCAGAACTTTGTTACCACTCCAGATTCTACAGCATACATGAGTAGAGGAACTCATAGAGGGTAACAGACCACACAAACAATCACAGCTCCCTCTCTTCCAGTCTACTGGACAATTGGACCAATTAATCGGTGACTTTGAGGGGGCCACAGGAAGCTGAACGATTGGACAAGCAGAGGCTGATCGCTGATTGCTTGGCTCCTGTGTCCATATCTGCAAAAGCCCACCCTAACTCTGGAAACTACCCAATAAGACGAGCACCAACAGCAGCTAGTCTGAGCTCTGACCTTGTTGGAGGGCACCGAAGTTGGAGGGTGGATGCATGGATGGATGGATGGATGGATGAAAACATCAGAAATATCTCTGCCTGGTCGATGGAGACTCACAACCGCTGAAGGTTATATGCTATGATTAATGACGAAAATTTATTTCTGATATTGTTTCAAGACATTTTACAGTGAATAACCCTATTTCACATAAATAACTCTTAAGTATCCATTAGTATGGAATCTATTTGAAAAGTAAAATTCACTCTCTCTACTAATTCTCTACAATCACAATTTTACAAATGTAGAAGAAGTTATTTTGTCAGACTTTGAAGTTGCAGTCTACTCTTTGGAGGTAAATATGTGAAGAGTCAAATGTGAAGCAGAGCTAACCTACAAAAACAAAAACGATGAATTTTTCAAGCATATTTGCTTCACCAGGTCCCAGAAGTAAACAAACAAACAAAAAAAAAACAGATAACTTATAGTACAAACTGAGGTGAAGGACAACAAACAAGGAACCAGGAAGTGTTGCTTGCTACTTATGCTCCTCAAGCTAAATCAAATCATAAAGCTCTGGTCTGCTCTACATCCCCAGAACCAGAACCAGACATGGAGAAGCAGCATTCACTATGCACCACAAAGCTGGAACAAACTTCCAGAAATCCTTTCGAAAGTAACTCTAAACCCACCTGACCAATACATTTGATATATGTTGATGTTTTTGATGATGGCACTCGACAAAATGACTGGTTTCTCAAATTGGTGACTGTATAATGTTTTCATTACTTTTTATTTTTGTGTTTTTATGGTGTAAAGTTCTTTAAACTGCCTTGTTGCTGAAATATGCTATACAAATAAACTTGAATGACTGATTAAACTCGAGGGATAAATCAGGAATGAAGCTCAGCAAAATGGACAACTTAGCAAAGAGACCAAGTTTAAACTGGATCTTCAGACATTCTGTTAGACGCTTGTTACAGAAACACCGTTTCTTTTAGCTGAATCTATGAAAAATAAAAACTATTGCTGAGGTTAAAAGTAAAAAAATTAATAGACAAAGCATTTCCAGGTGGAAAAACCAGGTCTTTGCTGGATTTTGCTAGTTTTTTTCTTTTCTAAAATAGAAAACTTTTGGATATTCACTTGTAGTCCATTCACTGTAGGTGTGTTCTTAACCCTTGTGTTTTTACAAATGGGGTCCAACTGACCCCACACACGTATCATTTGTATCATTTACCTTAGTCCTTGTATGTTTGCCTCAGTCCTCGCACGCACAAGGGTTAAGGCCTGACAATTCATCTTTTGTCTTGGATGACCAAGGACAAAGTTTTACACCTGCTTAAGGTTTATCAGTCCACGTCGCTAAGTAGCCTTGAAAAAAATCACACGTGTTTACTCCGACATTTACTGTATGTCAACTTGCTTAGGCCTTTTGATAAACCCTTATCCTTTCAACCATTTTGAGATGTTACAGGCTTTGTTAAGGAGGAAAAGACATTCTCTTTCTTCCTGTCTTCTATGCTAATAGTGTGAGAACGACCTTCTGATCAAAACCACTTTAAAAGGCTAAAAGAAAGTCTGAGACCTTGGAGGCAATGGGTAAAGAAACAATTGGACATTTGTGTGTTTTGTTAAAACACAAGCTGAAATCTCAGGCCAATACTAAGACACCAACAATGAAGGCAGACGCCAACATACCGGGAACCTTCTTTGCATCATTTTTTTTGTTTTTCATCTTTCACAGATTATTTTACATTGTTCAGACAGAAGGCAACCTTTTTTCTACGAAATTTTGTTTTCTAATATAAAAAAGCACCCAAAGTTAAAAGAAAAAACACATGGACAGATTTCTAAAAAGCCTGAAGATTCCACTGATCAAGACCACTGGAAATCCTTACAACAAAGTCCAGCTGCTTGGAGAAAAAAAAAAAAAAGAGCAAAGAAAATTGCAGCAGTTCAGAAAGTTTTGCGTACTACTTGTTTTTCCAGCGCAAATCAGCCGAATGAAAAAGCCTCGAGCGGGATATCATAAACTCCAAAAATCTCAAACCAACACTTGGACACCAGCGAACGAAGGCAGACACCGACATGAAGCCTAACAGGGAGCCATTTGTCTTGGCGCGGCGCGCTGTACTTTGTACAAACAGTCCGGGTAATTGGTGATACATATCTAATATCAGCAGTCGTCGCCTCGCTCCCGGGACGATTCCGACCGGCAAAGAGGCGAACCCTGTAGCTTTCAGATAGAGAGAGAGAGAGAGCAAACACCCGACCGCAGGGCTGCAGCTGACCAAGTCGCCGCCTGAATGTTATTCTGTTTCCCTCGCACGCGATGCGAATTCACACAGGCAAAGAGGAGCCACTTCATTCGGCGAGAAAAAGAGACGACATGAGGGACTCCCCGCCATCGCCGGCGCATATGATCTGTTAGCTTTTCCCTTTACCCTCCGAGCATGACTTTTCACACAAGAGTACGATCCAAGGGGCGCTAAAACAAAGCGTGGCTGTTGGTAGGAACTAGTTAGCGCACAGCTGGATTAATAGAGCGGGACTAATTAGCTACAGGGAGTTCTCTAGTCAGGGCTTTGCTGGATGTTTACAAAGAATCTCCCGGAGAAAGAGGGGAGAAATAAAAAATTATTAAAAAAGAAAAATAAGCGTCTTTCTTAGTATGAGTCCTCTGGGGAGAAAGGAAGACACCCAGAACTGATTTTAATGACATGTGTGAAGCAAATGTGATCCTCCCTCTATTTTTCCCCCCTCTTACTGCCAATGGAATTTGGAGCTAAAAAATACCATGGGCATTGTGGTCAAAGCATAAACACCATAACTGAGGATGCAGCATGTGAGAATTGTCACCACATGTAAAGAATAAGAGCCAGGCTTCGTCTCTCTCCCGCCGCCTCTCTGACACTGACGAAGCTCTGCAAAACATCTGCCAAGTTTACGAGTTGTCGTTAACCATCTTATCGTGGAAAAAAAAAAACGTATATGTTTCACGTTGATCCATAGTTCTCACCGTTTCTCTGGCTCTTTGATTTTCAAAAGAGAGAAAGAGAGAGTACACTTCCGGGTGAAAACAGCGATTTTTATACCATTGGGCAATGACCCGGTGAGAAAGGAGACCAGAGCAGAAGCATGTGTTTTTCTCAGTAATAGCCCTCCAGAAAAGAAAGGCAAATTCAGTTGTTAAAGGGCCGTGTCTATCCAGCATCCTTCATCTGAGCTGCTTCGCTCTGCTGGAGGACAAGAGATGACAAGCAGAGGAGGAGAGGGAAGGAAAGGTCTGAGGACAGAAGTGAGGAAAAGGGCGGAAGTAAGAGAGACTGGTAAAAAGATCTTACGCTTTTTATGTGGAGGATTAAAACAGCTCCAGCGAGATTAAACCATATTTCTCTCANAGAGAGAGAGAGAGAGAGAGAGAGAGTTTAAGGTCATTTTCTGGACCATTCATAATGTGTTGTGACACATCAGCAACGAGCTGCTGTGATTTTACCGTCAGATTCCCTTAGAACCCGTACTGCTGCTATTAGGGGAACGGGGCATTGTCTTTCTTCGACGGCTTATCTTTGCATTATTCAGGCTGTGTGTACTGTACACTACCAAGCACAGGAGTTGACATGTGACTCCAGTTAATTTGAAGCTAAAAACAGAGCATTACAAGGAGCCCAAACTGGTTGGTGACCATTCCAAATTTGTCACTTTTTTTTTCTTTTTGCTGTAATTTTTCATCCAAACACCCACATGCTCGACTGCATCAGTGGACGGGTATACAATTTTTTGTTTTGTTCTGTCCTTGTCTGCCACATTGATTTGCATGATGAGTGTCTCACCACGCTTCAAAGTGCTTACATTTGCAAATGCGAGCTGCAGAATTTACTCCTAAACGCAGCGATATCTAGTAATTTGACGAAACCAGCGTGTTCCTTTGGGACACGGCTGCACTACAATTGAGCAAATTGCTGTGGGGTGCACAGAACTTGAACCTGAACCGGGGCCGTCAGGTCATACGTTTTCAGATCAACTTCAAGACGTATCAACGCGAAAATGTCTTTTGCGTTCCAGGACAGATCGTCGGCGTAACAGGACGTCTTGTTATGTAACGTTAAGAGAAAATCAAAGGAAAAAGGAAAAAAAAAAAAAAGAGAAAATCTTCCAACGCATTCAAACATTCTTTAGCTAATCTCTCCCCTCCGACACACGAGAGACATCGAGAAGGCTACAGAGGGTGTGTGTAAACAGTATCTTTTAGCAACCACCAGTAATTAGATATAGGCATTTGGCATTCACACCAGTCACAAATTAAAGAAGAGTGCTTCCTGTAAACAGACAGTGAGAATGTGTCTACATCATTAGTGTGCCACAATTATAACATAGGAGCTAAAGATACATTTCCCTCCCACTAGCACTCCCTCAGTCAAGCAAATGAAATGAAACCATTTTTATTCTTTTCTTTTTAAGCACCAGACTGTATGAACGTATCCATCTGCATTTGTGCATTAAATAAATTATTGCAAAGCAATATATAAATATATAATTATATATATATTTTTCTTTTTTTTTTATTATGTAGAGACTTTCTTGAGGGAAGCACAGAGACTAAGTGAAGGCACATGAAGTCGGGGGTGGAGCACCAAGGATGATATTTCGTGCAGATGCTTGTCATGAATGAATATGTATTTCATGTAAATTCTGCACACAAGGCATATTGTAATGGTCGGGGCTAGACTTTGCATTTCTTTGGTCATGCAAACATGCCCACATGTAGCCGGTAGACGGACGGATACACCAGCCGAAGGGATGCATGGGAAACTTAAAGTAACAAGGAGGAGAGAGAACAATAACTCGGCTTCAAAACGTGCTGGCAATTCCACCCGATGTTATCACAGAAAGTCAAAAACGAGCAAACAGCGGGAGGGGAAGACACAGAGGAGAGTGAAAAGAGGCAGGAGAGAGGGGAGGGGGAGCCAGCACATACATCCATACTTTGCCACAAGTATCACTTCTGGCACTGGGGCTGAGTTTTAGTGGCAGAGATGTTGGTATCAACTATTTACAGGGTAAATATAAAGCAATTTAACCTTTGTAAATTGAGCTATGATTCAGAGCTAATATGTACAATGTAGTCAAAAAGATAAGTGGACTGACTGCTTGTGTTGCGTTTCATTTACCTCTGAGGATGGAACTTACATTTGTGGTCGACTGAGCTCAAGGTTGTTTTCACACATGAAAGTCCGGTCGACTCGGTTCAATTGGGGACCAAAATTGCAACATTTGTTACATTTTCAGCTGCTGTGGTTCACTTTCACTCTGCTTTGCGTCAAACAATAAAAACCCTTTGAAAATCCTGTTCCCTCCTCTGCCTGTGGTGGCGCTGCACCAAGAAACACAAAAACCTCAGAAGAAGACATGAGTTCAACTTCCTTCTTTGTAAAATATAAACCAAAATAAAGAAGCGTAATGCTTTAGGAGTTGTAGGATTTCTCTTTTTGTCTTTGGTAAAAGACCACGAGCCGTTTCTCCTGCTTGGGCTAGATGCAGGCATTTGTTTTGGTTTTATTTACCCAGAATTCCCTGCACTATTTCCACTTCCTGCTTTTGAAGTGTTCACATACGCATTCAAGCCGTAGCAGAGTTCACTTCAACCCCACCAAGACCTAAGATTGTAGGTGGACCACGGTTCACTTCTTTTGCTCCCCGTCAGTGTTGGATTGCGCATTCACACCTTCTTAAACAAAGCGGACTTTCTAGGCAAACAGACTGAAGTTTGATTAAAACGGACTAACGGTGTGAAAGCAAGTGATCTAGTTGCATGTTGGAAAGCAACTGGCAACCTAACACGCCAACTGTTGTACGTTCATGTTCAAATTGGATGAACAGATGGATGAAAGTCAGGAAATCCAAACATTTTTCTATGCCATATGTTTTAGTTTTCCTTGGTAACACAGATCTGGAAACAATAAAAATCTAAATTCATACTTTTCCAGACTGTGTGGGAACCCTGTGATGCATCCAGGCACTCTGGCCTAATGTTCACTTAAACAGAAATTGGACAATACTGTGGCTGGCAACTGGTTTATTGCTGGTGGAAATAGAAATAAACAGCTGGTTTCTCTAAGTTTTATAAGTGGCAGTCATGTTGAATTTTGAGGTGAAAATTGGTGACAAACGCTCAACTTTACCAACCCCTGGGTTCCTCTTCTGGTTTTTCCTCAGTGAGAAAATATACATTCAAGTTTCAGGGTATAAGTCGAACATAAAATCAAACTGCATCCCTCATCAAAAACTGCTTGTGCTGGATTTTAAATGCATTCTGAAATGTGAAAACATCCAGATTTTCTACTTGGAATTACAATTCAAGGATTTAATTTTTTTTTTTTTTTTTCCAACTTTGTTTTTTATCACCAATGGTATGGTGTCCAGATGGAAAAGAACATTTCAGATCTTGTTCTTTCTTCCAACAAACCCTAACAGTACTGCACTGTCTTGTTTTACTCTGCTGTTTCTAAAAGCCTGTCATTATGACGGTCATTGGAAAACCTAATATACTCCAAAGTTATTGTTGTTCTAAATGTTTGATAAACCCCCACGTAATTCCCAAAGTCTCACAGTCAAATGTGCGCGTACATCTTATCCGATGGGTTTATGATTATTAGCTTCTCACACATAAAATATTGACTCAGGCCAATAAAACCAAGTTCGTGGATGTGATTGAACAGGCAGAGGATCGTTTCATGTTAAATGATGTATAAGAGAGGAGAGGCGAGGTGGAGGAAATCATGCTGTTTGCTTTTATTTTAGGTTCTCTTATTCGTCGCTGTCCCCCCGCTCCCTCCCGTCTCCAGCAGATGTGTGACAACAGCCTTAATCCTAAATGCAAACGGACTCCGCTCTGTGGGAACCTGAAACAATTTCCTCTTTTTTTTTTTCTTTTTTCTTTTTGAGAGGAGCAAACTCAGGCCACTCGAGTTTGCTTACTGGCCATAAAATCTTATCAGGGGACATCGTTTTTCAGTAAGACGTGTCATTACTTGACAGCGGACGCGTCAGCCGCCGCGATAGCGAGAGTGAGAAGTTGTAAAGCCCTCAGTGAGTTTGACTGAGAAAGGTCAAGCCCGGGCACCGAGAAGCCTTTTCTTTTCCCAGGTCACTGCAGGTAATAATGTTTGAGAAGCCGTAAATCTGGGGAAGGCGGAATAAACACTGCTACCAGCAACACGCAGTCCGGGACTGCTTTGTAAGGACGTTTTAGAAGCAATTAGACTATATAGCTGTCATAGATTGGGTTTTTTTATAAGCTGCGTGTGAACACAAAGTTTGGTTCACATGTTTTATGCAAGTGTTACCTTAATGTCTCTCCACAAGAGATGTTGCACTTCTTTACCGGCGCAGTCAGCTCGGTGAACTCCCAAACGACACTCAGCAGCACTTAACGCCGTGATTAGCCACAACTTTTCCACCACTCCCTTCTGCCTACCGATTTGCACACACACATAAAGACACTGCTCTACCCTCCAAAAGGCTTCCGCAGCATTTACGCAGAGATTTCTCCCCTTTCATCTCGTCTTACTCTTCCATTTTACACGCTTTCTTTCAGCCCTTTTTTTTCTTTTTTTTTTATTCTGCTTTCGCTCTCCTCCCCTGTACTCACACCCCGAGGAAATCAAAAGGAGAATCGTGTTTGCGTCTGCCAGCTACCTCTACCTCCACACCTCCTGTGATACCGACTGAAGGAAAAAAAAATCTAAATCAAGGGAACCGCATACCTTTTATCCACCCACAAGAGCCTCGCGTTTAAACAGATTACTGGTAAAGCTGGACACCAGTAAGACAATTACCGGACCGAGAGATCTTGCTCGATCACGTCTAGACATTGTCTAGACGACGCGCACCTCAAGCCGAGCAATGATCATCCTTGGATTTTTTTTTTTCTCTAACTAATGCATTATGATATTTTTCTAACAGAGGAGTGGAATCGTTTGGCGTAACTTTGCTGCTGCTGTAAGGCTTCACGTCTTTGCAGAACTTTGTTACCACTCCAGATTCTACAGCATACATGAGTAGAGGAACTCATAGAGGGTAACAGACCACACAAACAATCACAGCTCCCTCTCTTCCAGTCTACTGGACAATTGGACCAATTAATCGGTGACTTTGAGGGGGCCACAGGAAGCTGAACGATTGGACAAGCAGAGGCTGATCGCTGATTGCTTGGCTCCTGTGTCCATATCTGCAAAAGCCCACCCTAACTCTGGAAACTACCCAATAAGACGAGCACCAACAGCAGCTAGTCTGAGCTCTGACCTTGTTGGAGGGCACCGAAGTTGGAGGGTGGATGCATGGATGGATGGATGGATGGATGAAAACATCAGAAATATCTCTGCCTGGTCGATGGAGACTCACAACCGCTGAAGGTTATATGCTATGATTAATGACGAAAATTTATTTCTGATATTGTTTCAAGACATTTTACAGTGAATAACCCTATTTCACATAAATAACTCTTAAGTATCCATTAGTATGGAATCTATTTGAAAAGTAAAATTCACTCTCTCTACTAATTCTCTACAATCACAATTTTACAAATGTAGAAGAAGTTATTTTGTCAGACTTTGAAGTTGCAGTCTACTCTTTGGAGGTAAATATGTGAAGAGTCAAATGTGAAGCAGAGCTAACCTACAAAAACAAAAACGATGAATTTTTCAAGCATATTTGCTTCACCAGGTCCCAGAAGTAAACAAACAAACAAAAAAAAAACAGATAACTTATAGTACAAACTGAGGTGAAGGACAACAAACAAGGAACCAGGAAGTGTTGCTTGCTACTTATGCTCCTCAAGCTAAATCAAATCATAAAGCTCTGGTCTGCTCTACATCCCCAGAACCAGAACCAGACATGGAGAAGCAGCATTCACTATGCACCACAAAGCTGGAACAAACTTCCAGAAATCCTTTCGAAAGTAACTCTAAACCCACCTGACCAATACATTTGATATATGTTGATGTTTTTGATGATGGCACTCGACAAAATGACTGGTTTCTCAAATTGGTGACTGTATAATGTTTTCATTACTTTTTATTTTTGTGTTTTTATGGTGTAAAGTTCTTTAAACTGCCTTGTTGCTGAAATATGCTATACAAATAAACTTGAATGACTGATTAAACTCGAGGGATAAATCAGGAATGAAGCTCAGCAAAATGGACAACTTAGCAAAGAGACCAAGTTTAAACTGGATCTTCAGACATTCTGTTAGACGCTTGTTACAGAAACACCGTTTCTTTTAGCTGAATCTATGAAAAATAAAAACTATTGCTGAGGTTAAAAGTAAAAAAATTAATAGACAAAGCATTTCCAGGTGGAAAAACCAGGTCTTTGCTGGATTTTGCTAGTTTTTTTCTTTTCTAAAATAGAAAACTTTTGGATATTCACTTGTAGTCCATTCACTGTAGGTGTGTTCTTAACCCTTGTGTTTTTACAAATGGGGTCCAACTGACCCCACACACGTATCATTTGTATCATTTACCTTAGTCCTTGTATGTTTGCCTCAGTCCTCGCACGCACAAGGGTTAAGGCCTGACAATTCATCTTTTGTCTTGGATGACCAAGGACAAAGTTTTACACCTGCTTAAGGTTTATCAGTCCACGTCGCTAAGTAGCCTTGAAAAAAATCACACGTGTTTACTCCGACATTTACTGTATGTCAACTTGCTTAGGCCTTTTGATAAACCCTTATCCTTTCAACCATTTTGAGATGTTACAGGCTTTGTTAAGGAGGAAAAGACATTCTCTTTCTTCCTGTCTTCTATGCTAATAGTGTGAGAACGACCTTCTGATCAAAACCACTTTAAAAGGCTAAAAGAAAGTCTGAGACCTTGGAGGCAATGGGTAAAGAAACAATTGGACATTTGTGTGTTTTGTTAAAACACAAGCTGAAATCTCAGGCCAATACTAAGACACCAACAATGAAGGCAGACGCCAACATACCGGGAACCTTCTTTGCATCATTTTTTTTGTTTTTCATCTTTCACAGATTATTTTACATTGTTCAGACAGAAGGCAACCTTTTTTCTACGAAATTTTGTTTTCTAATATAAAAAAGCACCCAAAGTTAAAAGAAAAAACACATGGACAGATTTCTAAAAAGCCTGAAGATTCCACTGATCAAGACCACTGGAAATCCTTACAACAAAGTCCAGCTGCTTGGAGAAAAAAAAAAAAAAGAGCAAAGAAAATTGCAGCAGTTCAGAAAGTTTTGCGTACTACTTGTTTTTCCAGCGCAAATCAGCCGAATGAAAAAGCCTCGAGCGGGATATCATAAACTCCAAAAATCTCAAACCAACACTTGGACACCAGCGAACGAAGGCAGACACCGACATGAAGCCTAACAGGGAGCCATTTGTCTTGGCGCGGCGCGCTGTACTTTGTACAAACAGTCCGGGTAATTGGTGAGATACATATCTAATATCAGCAGTCGTCGCCTCGCTCCCGGGACGATTCCGACCGGCAAAGAGGCGAACCCTGTAGCTTTCAGATAGAGAGAGAGAGAGAGCAAACACCCGACCGCAGGGCTGCAGCTGACCAAGTCGCCGCCTGAATGTTATTCTGTTTCCCTCGCACGCGATGCGAATTCACACAGGCAAAGAGGAGCCACTTCATTCGGCGAGAAAAAGAGACGACATGAGGGACTCCCCGCCATCGCCGGCGCATATGATCTGTTAGCTTTTCCCTTTACCCTCCGAGCATGACTTTTCACACAAGAGTACGATCCAAGGCTGCTTGTGGGGCGCTAAAACAAAGCGTGGCTGTTGGTAGGAACTAGTTAGCGCACAGCTGGATTAATAGAGCGGGACTAATTAGCTACAGGGAGTTCTCTAGTCAGCGCTTTGCTGGATGTTTACAAAGAATCTCCCGGAGAAAGAGGGGAGAAATAAAAAATTATTAAAAAAGAAAAATAAGCGTCTTTCTTAGTATGAGTCCTCTGGGGAGAAAGGAAGACACCCAGAACTGATTTTAATGACATGTGTGAAGCAAATGTGATCCTCCCTCTATTTTTCCCCCACCCTCTTACTGCCAATGGAATTTGGAGCTAAAAAATACCATGGGCATTGTGGTCAAAGCATAAACACCATAACTGAGGATGCAGCATGTGAGAATTGTCACCACATGTAAAGAATAAGAGCCAGGCTTCGTCTCTCTCCCGCCGCCTCTCTGACACTGACGAAGCTCTGCAAAACATCTGCCAAGTTTACGAGTTGTTGTTAACCATCTGATCGTGGAAAAAAAAAAAAAAAAACGTATAGGTTTCACGTTGATCCATAGTTCTCACCGTTTCTCCGGCTCTTTGATTTTCAAAAGAGAGAAAGAGAGAGTACACTTCCGGGTGAAAACAGCGATTTTTATACCATTGGGCAATGACCCGGTGAGAAAGGAGACCAGAGCAGAAGCATGTGTTTTTCTCAGTAATAGCCCTCCAGAAAAGAAAGGCAAATTCAGTTGTTAAAGGGCCGTGTCTATCCAGCATCCTTCATCTGAGCTGCTTCGCTCTGCTGGAGGACAAGAGATGATAAGCAGAGGAGGAGAGGGAAGGAAAGGTCTGAGGACAGAAGTGAGGAAAAGGACGGAAGTAAGAGAGACTGGTAAAAAGATCTTACGCTTTTTATGTGGAGGATTAAAACAGCTCCAGCGAGATTAAACCATATTTCTCTCATCACCTAACCTTAGTAAGTCTTTAATACTGTTTATATAATTTTAATTTAGGTTCATGTTTATTCAAATTAAAAAAAAATTGTATGCAATTTCTATAAATATAAAAAAACCCCACAACATTAAGTAAGTTTGGTAAGGTGGACCGTGTCCCCCAGACTGTAAACCAATAGAACAACTTTGTGATGGGTTATAATGGAGACTTTGCAACAGGCCAACTCATCCAACATTAGTGTCTGACCTTACAAATAAGCTCCAGGTAGAATGGTCAAATATTTCCATCAGAACGCACTCCCGACTCCTCATGGAAAGTCTTCTCAGAAGAGTCTGAGCTTGTATGGCTGAAAACGGTGAAACGACTCAATTCCAACACTTATGTCTAAAAAACGAGGTGTCATTAAAGTTTTTGTGTGCATAAAGGCAAGTGTCTTAGTACATCACACATCATACAGTACAGCTTAAGAAGTAATTGAGAACTGTGAAAAAGTGTTGTCCGAGAAGAATGGGTTGAAAAGAAAAGAAAAAATAAAGTTCAGAGGCTAAAACGATAAAGTGTGAAAGATAAACATGGACAAAGTTGGGAAAATGCAAGAGAACACGGCAGGAAATGAAGGCGAACACACAGGGAACAAAGAGGGGTAAAGGGAAAGGAAAGACGAAGGATAGACAAAAGGTGATGTTTGAGAGTGAGTGGGAGGCACAGAAGAAAAAAAAGGGGGAGGAGAAAAGAGGAGAGAAAGCACAGGGATGCATGAGGAGAGAGACACAAACTGACAGTCAAATGAAAGGGAGACTGAAGTGTAGGTGGGAGACAAGGGAAAACAGCAAATGGGGGGGTGAGACATGAAGATGAAAGAGCGAGAGAGAGGGGAAGAGAGACAACTGTCGGGGAGAGAGTGAGCAAAGTGCCAAACAGATAAATAACCAGCTTACTGGGATTACCAAGTGAATGACACAGAATTTGCCCGAGCCAATATGACGTGGCAGTGATCGCTGCTAACCCATATAAACCTGAACGCGGTCCAACGCGTCCCGCGGCGCTCTACTGTTGTCACTGCGCTCTGATGCTACGGGAGCCCGTTGTTTATGTGGGCTCCTGTAAAACGTACCGCGACATCTGCAGGCTCTGAAATGGAAGAGTTGTTTGAAACTACCTGGGCCCTCAAAAAAAAAAAAAAAAAAGAAAAGAAAGAAAAAAAATTGGGATTAAGAAAGAATACGCCGCGTGGTTAAACATGTACAGGCACAACAAAGGTTTTAACCAGCTCGTAGCGCAAACATTACGCAACAGATTCGCATTGTTGCTCTCCTTCAGCTAGTTAAAGTCAGTTGACTAAAGCTAAGTGATTTGTCATGCTTTCAGGAAAATCCTTCTCACAGTCTGGAGTTTTAGATGTGTCTGTGTCTTCTTCTTCTTCTACCACAGTAGTCACACTTGAGCAGAAAATTCTATGGTTGAGTCTATAAACACACTTTGTCCTTAAAAGTGACATTTAGAGAAGAATTTCCAGACGATGTCAAGCTGATCCTGTTGCCTTAACGTCCCAGAGGAACATAAAATGAAAACTTAATTATGAATGTATTTCTCATTTTATGAATTTTAAAGCAACAAAACTGTCCTAAAGTGACATTTCTAAGGCAGGGATACAATGAGATCATGTGGCTTAAGTGTAATCCAGTCTGGGTGTTAGCATTCATTTTGTCTGGTGAAGTAAGTGTTAGCTATTTTTAGGTTTTTCAGACATTAACATATGGGATTTAAGCTTGGGACCCTGTTTAATCCATGCATAATAATCTATATGTAGCGACTATTCAGACCACTTTAGCTAATTATTCTCAAAAACGCGACCAGCGACAAATCTAGCAACTATTTCTGTGTTATTGGTGACATTTGGTGACAACATAAAACCACCAGTTGCACTGCAGCTACAGTTAGCAGTGGGCGCTGCCTTGAGTCCCTCCAACCCACGATGGACAGCAGGCTTGTCGCGCTGCAGCAAAGTCAGTTTACGGTCAGGTCAGTCAAAACCAGCAAAAATGAAAAGCTGAACTTAAAGAATCAACCAACACTTTTTACCTATTTATGTGGCAATATGTTGGGTACTCAGTAGAAAGCAAACAGTTAAATGTGGTTGATTTGTAAGCATAAGCTAACAGTTAGCTACTCAGATAGCTAAACGTTTAGCATCTGCTTAGCTTCTTCCTCTAGGTGCTAAATTAAGTAAAGCACTACTTTTCTGTTTATGAATGAGTCTTGATAACGTTCTTCAGTTCAAACTCTGTTTAGACTTTCAGTAATCTTGCTAAGGCGTCATGTCACCAAATGCTAACAAACTCTGTAGCGTCTCATCTTATGAGGTGAACGTACAGCCACACCAAAACAACTGAGTGATGCTGAAACTATAAATTGCACATTGGCAAACAGAGATTACATTTTCTTCAGTTTTACATATTCTTATTCTTACGGTTAGACGCTAACAGCTTGCAAACCATGCTAAGCTAAAGGGAAATTTAATCCTTTAGTCATGAATTTGAACTGTACTTTTCAAGACTAGTTTAAATTCTGACATCCCTAAAGGCATAAAACTTGAAGTGTGACATTTTCTGTTTTGGGAAAACCAAAATTTGAATAATTTTTTGAATATTTTTTTTTATTTTGTCTTTAGACAAGACAAAATAAAACAAGCATGGAAATATGTGGACAAGCCCAACCTGTGCTGGAGTGTTCCAGACTGATCCTTGGAAATATAGTTTGTGATTAATAAACTTTGTGCTGCATTTGCGAGAAAAAAGATACTTTTTAAAAGCAAAACGTTATATTATTACATCCGGAACTGTCAACTAAAACCTGAAGTTATTAAAGCAATTTTAACAAACTCAGACATGTTTCTTTTAAAATAAGTTGACCAGAAGTTGTATTTATACACGCCTAAATTCATCACAGAATTCAGAACACACAGCTTCACCAAGAAACATGCACACACACAGACGTTCACTACTCCACATTTTACCCTCTAATGAAGTCCAACGGCAAAACAAAAACCTACGAGAGCCCAGACGGAGTTAGGAAAACAGAGATGTGAGGTGACAGAGAGATGATGAGACAGAGTCATTGTAGTATAAGGAGCCAGTCTATAATTGGAAAGATGTGAAAAATGAAGTGTCAGTTTGGTCAATAAGGGGCAAAGGTCGCAGAGGCAGGAGCCCAAACTCGGCACAGAGCATGCTCATTAGAGCGACCAATGAGCTCTTGGCTGGCTGCTCCCAGACTATTACGCATCAAAGGTAGAGGAGTGGACACACACTTGTACAATGTCTCTTTGTCTCGGGCCCGGTAATTTCAGGGATCTTTCATCAGCTCGTTCCCCTCTTCCACATGATCTATTTTTCATTTCTTTCTAAGCAAAACGTCTGAGTCCTCAGCGCTGACCAGTACTGGCGAAATAAAAAAAAATAAAAAAAGAAGAAGAAGAAGAAGAAGAAGCAGGATTTCAGTTGGAAACACGGCGTGTGAATGTGTGTGTTGACTTTGTGAGGCATGGCAGCGTTCTGTGCTCCTACCCAGGCTCTGCCTCCTGGCACAGGCCACCCTGCAAACTGCTCGCCCTGACACCAACCTCAATAATACATCAAGTTGCGTTTCTGTGTGCTGTTGGTTTGCAGCGTCAATCCCAACACAACCAACGTGCTGTTTCTGTCTGCCTCTCTTTAAAACACACCGAGCCTCACAGTGCACCAACGGACAAAGGAAGAGAAGGTCAAATCTAGGGTTGTAGGCACAAAAACTAGGAGAATCCGATTCCATCGACTTCTGAGAGAATCTATCGAAGCTCAAAGAATGTTAGGAAGACAATATCCCTTCATCCACAACAGGTATACTTAAAAAAATACAAAAAAAAGTGAATGTGAAATAAGAGGTAAGGAACTTTTCTCTTTTTGTTCATTTTTCAAGCGGTTGAACTCTTACCCTGTTCGCTGCTGTTATCTCCGCTGTGAGACGTGTGTCCACCGCTGGACGGTCCCGGCGTGCCTCCGGAGCGCGTGGACGCCGTGTCGTCGTGGTCTCTGTTCCAGGATGTCTGTTCGGGAGAGAGACAACCAGAGAGACGGCCATTTTTAATACTTCTATTGGCTGTGGTTTTTGTTTTTAAGCAGTTTTAATTTGTGAACTGAATGTAGATACGTAAAGATGCACCAGTCAAAGTAATTCTGACTTCTACTTTCCTTTGTCATCCTACTTTTGACTGATTTTGTTATTTTTCCCTTCCCCTCAAATACCATTACACATAAAAAATGGCAGAATTTTTTTTTTTTGAATCCATCAGAAAAAGAAGATTTTGTATTTACAATTTGTTTCTACATCAAAATACATCCCTATCAATAGTTTTACTGTATGATGTTGGTGAAGGCATTTATAGGTCAAATTTTGTTCTTTAATTTAATGCGTTTCAAGCAAAGGAAATCCTTGCTACTACAAAATAAAACTCACCCAGAGTTAAGCCATTTTCTAAACATAGTACGTCTGGCTAAAGTGTTTTATTGTGAAAGCTGGAAAAATCAACTAAATTGCATTTCTATTTTCAGACTGCCCTTGGATCTCTGATCAGCATGTCAAATAATGACAAAAAAAATACTTTTGAAAAGTTTGAAATATAGTTTGATTCCGGTTTGTTTTACTGATTGCAGCATTTACAGAACAATGGCATATTAAACAGTCACAAATGCAAACTTAAAAATGAACTCATGATTCAGTCTAAAGCTCATCCTGCAGTTCATGAGGCCCTTCAACGTCTTTTTTTTTTTTTTTTTTTGACAAAATGCAGATTATTAGATGTTTCTCAAACAGGCCGGTCCAGATCAATAGAGAGCAAACATGTTGCTTCAGTTCTCAGATTTCTGAAGCATGCAATCCGTGGCCGCCTCCATTTGCCCCAAACCACTAGCAGATGAAAATATGAAACAGCTACAACTTAAGATAGGCTACAGCAAGCGCCAGGGAGTGATGTCATCCGAGCAGAGAGGGAGAGAGCAGAAGGTAAATAACTCATGCATTCCCCCGTCTGTACGAATTCTCTGTTTGGTCCAAAAATGAAATAAAAATAATATATATTTAAAAAAATAAAAATAAAAAATGGACGACCACTCGCACTAAAGTGGAGCTAGATTTCAGTTTGGGCACGGCAAGAGCAAAATTAAATAAGCAAACGCTTTTCCGTAATCTTTCCTTAAACAAAATGAAATGCAATACCGATCCGGCCGAGTCTGAATGAAAACAAATGAAAATGTTTGAGCATAGCCAACTTCAAGAACAAAAAAAAAAAACAACAACTTTATGATGCAAAACTGATGCTCTCCTTCCCCCCCGTGTAGCTACCGACTGGACAAGAGGCTGGAGTTTATATATAGCAAGTCGGTTCCATGTAAGGCCAGATGAGGGTCATCTGCACACTGGACAGTGGTTAGCAAATGGCTCAGATACGACTGAAAACATTAAGACCACACGCCACAAATAGTGTGCATACAATAAATCACACAGTTATTGACACATCGAGGCCTTCGTCGCACTCAGACATGCAGATTTACTGCCTCGCAAAAGTATTCACTCCCCCTTCAGACTTTTCCCCTCAAAAAGCCACTTTTATCCCCGCCACTACAAACTAAAACACACATTAAACAATTTTGTAAATACATGTTACATCTAGCTAAAGTGTTTTATTACAAAAGCTAACAAAAGTAAGCTGAAATTTCTATTTTCATATTTTGAGGTAACATGAATCCTCTATTTTAAAAGCTTGTTGTGGATGTTAGCTTATGGAAATACTCACAAGATGACAATTTCTTGTTGCATTAATGATCAAAAACATTTCATTTTCGGGTTTTGTAAGAGCTGCATAGTTGCAAGAAGGTCAAGGAAAAGGATACAAGGTAGACCTGCACAGTATCAGGAAAACGCTACAATGTGACATTATTACTGAAAATTCTGGTGACAACAACAGTTACAGCTAATTAAAAATTTTCCATCTCGTCTCTTACTTTATCATAAAACACGAGCCTCACGGGTCAGTGTGAGAAATGTAAGGCAACTCTGTGTAACCACACATTCTTTTAATGCTAAAAACTCAGTAGATTTTGGAACGACAAAAGAAAATAAAAACCCATTTCATAGAAACAGCAAAAATGTGGAAGAAGACCCTCTGGTCAGATGAGGCCAAAATTGAACCTGAACACACCGTCCTCACTGAGAAACTCTTTTCTTTTACTAATTTGCATTCACACGCTGGAGTGGAACTTCACTTTCCAGCAGCACAAAAATCATAAACATGAAGCCAGACCTGCTAGTTTAAATGCAAACATGTGTTATGATGGCCTAGTTAAAACCTGGATGTGAACCCAATAGAAAATCTGTGCCAAAACTTGAAATTTGATGTCCACAGACGAGGGATGTGCCGATCCACTTTTGTCACTTCAGATACGGATACTGATATCTAAGGTTTTCGGCCGATACCGAAAAACAGAGCTGAATTTAATTAAAATGTTTCTTTAAAAAAAAAATAAAATAAAATAAAAAAAAAAAACACCGACACAAATTACAGAAACACAAATTAATTTGATAACTCTGCACTTGATAGCTTCACAAGTTTGGTCAAACATGTAAAAACAACTTTAATGTTCAGTCAGTGCAATTAGGAGTGCAACACCCAAAGTAAAATAAATAATAAAGAAACTGAAACTGATAAAATCAATACTACTTTGGTCAAATGTAAAAAAATAAAATAAAAAAACAGCAAACCTTTTAAATGGTTCAAAATGTGCAAGAAAATGTAAAACAAATAAAGCATAAGGGCGCACAACACATAGTTAGACTGAATAGATTGCCCACACTGTCACCGATTCCAGATCCTGAATTGTTTTCAATATCTGGACCGATACAGATATTGATATTGATATCGGATCAGGTGCATGTCTACCACAGACGCTTTCCATCCAGTCCAAACGGCACGCCGCACTTCAGACTTCCACAAAACGTTGGAATTCTTCTGCTTCCCTTTCATAATTACTTTAGTTCGTCCATCACACGAAATTCACCGAAACACATCAAAGTTTGCCGCTGTGGCGTGAACAGAACGCCACAAAACTCGACAGAGACTACTGCTTTGGCACCACGCTGCACATGAACGTACACAGAAAGAGCAAAGAAAGCGCGCGGGCCCTGCCGAACACAGAAAAGCTGCTACATGTGAGTGAAACCAAACCAGATGTCTCCCGGCGCTCTGCGAAGCAACATTAGCGCTGAAGACAGGGGTGAGAAAGGAGACGTCACAGGAGCAGGGAAACGGAATCAAATGTCTCCGAAACGACTCCATATCACAAACAAACAGAACGCAACGCAAACGCTTATCGAGGCTCCTCCGCCCGCCTGCCTTTACTCTGCGAAATCAAATGAGGCAGATATAAAAGTGTGTGTGTGTGGGGGGGGGGGGGTGTGCACGTGTGCTTTTAGGTCGTTTTGTGACGAAATGAGTGATAGAAACCCGCAAGGAGGACGAGAAGAGGGGAGAGGAGAGGAACGCTGTGGGAATGGGAACAACTGGTTTCAATTGGGACGCTGCGATTGGCGCTGCTGCCGTTGCGTGAAGGGTTTGGAGTTGATTTTAGCTTTATTAAAATAAAAGAAGACATTATTTCATGACATGGGATTTGTTTAAAACAGAGTGTAGACTTGAGCGGAGAAAATACAAGTCAGCAAATTCAACACATTTGGAGCGGATTAGAGCTGCTTTGATGTTCCCAGGCTATGAAATTATAATCCAGTGATTACATGGACGATATAATCGTTTTCCAAATTAGACTCTGAGGCTTTTCAATAAAGACTGAAGTTCCTGTGCGACGGCATGCCTGGGACAGGGACAGGGACGCTGATTTTAACGGGGATAAGAACCAGGATGATTGTTTTCGGGTTTTTTGTTGTTTTTGTTTTTTTTGTGTGTGTGTTTCGACTCTTTATAAGTTCTTATTTGCTGACCGTGGAACAAGAGGAAAAAAATGAAACACCCATGCATGACCGAGTGACTCCAGAGCACATCAGAAGTGAGGTAATCCAGACCACATGCTCAAAACACAAACAGTTAACAGCAGCTTTTGCCAACTCTTTCCAAATCTGCTGTGTTTAAAAAAAACAGAGGGAGAGACAGAGAGAGAGAGAAAAGAAGAAAAAAAGCCGAACATGTTTATTCAGAGCTCCGTAAAGAGGAATAGTACAGCACCCACCCCCGGGGATGTCGAGCGGTGAGAAGTGAAAAAACCCAAGAGCGTCGGCTTGTGAAAAAGGATGTGATTTCCCTTTTTTTTTTCTTTCCATGTCCTTTTTGTTGTAATTCTCTAACAAATTCCATTTGAAAATATAATTAGAACGAAGGGGAAAAAAAACAGAGGGGGAATCGGCAAAAAAAAAAAAAGAAGAAGAAGAAAAAAACTACCGCATTAGCTGTAATTGAACAAAAGAGCGCTTTGCCTGCTGGGAGGTGGCCACCGCGGCCCCATGGGAAACGGGGCGGGGCCGAGACGGGGCCCTGGTGGCATCTCTGCGGGGACGGGAGAGAGGGAAGGGGAAGGAGGGGGGAGTTTATTTATAATCACAGGCCGCCCTTTGGATGGAACGGGGCCCAGCTCTGATCCAACACGCAATTAATACACACACGGCTGAGATAACACAACCGGTGCACACAAGGCTGCGCAGCATGTGTGTGTTCTCAAACACACTCCTCTTGCTTGGTCACTTAGCGTGCACAAACACACACACAACCAAATACTTTTTTTTTTTATTCCGCAAACACATGCACACCTGCCATAATAACAAAAGCGCTCACCTTGACCAGAAAAAACACAAACACACACACTTACCCTGTGCTAACAACAGTTTAAAAGCACCAGAAAGAATAGGGACACCTTGAATGTATGTAAATTCAGAGGATGAACAGATGAATAAACAGAAACAGAGAAGAGGAGGAGGAGGAAGAAGAGGAGGAGGAGGAGGAGCGTCCCTCCGAGCCCAAGGCTTCACACTTGATTCATTCTGTTCGCTTAATGAGCCGCCGTGGTCTCTCGCTCAGAAAACGCCTCCCTCCCCTTAAAATTTCTCAACCTGCTCCATGTCTCCTGCACAGGATAAAGATTAATTCAATGCCTAATTGTTCAGTAAATTCAATTTTCCACATTCTATTCTGCCTAGATTTAGCTAAACTTCTTAAATCTTCCGCGCCAAGCTAAGGGAGCTCTGCTTCTTTCTTTTTTTTTTTAGAGCCACACATACCTTTTCCCTTTTTTCTTCCCCCCACCCTCCTCATCCCCTCCTTCATCCCTCCTAATTCGCCGTGAAAAGATTTTCCTTGCTGGAAATTCTGATTCTGCTATGATCGGTGAGGCATTCCAATCCGATCCGTTCTCATTGTGCCTCGTCTAAGATGCGAGAGGGGGCTTCCCTTTCTCGCCTTGCCAGACCCCCATATCATACAAGCGCTCATGCAAGAAATGCTGCCTTGCCAATTCATTTGCAATAATAAAGAAAATGGTTGGGGTTGTTGTGCTTTGCCACCCAGCTCTTCCCTCTTGTTGTTTTGTGCCCAAAATATCTTTTCTGATGTTACGGATATTTACAGGAGAAGACCAATTTGTTGGCACAGCTGGTAAACTGCTGTAAAAAAAATAATTTTAGTATTATAATATCACTCTGAAAAATTCAGCTAAATCCAACCTTTAACTGTGAGTACATTTTGGTATTGATCTGATACAAAGTGAATACAGGATCAGCGTTGTCGATACCGATACCATTATCGATGCCTTTGATTATTTACGTCTAATATGTAATCAAACGTCTGACCTTGAGATTTTGTGGCTTTTCCTTTGAATTATTTAGTTAAAGCCCATAACAGAATTTGGACGAGATTTATAAGAGTGTACGAAATACTATAAGAACATGCTAACATGATATTTAGAGACTACAGAAAAACTAAACACATGAATGTTCTTTCATAGCTAAACAAGGTACAAAGTAATCTCCATTTCAGATCAAATCTAAAATATATATTTTTTGAGGTAGAGTTGAGAAACTATGACACAAATCTAAAAGAATATTTCAACAAGGAATCTGAAACTTCAATACCGACCTTACCATGCTAGTATCGAATCAATACTGATATCGACATGTTATCAATATCGATAATTATAATCAATCTGCCCAACTCTAGCTTTTTTTGCCAAAAAGTCCAACATTATCCCACTGTCTCACTCCTCAGATCTATTCGATGAAATATGCGTGTTCAACGAAGTAAATAACGTTCTGCCATCGTCTTCCTTTGCATTTGACATTATATGACACACAATTTGATCACCAGATAAGCCAGGCATCAACAGAACTGTAAGGCAGACTGAAAAATTCTGTTGCATGATCATCACCACACTGCTTCCTAAACTGATCAATATTCACTCACCTCAATATGGTAAAAGCTTGAAACTGAAAGTCAAGCTGACACCTTGCCATGTTTTCTGATTAATTTGGCCAATGGGTGCCTGAGAACTCATAGAGCTTAGAGATTTCCTTCCGAGATAGTCACGCTATATCAACTCTGAGAAAAAAATTAGGCAAAAGTAACATATCTTGCTGTCCTGATGCAGCACTGCAAACTCCACACCTTTTATTCCAACACTAATGAACTATTCAGAACAGAAGTGCATGGAAAGTAACACACATACTCAGAGGATGTGAAAGGCGTGATGTTCCACAAATTCCTCTTCGTATCCCCACATAGCGCGTGTGTTTTTATTATGTTAGTTTCCTGATTAGCAGGTTTACTTTAAGCTGACAAAAGCACAGAGTTCTGGTTAAAGTTGGTCTAAAATGGTAGGACAAAAAATCTATTTTTCTGGTAATCTCTCTACATCCCCATTTGGCAGATAGATAGCATTTAATATGTATTATTGGAGACTTTGTGACTCTCTTTGCTGCTATCCTTAATATTAAGGTATGCTTCCCCCCTCCTTTACTATCATGTTCACTGTGTGGGTCGTCACCAAGCCTAGTGGCTAGCTGCTAAAAGAAAAGTCCATCTGTGTCACTTAGCATTTATAACCCAGAAAAACAGGAAGTCACAGATTCAATTTAAAAAGTAAAGTTTATGTGGGAATTATTTTGCCACAGTTGATTTTTAAAGAAGAATAATTCCTTCATACACTAAATAAAGATATTCAAATGTTTACAGTTTGTGATTACATAGCCGTACTCCTACACCATTCATTCATTCATTTCTGTCTTTTCCCAACATTTTTTTCAAAGTTTGTTTCCATTCCTGAACTTTTCAAGCTGTGCCAGGGAGATATAT
>NW_006799979.1:180428-184937 GCF_000485575.1 Poecilia formosa | reverse complement strand
ATACTTTGCAAGATGGTGGTACATCTGAATCTGAAGATGACAGTCAGGCTTCTCAGAATTCCTCATGCATCCTTCCCCTCTGCGCCTGTTTTCTTTAACACAATTTTTGACCTTTTGCAACAGTGCTGCTTTCTTGAGCTGAAATCCGTGAGAATACCATGTGTATGCGGCGGCAGTGGCGAGATGGCCCGCAATAACTCCGGACACATTCTCCCACTCAAGCGAGTGCTGGTGGGAAAGCTGTGAGTGAAAGGGGCAGAAAGGCCAGCTATTGTAAACTCTTGTTTGCTTTTGCCTTCCACAGCGAAGAGATAAAGCAGGATCTGCCTCTCTGATAACCGGCCAGGCAAGTGCTTATCCAACTACCTCTGCTTTCTCAGCCCTCTCCACCCCTTCTCCCTCCCTCCCTCTTTCGCTGCAATATTAGTGCTTCCAAAATGAAAAGAGAGGCTGATAATGGTATGCGCGGTGAAAAAGAAAGAAAAAAAAAGTGTGTGTGTGTGTGGGGGGGGGGAGCAAAAGGACCCCCAACTCTCTCCCTCCCTCCTGTTTTGTTCTGCACTCCCTAACTCCTAACAATAGACAAAGAAAGGAGAAATAACCTTATAATTGCTGAAAGGGTGGGGGGAGAAGAAGAAAACTGGATTTTGTCTCTTGAGTGCGTAAAGTATGCTACGCTGAATAGCCGTCAGGTACGCTTCAAAACTGGTGGGTTAACTTCGCAGAGGCAAGCAAAGATAATTACATGTTTGAGATAATTACCGGAGCTTTCAAAGTCTGCTTAGATGGCACTCGTAGAAACTGACAAACTGATTTTGTTTCTCCGTGGCCGTCCTCCACTACGACTCTCCACGCTGTACGCTCCGTGTTTATCCCGCCAGAGCCGAAATCCAAACAAAAACATTAACTCCAGTGCCCTCCCTTAACCACCAGACAAAGCACACCCCTCCTGTTTTTTATTTATTTATTTATTTTTTTAATGTAGCTACAAGCGGGAAAAAAAAAGGGGGGGGGGTTGATGTGATTTCTTCGTGGCACGTTTCGCAGCAGGTTTCTTCTGCAGGTTAACTCGCTGGGATTTTCTCAGCCTATTCCTTGGAGACGGGCTGTTTGTGACGGTGGCCATTGTCGGGGGGCTCACAGGGGGTTAAGGGGGAGAGGAACTTTCCATTAGCTAAGTACACATGCGTTAAGCCAGGTTATTGTTTACTTAGCCTAAGAAACCACAGCGGGCCTCGGGGACAGACATGGCCGCTCATCAGAGGCGTCAAGAGTCACAAGCCAGAAACTTTTATATCCGCTGTTGGGATCCTGTGGTTCAACTAAGCACTACTTTCCAGCAATACTTGCGAAATCTAAAAACAAACAATAAATCAACAGTAAAAAAATAAATAAATAAAAATAAAACAATAAACGTATGGTGGTGTTTAGGAGGCTCCCTACATTCTTTATCTTTGATGTCACTCCAGCGTCGAGTTGCATAATCATAATCGCCCCTACTTGTTATTCGCGGCACAATAATGAAGAGGCTATGAAACACACAAGTCACGTGGTCACCTCTTTGTATCACTTGTTGAATCCTCAACAGCCGCCCTGCATTCACAACTCAAACGAAAGGAGAAAAAAGGGGGAGTTTAGGGGAGAGAAGGAGGAGGAGGAGGAAGGTGAAGGGGGGTTAACCCGTTCTCTATTCAACTACAAAAGCAGCTATTACCAACAATCACTACAATGATTTGAAAGTTGGTGTTAAGAGCAGCAGCGCACCACTGTAGGGGAGCCGGCGAAGTCTGCCGAAACTCCATACCTTGACAAGAAGTGGGCTAGATTAGCGACGTAGCGGCGTAGCGATTAGGAAGGTAGTGGAAGTTATAGTTTCTATTGGCTTAGGAGGTTAGAGGCTTAGTGGGGAGGAGAGAGAAAAGGAGACGGGGGGAAGAGGGGTCAGCAGTGTTTGACAGCCAGAGTTACCTAAACCAACACCGCTGGGTCCCACTGACCTGGAAGCCCGCACTTGTATAGCAAAACAGCGCCATTTGTTAGGAGAAGATAGCATGATAGCACTATCAGGAGTGAATTCTTACACCGTGACCACAACACTTCTCTCACACACAAGCTGGGCTTGTTCGGTGGAGAAAAAAACAACAACCACAGATCCCAAAACGTATAGATGTGACTCCAGATTTACATTTTTTTTACGTGAGGGAGACTTTTTAAAAAATAATAATGAAAAAGTCCAAAGGAATTCATATCACGTCCGCAGAATTGGGCAGTAAGTTGATATATTTTGCACAGTTACATTTACTTGAGTAACTTTTTGGTAGGAAAAAAAGTACTTTTAGTAGTATTTTTACTACACTGTGCTTTTTACTTTTACTTTTACTTGAGTAAAATTTCTGAATTCTCTTCCCACTGTGAGTAACTTTACTGAACAAAGAACAAACATGTTTTAATCAAAAATTCACCAAATACAGACCTACACCTGTAGTTTTTGGAAAAGTTTCATATGTTTTATGTTGAAAGAAATAGTTTTTTTTGCCTGATTTTGTTATTTTGTAAATTATGTTATTTATGTGACTTATTTTCAATTTTGCTCTTTAAGACAAATTTCATATTTTGGTCCATTTGATGATGTAATTTTCAAATATTAAATGATTGATGTTTTGATCAGTAACCCAGAACTTGAGCAGTCGTTTTTACCAAATACTTTTTGGTTCATTTCTTGGAAATGGAAATGTTGACGTAGTGCTTCGCTGACTCGAGTACAATTTTTGACTATCCACTTTCGCACATCAGTCGCTGTGTATTCACAAACGTTTAGGACTCCTACGTCAACATTTAGTCAAGCAGGATTTTTTTTTTTTTTTTTTGAAGAAAAAGAAGAAGTTTCAATTATTTCCAGCCCCACTTCAGCCCGCATGGCTCAATCAAGTAAAGGAGCTCTTGAGACTTGGAGTGAGTCCTCAGCACTATTAGCAGTGCTCAGGCTCGACGGGCCTCTGAGTTCATTAGCAAATTGCAGTAACACTCCGCACCCCACTCCACCCCTTGCTCTCTGTGCAATTAAAGACAACGGTGCAAACGACATTCTGCAACATTTCACTGACTCCTCAAACCGAGCTGGACGTGTGTGTGTGTGCCAGGCAAATTGGGCATACTACTGCAGTCGTACTCACACAACAATAAGCTGCTATATATATAGTCTATAAGCGACTCTGCAGAAGAATGTCTTTCTAAAGAATTCGTACCTGCAAGAAAAGTCTCTGCAAAACCAGCAAGGAAGGAGTTAAGAGAGACCAACTGGTGCTAACCAGTCACTCCACTCACATAGCACCTGAGGGGGGTGCTGCATTTATCAGGCTGGTTTGAACACACACACACACACTGCAGCGCGTCCATGCACAGAATCACACACACACAATCACACACACATGCTCGCACGGAGAAAGACACACACAAACATTGGGAGGGTGAGCCCAAACTAGCTGAGCTGCATTCACAAGCCAGCGCAGAGCCTCTGACTTCTTCACCTCTCAGCTATGCTCTGCTTTTCTTTTTGAAAGTGCCGCTCGATCTCCCCTTTAGACAAGCTATGAAAAAAAGGGGGGGTAAAAAAGGGAAAAACACAATGCAGAGACACCTAAAGAATGAACCCAGAATCGCTCCTATGACGCTTGGATCATGCAACTGAGAAAGTCAGCATTGTGAGATTGGTGAGTTTAATAAATTCAAAGTATTTTTTTTTCCTCCCACTGACAGTTTTTTTTTTCTCCTCCTTCTGCTACAGTCGCCTCGCTGGAATAAATTGGTTTGTGAATAAATGAGCCCAGTTTCTCCTTCTTGTTAACATTGTTCTTTTGTGCAAATTCACTTTCCAGTCCACTTCAACTTTATGCCCAAGGGCATATATTAAAAATACATATGGAAAGAGATAATGCTCGCACAATGCAAATTTGTTAAGGGTGCCACTGCCTAACTACCACAGTTGAGATGTAGCAAAAAAAGTCATTTTTCTCTCAGAACTTTCAACATTTTATATATATATATAATATATATATATATAATTGGTAAAGTATGCCACTTGAATTTTGGGAATTTTTTTGGGAATTCTTTATTTTTTCATCTTAAATGCAATATGTGTAGAACTTTTTCTACAGTTTTCGATAATCAATTAATCACGATTAATCCGATTAATTGTTCCCGCTCCAATGTATATGGTTGCAACTACTTTTTGTTTTAGTTACTGATTTGTCAAACAACTCTTTTGAGGATTAAATGAAGCTAAAACTTTGACACTTGAGTTTTGGATAAAACTCATTTACAATGTTTTTTTCTTTCTATTATTTGATCTTAAATGCAAAATGTATTTTTTTTTGTACAGTTTTGGCTTAATGACTGCTCTGAGTGTGCTGCTCTTTCAGCAAATGGCCTTCTTTGAGTCTGTATACACCAATAATGATTAATCGATTACTTAATTTGTTGATGATTACCTCGAACAATTGATTAATCACG
>NW_006799979.1:174945-180304 GCF_000485575.1 Poecilia formosa | reverse complement strand
ATATATAAAGTTTGTCATGGGATTCAGCTTTGTTTAAGTTACAATGCCTGCATTCAGCATAAACAGGCGTGCACCCGCTACCTGTTTGGATATGCCTGTTTGCACACACACACAAAATAAGCTCATCCTTCAACATTACACATCTGTCAAAAAGTTATCTCATATCTTGATATGCTCGCAGGTCATTTGTGTTCCTCTGTCAGAGTAAACACAATCCGGTGAGGATCCGTCCTGATTTGGCTGCACAGGGACCATCATTATGTTAAAATAGGCCACGTCTTCATACAGTCAATTAAAGATCTGCACGAGTGCCCCCGAGCACAACATCATTTCCTTCATATACCTCTAAACCCCCGGGTTTTAACTCGCTATTTGCACATCTTGCATGCCATAGAGCTTCAGTCAATCCTCTGACCTATCTATTTGAAATCATAATAATATAAAGGAAATTCTCTTCCCCCCCCTCCCCAAGTGCTGAATCCCTGAGAGAATAGGTGACAATGCTGCTCAAAGAGACACTTAAATGCACAAGTGGCGTTCTGTGTTATTTAATTATGTCCCTGAATTAAATGAAGTATTATCTTCCACTGTGATCTCTCTCTCTCTCTGTGTCTCTCATTTCCATAATCAGACATAAGGGCCAGGGATCGGAGGAGCAGTGCATGCGCGGTGGGGCATGAGGGAGGGGGGGGATCTTCCCTGTCGGGCCCCCAGTCTTCTCCCAGTCCTCCCATTCAGTCCAGAACATAAAAAGCCAGTGGCTGCCCCTCTCCTCCACTCAGACCAACCACTCAACCATATGGAAGTCCGTGGATTTAAATTATTTAGTCTAATCGCTTCATTACTTTTTATGTAGGACTATCCAGCTAATCCCTTTAATTTGGACACTTGATTCTCACCCACAATCCCCTCGCTGCCATCTATAGGTTATAGCCTCTATTATCATAAGCTCCTTTAAAACTCTGGGAGAGTTTAACTTGTTCTCGTCTGTAGAGACTAAAGATGCACCGATCAGGTTTGTCCCAGCTGGAACCAATTTTTGGTTTTCTTTGCGAGACCAGGCAGTTATGATTCATATGTTTTGGTCTAAGAACTAAAATGCTAAATATAAAAATTGTAACTCCAACAGCAAATTAAAGATTCACAACATTATCCTCATGTAAGCATCAAAGTGTAATTATTTGTTGAACCACAGAAGAAAAAAAAACTGGATCAAAGTACATATAGTTGGATCATACATTCATAAATTTAATATTGTCACGAAAACGCACTTTTGCCAAAAGTGAGATTTCCTCAAAAAAAAAAAAAAAATCACCACCTCTTTATAACAAAAATCTGATTCAGGCAAAAAAAAAAATAATGTTTTGTTTTTTTTTTAAAAATCACATTTGGCAAAAAATTACATCATTCCGTTTATTTCTGTAGCACCAATTCACAACAAATGTCTCGTGGCACTGTACAAAAAACAATCATTTCAGTTCAACTCCACATACATTCCAACTGATCCTAGTTATTATCCAACAGTTCAGGATGCTCAAGTAATTATCCAAAGTAGTTTAAAAAGTTTCTATCTAAGGAAACCCAGCAGACTGCATCAAGTCCCTACCTCAAATCGTTCACGAGTTACTTTTGAACATTGGCCTGTTCCAACGACCGGCCCGACAGATCGGTGCGTCTCCTGCTGCAGCTCAAACAGACCCGCGCTATTAATAGCAAACATCCAGATTTGCATAATTCTAATCATCAGTTACTGTTATCATTATTTAACTGCAGCGTACGGACCATTAGGGTCACACGTATGAGCATGCTTGTCCCCAGAGTCCCAACAGTCAGCGGAGCACATAATGAAGGCTGTGGTTATCTCTGATATCTGCACAAAAGAAAACACTTCCTAATCTACCTTTTGATACCACCAACTGCTTCTACTGTTTTGTTTCTTCTAAATAAACCTTCCTATTGGGGGTAGAATCTGTGCAGAGTAAAGGACAACCAGAGGAGGAGAGAGGAGAGGAGAGGACGGGGGTCCCGATAAGCAATGTGCACTCATGTCTAAGGAAAAACACTGACAAGACGAGTAATGAACCGTGAACCCTACAGTGGAGAAACCACAGTCTGCAGCCCCTCAACGCTGCACTCTCCTCTCAGCTCCACGTCACCCAGGAGCTTTGCTTCATTTCTGGCGGTGGGTGGAGGGGTAGGGGGCTGAGAGGGGCTGGGCGGGGGGCTTTCCAAAAAAGAGAGAGAAAAATGAAGAGGGGCTCTAAATTAAAATCGACATGAAGCAGGTCAAGTTGACGGCGATTCTTTGGCGAGGTAATCTCCTCAGGTCGGTTCCGGGTTCAAGTCTTAATGGACCAATAATAGCAACATTATTCAGATTTTTCTTCTTTCATTCCGATGGATGGAATGTAAAACGGGCTTTAATCATATGCAAATAACAGAAGAGTGAGGCAGTGACCCAGAATAGCTGAAGAGCCAGCAGGGAGAGAACACGCGCACACACACACACACACACACACACACGTGCACACACACACACACACACTCACACACACACATGCATATACGCCGTTACAGATGGAGAGACGCAGCTTACCTGGTCCAACGCCACCGATCTTGTGATTTCCTCGTTGTCTGATTTGGACCCCCCCTCTCTGTCGTCTATGACCAAGTCGATGGGCATCTTGCCTTTCAAGCAGCTGATGTACCGGTGACAGAAATTATCACACAGCTCGTGTACCTGCAGGGAGGGGAGGGGGAAATCACACAGCAGTGCCATGATTTAAAAACATCACACACACACACACACACACAAAAAACAAAAAAAAAACATCAAAAATCTCTGGAGGCAAAAAATATGTGATAAAACCATTGAGTGAGCACTGTAAAAAAAAAAAAAAAAAAAAAAAGGTTTTGTTGTTTTAACAGTAAAATGACAAACATTTCTTCAGTGGGGAAATAATGTTCAGTAAGTCATTGTGGAGAAAAGTAGCACTGATTTGCAATACTTTCTGGCAAGAATCATGTTAATATTAACTAAGCAGAAAAACAACTAACACAGTTTTGAAACGATGTGACTTTAGGGAAACACATTTGAATTCGTGATAATCCTTTCAGGTTTTACATGAGCTTAACACACCTTGCTTATTATTCACTTTAATTCAAAACTATAATAGTTATTTTAACAATAATCGGGGAAAGATTTGGCTCTACTTTTGTGAGCATTAAAAAAAATCAACTTTCAACAAGCTTATATTAAATTAGCAAGATATTAAAAGTTGTACGTTAGTACTCCAGCTGTAAAGTTTGGTCATTTTAAACAGTGTTTTGGATTTCTATTGGCCACTGATTTAGGCGAACGCGCGGGTCCAAGTGAATTTTGGCTTTCATCAAGTCAGAGGCTGCTGCTGCTGCTGTGTGACTTTAATTTCTCTCCACTCAAAATAGAGATATCGTCGAAAATTGACAGTGACAAGAGGGCTCAGAGGCTACAACACACTCAACACCCGTGCTAAATTCATCATCGGTGCCCCGGGTAGTGGCCATTAAGCCGAGGACGACCCGCTTGACTGACATTTAAGGTAAACTGTTTAATGTCGTCTCAGAAGGGCTGTATTCTCACCGCTGGGGCGAAGCATCCCGACGTGATTTTCTTGGACTAAGGAAATCAAAACTGTTTGCTTCTTTTCAATCTGAGCGCGAGATATGTGTGCAGATCGAGAGAGAGAGAGAAAAAAGAAAAGCGTAGTATTAATTTCTCAGAGTTAAAGTTGACGGCGGGATTTCAGCGGTCCATCTGATACAGAAACAAATTAGACCATATCACACTCATCGCTCGGTCTACCCACAGATGGCCGCCTGAGGGCCTTCTGCCCTCCGCAAAGAATCAATTCTGGGGAAAAAACCCGCAAAGTTTGCCTACATGTTTCACCTTGCGTGCAGTCGCTTGCCAACATTAAGCTTCATTAGAGATATTTGGGCACAGAGAGTATCCGTTCCAGTTGTAACAGCTTGCGCCGTGATTAAACTACACAAGAAAAAAAAAAAAAAAAAAAAAAAAATGGCCGCATGATTGATTTCGACGCTAATTATAACCGACTCGCAAAAATACATTTATGCAGATACAGCCCATAGGTCTGAAGTGGCATGCTGGACAGAAAAAAAAATGGTGATGGTAATATTACCTTCTCCAGCTCCAGAAGATGAAATCGTAAAACTTGAATGGCTTGAATCATCTGAAAAATTAAAATAACAATAAAAAAATGAGCACTTCACATCTCTTGATATTAAACACGCGCGTTTTTCCTCAATGCAAGTGGCTGCAGATGAGCGAAATATTCATACGAATGGATTTTTATGTGGAAGTGATATTAAACTTGGACGTTATTGCAATGTGGGACGTGCAAGAGCGCAGACTGGAGCTGCAATAAGCCTCAGAGTCAGCGATCTATTAGCCTCCACTCATCTAATCTAATGATTAAAAAAAAAAAGAAGAAGAAGAAGGAATGTTGCTCTATAACATCACATTTAAAACATCAAGTGGTTAAGAAAAGGCTGAACAGAATAACTTTGCCGAGTTCAAAGGCAGCGGCCCTTTATGTGCACATACAACCAGGGGCCATCATCATATCAAACAGCACAAATCGGGGGGTTTTGGGCGAGTGGAGGGGGGGAGACATGATGTGCAATCCCATTTTAAGTTTTCAGCACCACGTGGCTCTGTGGCGAATAGGAGCAGCCCGCCAGGAGACGTCCCGACAACATCCAGAAATACTATCTGAAATGTGCGACATGTGACAATTGGATTTCTTACCAGATTATCCAACTCTGGATTTGATGAAAACAGAGGCTTTTCTGCCCGAATCTGCAAGCAAAATGAACGCCTTCAGAAAAAACGCATGGACATAAAATAGGTTCGCTTTGGATTAATGATGCATAGCACTTTTGAAGAAAGAAAGAAAGAAAGAAAGAATAGAATAATATTTGCGCACAGCTGAAAACTTTAATGATCTTCTTTCCATGAAAAAGTTATAAAGCAAGAGGCACTTAGCCATAGGAGCTCAACCGGTATGAACATGCAGCAAAAGAAAACAAGAAAGAAAGAAAAAAAAGTCAAACTTTTTTTTCTTTTTTTTTTTTTGTCCTGACCTGCTTTGCAAACACCGCTATGTCTTCATTGAAAGATTCCGACGAACAGACGTCTCCTCCCGCCACCCCGGGCTCTCTGGGGGTGCAAGTCGCTAATTCACATTTCTCAAAAATCAGTGCAAGCAAGGGGAACAGGGGGTGCCTGGAAACACACACACACACACACACACACACACACACACACACACACACACACACACACACACACACA
>NW_006799979.1:169084-174925 GCF_000485575.1 Poecilia formosa | reverse complement strand
ACACACACACACACACACACACACACATATACAATAGCAAATGTCACCAGAGAGAACAGCCCCGTGGTCAACACTACTCCGGGCTATAAGATGTAGCCAGCCGTGCGGCTATAGCCTCTTTCCCCTTTCCAAAGCTCTTGGCCCGTGGGGACTGCCGCTGCCGCAGCCCGGTGCGCCTCTTTTTTCCCCTTCTGTTTATGCGCAAAGAAGAGCTGCAAACAGCGAGGGGACTCCTTTGATTAAATCTGCTCTGCCTCTAATAGCATAAAAGCCTGAGAGTCTGTCTAACAATTTCAAACACAAGGTCTCCCGTTTGGGTCTGAGGCGTGTGTGATTCAGTGTGTATTGTTGCAATAAGTGTGTGTGTGTTTATTGCTTTTTAAAAAATATTTTTAATTTTTTTTTAAATAGTAGCTTTACAACGCTGTTAAGAAAATTTCTATATTCTATATTGGAATTTTTTTTTGGGGGGGGGGATTTATTCATAATTAACTCGTAATATTAGGTCAGATAAATTAGCATAAAAACCCATATATATATATATATATATATATATGCTCAGTTAGAATTAGCGGTAATTGTTAAAATAAAAAAAGGGTAATTAATGCTCATATTCTAAGAGTTACGCCGAAACAGAAATAAAATGAGTAAATCGTTAAGTGAATATATAGGCTATAACAAACGAGAACAAGAAGTTTAGCAAACGTCGAGTTTAGCTCAAAATGAAGGGAAAAACTTTATGCGGAAATTTAAAGCGACAGTACACCCAAACTGTAAACTTAAACACCTTTTCCTCTCATTTATTTTTGCAGAAACAAGTAGCAAACTCGCCTCACTCTCTAAGTACACATTTTTCAGAGCGCTCATCACACGCTCATCTTTACTTTACTTTCTACACCAAAAAAAGACAAAAATAATAATAACAACAATAATAAAAATGTCCCCCCCCCCCACACACCCAACTAAATTATTTTTACACCCTCAAGCTCACTCCGGCTTGCACACGAACGCCGGTTCGCACCTTACCCGTAAATGGCGTCTTTATCTCTCTTGAGAGCGTCGTTGACGGAGGAGCCCATGCTGGGAGGCATGGAGTTGGTGTGCGCCGTGTGCGGGTACTGGTGGGAGTGCAGCTGGGGTCCGTGGTTGAGGTGCACCGCCTGCATGGAGCGGGCGCCGTGCGGGTCTCCGTACATGGTGGTCGGGATGCCCACCCCGTCCATCCCGTAGTGGGGCAAGTCTTCGTACTGCACACAACAAGCACGCAGTTAACAAAAAGTGTGTGTTTTGTGTGTACGTGTGTGTGTGGATGGTGTGTGGGGGGGAGGGTCGGGGGGGTGTGATGTACTCGAGTCAAACCAGAAACTTTAATAGACGAAATATCTAATAATGTGCTGCGTTTGACATTTTAATTATTAAAAAGAAAAAAAAATAGTTTCCAACAATCATCAAGGAAAGGGGGAATTCTTTAGGTTATTTATATATTTTTCCCAATTTATTTCACAACTATTATTTTAAGAAAATTTCTATGCATATTTTTGTCTTTCCAGCTCTTAAAAATATTGACACTCATATTGAGACGTGGAGTAATGAATTTATTTCCAGCGTTTCAAGTTATTCCCGCTCAGAAGAAAAGTTTGCAGGTCTGGAGCAGGACTTTGTTTCCTGAAGGCAAAAAAAAAGAAAAAAAAAAAAGCTACAATGGCGACTTTATTTTTATTTATTTTTTTATCTCTCAGGTCAATGATGGCTACTCTTGAAGCCAAAAGGGAAGAAAAGAAAAATACATATTCATTTTTTAAATTAATTAATTAAAAAAGAACGTGGCTCGTTGAGGATTTGTCGACTCAAAGCGGTGAGTAGTTGGGTTTCAACAAACATCAGCCTGTTTTTTCTCCCCCTTTTTACTGTGCACGAAATCTCTTAAACTAGTTAATTGCATCGCTTTCTAATTTTAAAGGCTCATAATGTTGCCTACACACTAAGTACAACATGCATAGTGCATGCACCAGAAAGCGGATTGTGTTTTTTTCTTTTTCTCCCCCCTTCACCCCTCCCACACACACAAGAAGTCAACCTAAATAATTCTGTTTTGAGCTGGACATCTCCTAGTAGATGCTTTAAAAAGCGTACACTCAATCAGTTCATTGGAGAAGCTCGGAAGAAAAATATAAGCTAATTTTTAAATAATAAAAAAGAAAGTTACAAGGGTAAATTCCTCTTTAGCAGACTGGAAGTAGGGTGTGTGTGTGTGTGTGGGGTTGGGGGAGAAAAAGAGTCTGAATTATTGATGGTGCTCTCAAGACGTGACAAACAAGTGTCGGGGAGAGAGTAAAAAGCATTATCACTTAAAGCTGAGCGTTTCGACCCTAAAGGCAAAGAGGTGCAAACCCCAGCGTGGTGCAGCTGCAGCGCAGTGCCAAACTAAGCAGCTAAATGGGTCCGTTTCCCACAACACCACCGCTTTTACACCCTGGAGTACTTTTTATCCGAATCAAGCCAACCTTGCTAAAAAAAAAATATAATAATAATAACAATAAAAAAACTTTTTGTCTCATTTTTTTAAGCGCGATTTTGGAAGAAGAGCTAAAGTTTTCTTCATCCCCTCCATCCTGCAAATAAATCAGAGTTGTAAATATTGACTGGACGCTTCAAAATAAGGGGGAAAATGCATGGATTTGTTTTGCCTCTACCCGCCCTCCCTCCCCCGTCATTCACTTCCAGTTACTGGCCTGTCATAACTAATCTAAAAAACATAGCCCGATGAGAGATATGATCGCGCTTCCAGTGTCCCGCAGTGGGGCCGGTTCGTGGAGCGCGGCCGTGCGCAACACCGTGCCAAAAGACGCCAAACATTACATTTTTCTATTTATTTTTTATTTCTTGGTCAGGAGGACACGCGGGGCAGAAAGTTTTTTTTTTTTTTTTTTGCAGCCGACCGTGGATCCGTGTGTGCGGGTACGAACGTCAGTGAAGCCACGTTACAGAGCAAGCATCGTGGTGGACTTCAGAGAAACTTTTCTTTTTTCTTTTCTCTTGTTTCTGTCAGGGGAGGATTGCCCCTACGTACCCGTTGCGCCATAACCCTCCTCACTCCCTGGTCGTCCTTTCAGTTCGGGTAAATCCCCTCTGAGGCCAGGGTGGACGCGGGGGTTAAAAAAAAAAAAAAAAAAAAAAAAAGGGAAAAAAAGAGAAAAGACAGAAGGAAAATCCAAAACAAACGAGGAGAACTCTCAGCACAAAATCCCGAGTTCGTCTTTCACTCTTCTTTGCTGCTTCTTCTTCTTCTTCTTCGTCCACGGAGCGGTTAAGCCAGCTCCCGCTTCGCTCTCAGTGCAAGTTCAGCCCGGGCGCGGCGGATACACGTCCTCGGCTGTCCTCTCGGCAGCGGCGCCGGGGTTCCTTTTTTCCCCCGAAAAGCGGGGTGAAAATAAAACAAACCCCCTTTAAACAAAACTGTCCACTCTCATGGCTTTTTTTCCCCTTCTTCTTCTTTTTTCTTCTTCTCTCCCCTTCTCTCTCTCTCTCTGCCACTCCGACTTGTCAGTCACAACGCGAGGGGGGCTTGTCAAAAGTAGCGGATGAATGATGGATCCGACGCGCGTCTCCACGGGATCGGCACCACCTCAACGCTTAATGGTTCACAATCACCGTTCAAAAACGAAGCAGCTCTCCTCTCGTTTTCTTTGATCACTCTCGGCTCCCGGCTTGATTTTCTTATGCAAAAGCGTCTAGAGGAAGATCAAGAGGAGGTGGGGTGATAATTCTGGCTTGGGCTCTCTTAAAGGAGCCACGATCGATGCTGCGCGCGCGGGTGCGCGAACGCGTCCGGTGGAGAGTGTGCGCAGGGTGCGTGTGCATGCGTGAGCCGCCTCGGCCGTTTTGCGCACAATGGGGATGTTGTGTGCGTCTCGAGCTCGAGGAGGAGCGCGGAGGATCTGGACCAGACTGCTGAAACCCGGAAGTAGCGGTGGCCATAACAGGTCGCGTCTTACACAACGCACCGGGCTGCAGCAAGTGGCGGCAGAGAGGAGGGGTGGGAGGACCCTGGGAGAGGAGCGGAGCCAGCCGCTCTGGGATGAACATTAAAAAAATGTATTTATATTTTAAAACCCACTTATGGTTTCAGATTCGAGTCTCATCCCCAAACACTCACTGTTTGTCTTTAAAACATGCAGATTTTTAGCTGCTAATGGGTTCATAATCCACTTATGGAGCTTGTGAATAGTTTATGGACGACTAATTAATCCAGCTTTTAATTCGGTGCGAGTTATTGTCAGGTGTGTAATTAAGAGCCCTGATAGTCAGGAGTGTAAATGAAGGGTTCGTCTGTTTTCCTAAAGTTTCAAAACTAATATTTTTAAAACAGTCTGTCGCCACACTATAAAAAAGGAATTTTGGAGGGTATTGAACATTAGGCGGTAAAATGATATGAAATTTGAATCAAGCGTTAACAATTTTGTTAGAATTTGACTAAAACATTTGGTTCAGTCAACTGTTATTCTCACTCATCATGTGTTGTGTCAAACAGGGAGCAGACATGCTGATATTTATACCGGGTGTATTATGAGTGGATAAATCAACTCGGTAAAAACGACGCGTTCCCTTAAGATGTGCGGTTGTGATGGTTTCTGTTTGAGTAAGAACTCGGTTTGTATTCAGCTTTTAGCAAGTTTGACCATAATGCTTATGGTCAAACTTACTAACAAGTTAAGCGACAAACTTTACATGTTTACTATTTCAATACCTTGTCAGCTTTAGCTGGCTTAGCTACAGGGCTAACGCTAAAGTTGACGTTGCTAGCAGGCTCGGTGTCCTGAACCGTCGGCAGTCATTGATTTTGAATGGTTCATTCTAGCTGAGGGTGACTGGGAACATTTTTTTGTGTTCCACCTTTAAGGAATAAACTTTAAAAGTTCACTATTCCAGCTCCATTTTGTGACTTTGCTAGATTAGCATTACATTTTATAGCTTAATGGTGAACTAGTTTTCATGTTTTGTTTTAACCACTGGAGAACAAACCAGATTAGCAAAATGATCTCAATTGGAACCAAGTTAATTTAGTCGAGTGAGTAAATCTTATCAAATCTTATCAAGTCTCACATAGCTGTTGAGCTTCTCTAGTATATACTCTAGAAGAATTTATTAAATCCTACCCACACAATGTACGCAAATGATTACTTCAGTTTTATTGATAAAATCTTAACAGTCTGTTTTATTAGCGTGGTCCAATTGTTGGACCTTCCCTCCACTTACTCAAACTATTTGGATTAATATTAACCTCGGAGCAAAATTATGAAAATGAGCAACACATCTAATAATTGGGGAGAGAGCACACTATTACATTCCATAAGAATAAGTAAGTTATTTGTAAATGATGTTTGCATTTAGCCCTTCAATTTTTGTTGCTACATAAAAAAAAGGAAAAAAATTGGAATTTCAGTTTTGGTCTTAATCTTAAAGTTAAACTGAAATAGTGCAAACTCTTTGTGAGCGCACCTTTTTAGGTCTGAATCGCAGCTGATGGTGTCCGCTCCCCGCTCCCCCGCAGCTGCGCCGAATGGGTCGCTCCACTCTGCCCGCTCTGTCCAATGGCAGAGAGGCGCAGGGCTGGGGGCTCCCCCTCTATTGGTTCTCTGTACCGTGATCGATCCGAAGTTGATTGATCGAGTTCTTAGGCCACATTTGCGAGAGGGCGCAAACTAAAAAAAAAAAAAGGTAGTTTGCGGAGAGAAAAAACACAACTTTGCGCCTCCGCCGGTTTCCACGGTGCTTAACTCAATTTGAAAAAACAAATTATCTGACCAAAAAGGGTCTCTGTGTGTTTCTCTTTCAGTCTAA
>NW_006799979.1:136528-168998 GCF_000485575.1 Poecilia formosa | reverse complement strand
CATTTGCTGGTTTTTCAAAACGTCTTGAAGTAAACAAAGTTAAACTCTGACCATGTTGCAAAAATGTGTGCATTTAAAGTTAAATTAATTACTAATTCACTTTACAAGAAAAACTGACTCATTTGCGCCAAATCGTTTTGTTTGCAGAGATTCTAAAAGTTTTTGGTGAACATGAATGAATTTTAAATGACGGTGCGGAACGTACAATGAATGTACTGGCATTATTGACTGCATTATTGATGCCGTGTGGCTTTAAATTATTAAAAACTGATAAAAAAAAATCTGCCTCGTCAGATCAGATTTCTTAACAGTAACTTATTTGATTTCCATCAACCTTTTAAAATTCTGTTTTTATGTATATATTTTACTTAAATTAAGATTACCTCGATATTTGCATTAAAACAATAAACAATGAGATTTTTCATGCACGTGACTGGCGTGTACGAGGAAAAACATGGATGTAGAGTTTCCAGAAATGACCAAAATGATCAAATGTTAAATATACGTGTACATAAACAACGTTTATCTGATCTCGCTTCAGAGTTTTACGCATCTCTTCCTCCCACTGCTTCTTGTGAATGAACAGAGTGTGAGAGTAGAAGAGCCCTAATGTCCCCCTGATTGAGCTCAGAAGGTGTCGTTTGTCGGTTTGAAGTTTTTTTCTTTTCTCTTTTTTTCCCTCCCCCTTCGCCCAGGAGCGTCCAGCCATCGATCATCTGCCCCCCGGTGCCACCGCCGGTGTCACAACATGGATAACGCGGCTTCACACGTTCGGCGCTGATTCCTGAGCCACTAAGTCCCCGCGAGCGGTCGGATCCGAGGGGACGATTTTTCGGGCATGAAATGACCGGTTTAAAAAAGAAAGAAAGAATGAATGAATGAATGAAAGACAGGCTGCTGCAGTCCGGCCGGCGCGCGGCTCCTCCGTGAAGCGGTCAGACGGCCAGAGGATCCGCCAGGGACTTTTACGCACGGAGAAAACACGGACCAACACGTAACCCTGACTTGTTGTTCTGTTTATTTCAGCTGTTTGGCTGGTAAGTATGACGCTCCATCTTTTTTTTTTTAACGCAATTGTAAATAATTAATTGGACACTTTTTTTAATCGCGTTCTTTGTAGTGAAATAATTAAAACAAGAAAACAAATAGACGCTGAAATTTCTATCCCGTGTGATAGTGACATCTTGAGCGAGCGACTAAGAAGAAGCCACCACGAATTAACATGAAAGGAGTTGACATCAGTGCCTGCTGACTGTAAAATAACCACCATGGCATTATAAAGCAATTAAGCTCCTTCAATTAGCGTCCATAAAAAATAAAAAAAGAGCGAACTGGAGAGCCGCAGTCTCTCCTGGAGCTGCTCTCTGGTGAGGGTCAGTGCGTTTTTTTTCTTTTTCTTCTTCTTCTTTTTTGGGGTGGGGGGGAGGCGATCCTGAAAGAAGAGCGCGGAGGGCAAATACCGTCACTTCGGCTTAATCCGCTTTGCGGTGACGGTAATGCATTGAGTCGTTTCAATAAAATCACTGCGTATTACTTTCAAGTGCCTGGATGCAAATTGACAGCAGCGCGTTTGACCGGAGAAACAAATGGGAAAGCGTTCATAGTTAGACGGCCCCAAACGTCGTCTTCGTGTTTTCCTGCGTTTGGACACAATCAAAGGTTAAATAGAAAAACAACAAAAAAAACTATATATATATATATATATATATATATATATATATATATATATATATATATATATATATATATATATATATATATATATATAACCTCTGTTTTCCATATTGATATGACCTTTAAAAAACAAATTCCACTGTTCAGTTTGAGAACAGATTTTTAGCAGGAAAAGATACAACTTTTGTTTTTTGTTGTTTTTTTTTTGTTTTTTTTAATCACCAAACTTCGAAGCAGTCAGGAGTTTTAGGGTAATGGCCGGAGTTAGTTCAGGAACAAATGGCAGCCCCCCCGGAGAAGTCAAACCGAGGTCAAACTCCTCGCAGCCCCGCAGCTCTGCGCTGCAAACATGTTGGGATCTGCAAATGGAAAAAAAAAAAAAAGAAAAAAAGAAAGGGCCACTGCAAGTCTCTCTGGTTTGTGTCACCGCTGCTGCACACATGCAGACCTGCTGCAAAGTTTTCACAGTTTATCTAATTAGGTGCAACTACCGCAGCTATGTTCTCGCCCTGTAGGAGCTTCGCGTTTGGGGATCATTAGGGCACATTTACGCGCGCGCTGTGTGTGTGTGTGTGTGTGTGTGTGTGTGTGTGTTTGCTTTACTTACTTATTTATTTTATTTTTATTTTTGTTGTTGTTCTTATTAACAGCCCTGTTGTTATTCAGATGAACATGTGTTCTTGCTTTGTGCGAACAAATGGTTTATTCTACTTTTTTTTAAAAAAAAATCCAAGTTAGTGTCAAAATCTTACAGAATATACGGCATCAATATGTTTTTTAATCAGAAGGAATTATTATTATTATTATTATTATTATTATTATTATTATTATTATTATTTAGTACTTTCAGGAATTGATTTTTTTAAATTACAAAATAAGCTGTTATATGAATGAAGTAATCCTGATTAGTTTTTTTATTATCTAAGCAAAGTGACAGAAATACTTCTTAGTAAAAACAAATGTGTTTGTGTTGCTGCCTTTAAGTTTTATGCACTAAAAAAATATTGTAGAGCATCACATAATGACGCTCTAACCCTGAACTCAGCAGCCGCCTTTAATTATCCGGGGCCAGTCTTTAATCTGAGGTTCTGTTCCCTCCAACTTTGGCCAAAAATGCTCATCTGAGCGGCTCCTGCCTCCATCACACATTAATGCTTAATCATTTGCGCCTTCTACCGGCTATTTTAGAAATTGCACGCATTGTCAGATATTTAAATAAAACGAACACAGAAGGAGAGAGAGAAAGAGAGAGAGAGAGAGCTTTACAATATTAATCTAAATGTCACTTTCTCGTGTCATTATTTGCACATTTATCAACAAGGAGTGAAGGCGGTGCGTGTTTATAACGCGTTGTTAATCGTCATCGTTTTTGTAGAAGTTTGTGATTGCTGCAATAAAGACTTTCCTCACTCACGCAACGGGTGTTTTTTTGTGTGTGTGTTTTGCATTTAATATTTGCTTCTTCGGTCTTATTCTCTGCAACACAGCTGTTGATATTACACAGATTTGCTCAGTTACTGTGAAAAGATGCATAAAATGCAAGTGATGAAATAAGTAAAAACCTTTAGATCACCAGGTTCAAACCTAGTTTTAATAAAAATGCTGATTTAATCTGGTGTGATTTCTCTACTTGTAACAGAACAATTCACATTTACGGTGATCGTTTGCTATAAATGTGACATATTCAGACAACAGGAGGGTTTTCATCTGTAATTTCAAGCAAACTGATGGTGCAACAGTGAAGAAGAACTGAAAAAAAACATACAATATAGCAGCAACACTACAACAGTACATTAAAAAGGCATAAGAGAAAAAGAGTCAGATAAAATAATATGTATAAATCCTGTCATACTGTTTAAGAGGAGCCTCAGACATAAAACGCTCAGATCAAACACCCACAATGTTTCACCAACAGCAGTTTATACAGATATTTTTCAGTCTTGAAGTCGTTCACAGTCATTTTTGTGACAAAAACTAATCCAGATCCATAAAGGGAGTTCACAATCTCATATGCAAAAACAGGCGTCTTTAAAGAGTAACGCATTTCTTCAGGTCCGAATGTTGCACAAATGAAATGGTGAATGCTTTTTGTTAAAAGCTTTCGTCAAAAACTGGAATCTGCTGGTTTTATGTCTGACCTGTGGATCGAAATCAACTTTGTTCACCAAGTTTGTGGGTTTAAATAAGTCATTTGGCTTTCCATCGTAATCAGAGTGCAGTCACAGGAGCACTGCAAAAAACGCAAAATCTTAACATGGATGTTTGTTCTCGTTTCTAGTGCAAATATCTTAGTAGACTTGAAATAAGTTGAAGTTACGAGTAACGTTTCAGCAAGAAATAGGAGCTTGTTCTACTAAGTTAATTATTTTTTAATAGTGATGAAAAAGCTCAACTTCCACTGGCCGATTATTTCACTTATAACACGGGAAAATGTCTCGTTTTAAGTGAAAAATCAGCGAGTGGAACTAATACTTTTCCATCAATATTAATAAATTATTGACTTAATAAAACAAGCTCATATTTCTTGCTGAGATGTTGCTTGTAAGTATTTCTCTTATTTCAAGTTAACTATGATGTTTGAAATAGAAATTAGTTTAAAAAAAAAAACTTTTGTGTTTTTGCAGTGCAGCAAACTAGATGATATAACAAAAAACATTAATTAAGGATTAGGATAAGGACAAGAACAGTATTCACAAGACAAACGTGCATAATACATAATAACAAATAATTATTAAATAAGTACTTGAAACATGAACACGCACATGAGAAGAGGGAAGGTCCTAGTTTGTTTCCAGCTTTTCATTAATTAGAATATCATCCATTTGCATTTTAGTTTGAAAAGCAAACCTATACATCCTACAGACAAATCACACACAGCGTGATAAATGAAACCGTTTCTGTTCATCTTGACTGTTTGAAACCCCAAACTCTAATTTTGACAAAATGATTCATCACTGACGTCCTCCACGAGGAAAGCAAGCGAGAAAAGATCACTATTAAAGAAGATTGGCAGCTTAGAGTGCTTAGTCCAAGTATAACAACAGAAAGTATAGTGGAAGGAAAAAGTCTGGTCAGCCCAGAGGAGATTGTGAAGCCAAGCACCATTCAGGGGACGAATACCAAGGCGAAGATCAGCACAAGGCAACAACAACCATCTACTAGGACGCTTCAAGACAACTTCATGCATTTGAACAATATCTACCTTATTAACTCTGTCTGATTGGTCAGCAGATTCACCTGACCTAAACCGAATAGAGAAACGAGAAACACCAGATCCAACGATCTGAGGGGAGCTACTAAAGGAACCTGGGTTTGGTTAACGCCTCAGTGGATTCACAGGCTGATCCTGTCCATGTCACGTCGCACTGATGCAGTAATTCATGCAAGTGGAGCCACGACCAGGTGGTGAGCGTCCAAACTACACAATATGTGGACATGTGCTTTATCAGGCTGACATTCCTGTAGGAAAACCCTTCTCTATAGTAATGTATTACTCAAACGCTGACAAACTTGCTGCACTTTAAGGCATCATTCTCAAACTTATCAGAAGTAAACACTTGATATTTAGTAACAAGTCTATGATATTTGAATACACATTTTAATGAAATGCAGAAAGAAAATCAATGGCAATCTAAACGATTGAGATAGGATAGAATAAATATCCTTTTACTGTCTCAAAATGGGGACATTTCTGTGCAACGGCAGCAAAGCGACAGGTGATAACAGCGAAAAGACTGAACATAAAACATGTACAAAAACAAAAATGCAGAATGAAAACACGCTTGTAACAACTGAATGACTGAATTCAGCTTCTATGTGCCTCAAATTTGGAACAAATGTCCAGAAAACTGCAAAATAGCTGAAACGTTGAGTTCCTTTAAGTCAAGACTGAAGACCCACCTGTTAGAGTTGCTATTGATTAGTAAGCGGAACATTGATCAACATAACTGCTTGACGGTTTTAATGATGGCATTTGACAAAATGTAATGTTTATTCCTCGTTTCATATTTGTGTTAATGATGTTTTTATGACGTGAAGCCCGCTTGTTGCTGAACTGTGCTATAAAAACAAACTTCACTGATCGATTGATTGAGAGAAATCTATTTATTTCACATGCAAAACAATAAATGAAAGTTTTGCTTAGTTCTATGTGAGCCTTAAAAAATAATAATAAAAAAAATAAAAAAAACACTGTTGTGGCTCTGAGCAGTTGTTACGTAGGCGGGGCTATCGTATGAGGATTAATGACAAGTGAGCTCGCGCGCCTCGGATGTGACGGCGATGCCGCATCACACCTGTCGACAGCTGTGCGAACAAACGCACGTGCACTCAGAGACCATATATATATATATATATATATATATATACACACACACACACACACACACACACACTGTGTGGTGGCGCAGCGGTTCCCGGAATAATAGCTGAATGCTGTCAGTCAATTTTCACATGGCGCCCCCACCGCCCGGCGCCCGGGTCAGCAGCTACACTTTTTTTTTTTTTCTTCACTCCGAGAGAAGCGGCTGCGACTGAATTAAGGGATGAGATCTCACACACCTCCTCTCTATCCAAACCCATCCAGCAGCATTTGTCACCGGTGCTATTATTTCAGGTGTGCTAATGGTGTCACAGACACTTTTGCAGGGGAGCAAGAGGAGACAGATGGAGTTCTGAAAAAAAAGAAAGAAAAAAATGGAGGAGGAGAGGAAGGGGGTATCATCATCATCATCATCATCACCATCACATTAAAAGTCTCCTCCATCCAAAACCAGGGGTGGGTGAAAGGTGATGCTTCCTGGGCAATGGGTGGAGGGTGGGTGGGGGTTCTTACACCTCCCAGGGAGACTGTGAATTGATCAGCACCTTAAGAGAGAGAGAGAGAGAGAGAGAAAAGTGAGAAAAAATGAGTGCGGCAAAGCGGAGGGATGAAGAATGAGTGTCGGGAGCTGAGCTATAAAAACCAGAGGGGAGAAAAAAAAACACAGAGCACCGGGAGGAAAAGGCTGCAGACGAGGTGTGAAGACTTATCTTCTCCAGGATGGGTGTGAGTTTGGGCTGGAGTGGAGAGTGGCCTGGGAGCACCAGCATAGCCTGGTGGTAATAACGCAGCAGACCCCAGAGAAACAGCCTGAGCCGGCCACAAGGAAGAGATGTGGAACCATCTGGAAGGCAGACCCGAGGAGCCGGGCTGCTCTGGAACCGCCAGCCGACGCTTCAGATCCGACGCTGATGCAGCAAAGCATCCCAAAAGTATTCATACCCGCAGAGCTCTCCCCTACATTTTCTCTTGTTGTATCCACATACTTCAGTGATGTGTTCACTGGAATTTAAAGCTATCAGAAGCCATTTTTAAGTCTAAAGAGTCATGTTTCACATTGCTTCAATTTAAGACCTACATGACCCTTAGAAAAGACCACCTTAAAGGGGCAGCATTATGTATTTTCCTGCCACATAGAATAATTTTATAGCACTATTGGGTAACTGTATTACCTTCAGTCGTTGTAAAAATGCTACATCAATGCTTGAAAGAAATTTGTAATTTTAGGCCTTGAAACTGGGCCTCTGTCTCTTTAAATACTCCTGCTCTCTCTGAAACTCCACCTTCAGGAAGTCATCACATTATTGCCCCTCTATCGACCCTTTAACACAGTTTTTACCAGTATTTCACTAAGAAGTAGCTCCTATAATGACCTCAGCAGATGCACAGTTCCACCAGGTGTTTGCTAATTGCTGCTGGCTAGTCCGATGGAGCTGAGTGAGGGAGTGGTGATGGGGGTGGGATGCTCTGTGAGACGGAAGCTTGGAAAGTGCAGCTCTGAGGAGGAGCTTCGTCCCTGAAGGCGGAGCTAGGTTCACCCAGGTGTTTTGCACAGCTGAATGGTTACCATGGAGATAAAAAGATTTTTCAAACATGCATGAAAGAATCAAGGCTACAGTCCAGGTATGCTTTGATGAGGGAATAACATCATAACATGAAGTAAAGCTCAAAAAAGTTGATTTTGCATAATATTGCCCCTTTAAATAAATACTTCATAGAATTTGTTGTAAACATCAATTTGCAGTTCCATACTTATGGATTTTTCTGTGGATCTTGACTCCAAATTATTTGCCACAATTCCAGACTTTTTTTTTTTTTTTCGTCTTGCATTTGTAAAATGTTGAAACAGAATATGAGAAGCTGACATACCTTGGAGAAATGCTACTTGGTGAAGTGGTATTTATATTAATTTTCCTTTCGCGCTGATTTGCTGCGCTCACAAGAGCAGAGATACGGAAAACTGTAAATACTGACCTCTGCTGTAGCGTTAAGGCAGTTTCCACTGTGCGTATTAATATACGTTTGGTGTCTGAACAATTATAGTTTTAGAGGGGGTGGATTTTAACTATTGACAGTCGGCTGCGGACCCTAAATTAAACCAATACTGGGCGTCCACTGTGTGTCTACTCACTTTTAGGAATAGATGAAAAACTCACCTTATTATATAGAGTACATCTGTGCATCACTGGATCTCTCTGTCAAGGCGTTAGAGGAGTCTTTTGACTAAAGGCATAGATTTGGTGTAGAGTGCGAGCCTGAGTCATGCTTTCATTCTTAGACTTTACTACATATGGTGGACAAGTTTGTCGTTCTTGTTTGAATCGTATTATCAGAAATAAAACTAATTTCACACATCAAAGATTGAAACATCATACGTTGTAAAAAGAAATGAAAATCAGAATCAAGTTTATTCACCAACTTTGTACATACAAATGAGGAATCTGACTTCAGTTCTGCATTACTCTTAAACTGAGATCTTTAAAATATAAACATGTTAAGGAAAACAAAAACATGTTTTTTCCCCTTGTAGGCATCTGTAAATACAGTGGTTTCACAAAAGAGGAAGATAAGGTTGATTTAATTCAAAGAAGTGTCATTTTTTACAAATTTCGCTACATAGCACTGGCCTGAGTCAAAACATGTTGTGTCCTGGATGTGTGGGGTCTGTAGGACTGATTCCTGCATATATTCCTTGTAATATTGTACTGGTCAGCTTTTCAACTATTTCTTAAACTGTGATGAATTTTTAAAATTTAAAGTGAGATTAAGTGTTAAATGAAACACTCGGGCACAGATCAAAACACACAGTTTGCAAGATTGGATGTATATGTCTGAATTTATGAATTTGGCAGAACCTTATTATCCGAAGTGACTTAGAAAATGAAGATAAAACAATTCCGTTTTTAGGGAAGTAGACGGCAGGTGCTAGGTTAGGAAATGTTCTCTGAAAAGGTTCCACATGAACGACACACAAATGTATTTTTCACATTTAAATACAGAGTCCAGAATTATTTAACATACTCGAAGAAACGGGAAGAAATTACTATTTATTTTCTTTGAAATGAACGACCGGAAGGTCACAAAGGGGAACAGATGGTGCTTTTTTTCCCTTCAGGTGTATGGTTGCGTTTATGAGAATCAGTCAGTTCTCCTTTGATTTTAATCTCAACACCGACCGAGAGTCCGGTAACAAAAACAGAGGCGAGCATCCAAACACAACTCAAATCCGGTCGCCATTTTTTTTTTTTTTTTAGCATTTCAAGTCCCGGTCACTGCTTGAAATAATCTGAGAGGTTAAATTAAGATCCGCCATGAAGCTCGTTGGTTAAGACAAAAAAAAGTCAATTACAAAATGAAGATTGAAATATGTCAGTAAAACAATAAAACCAGGAGCAACTTTTAGTCCTGCCAGGTCAGAAATGTGCTCTGGAGTTCATCAGGGGGGCACTCATCCATCCCTGCAGAAGCGAATCAGATTACCAAACACACTGATTGACTGCAGCGGTTACTGCCCTCTCTTCTAAACAAAGTTATCTCCTGTTGAAGTTCACAAAGAGGTCAGCGATCACATCATCTCCCCGATACTGTACGCTCTTCGGGAAACCTTGTAAAGGAAGCTTTCAAAACAAAAATTTCTGTCATAACAACAAATGTCAGGGACTCTCCGGTGGTTCGGCTGCAAGTAAATAAGACAAACCACACCAAGGTTTTTTCTCTCTCTCTTTTTTTCAAAACAATGATACACAAAGTTGTTTTATGCGAAAAGTTCCACACGCAAGCTGTCAAGAGAATCAAGGCGGCGCGAATCCACGCGAATCAGTTCGAAATCGCCTTTTGCTAATTATCACAAGTGTCATAACCGTCAGGAGACAACAACAGACGACTTGGCACGCGCTCCTCCCTCCCCGCGCGCGCGCTCGGCACTTCTATCTTTATACCTTTTGTTCTGCCTTCTCTTTTCTTTCCCCGCAGTTGTTTGTGACACGTTACACCACACCTGCCGCCGATGATTATCCTTCTCCACTCTAGTTCAGCACGTCCCGAGTTTCGAAAGGCAAAGTCGGAACCAGGAGAAATGGCGTGAATCGTTTGGACCGGAAGAGCCACACGTTGCATAGGCGCCGATTCGGAGATTAGCGGTCACTATTTTGTCATCTACGCAAAAAATGGATTATTTTTTTAGATATAGGCAAACGAGAGCGAAGTTGTTTCCAGAAATACGAAGGGTTCAGCTCAGGTGACCCTCATTGAAAAAAAAAAAAAAAACTTTCATTTTACACAGGCTTTAATGGTGGCCTAATTATCAAGTAATTAACTTCTGTAAAGATAATTGATCTGAGTTATTATGTTTTATAATAGCTTTAAGCTAATCAGTGGTTTGCTTAAATAAAAAAAAGTAACTTAATAACTTATGATTACTTTTGACATTTATTATTAACTTGTTAAAACTTTTCTTGTTGTTCAACTTGAAGGGCTATAATTAGAAATCTCACTCTGCTTTCGGTTTGAACCGATCATTTTTAACTTCAGATTGTGGCAACTCTCACAGCCTTTTTAATTCTTGAAAGCCGAATCTTCATCAAAACAAGGAGCCAATTATGAAATCAAAACATCTGCACTTTCTCATTGCACAAGTATTTCCCATATTAATTACTTTCCGTGACTAGCCGGAAAGTACACTCTGAAAGTTTCTGTATTTCAACAGAAGGGAGGGAAACGGAGAACCTCGCGGCTGACCGCCCTTCACTTCCCGAGTGGGTTTGGGAAAGAAAAAAAGTCAGAGTTTCCATCCAAAGCAGTGACAGAGATGATCAGCGTGGATTGACATGTTAGCAGTGATTACTTTGTGCCTGGACTCCCTCTTCACCACCAAACCCTCAAGAACTTCCACTGCATCAAGAGTTTGTGTTCCTGTTACTTCAGCAGCAACACTAGTGAACATCTGACAGGTAAATATCGCTAAATAGAAAACTGGTGGAAGCAAAATGTGAGAAAAAAAAAAACCCCAAACAATTTATTAAAGGGGCAGTATTATGCTAAATCAACTTTTATATATAATATATAGCTTTAAACCAGGTTATAATGTTATTCCCTCATCATAAACACACCTGGAGTGTTTCCTTGATGCTTTCATGAATATTTGAGAAAATGTTTAGTCTCCCATGGCAACCATTCAGCTGTGCAAAACGCCTGGGTGGACCAAGCGCCGCCTGGCCAGCAGCAATTAGCAAACACCAGCTGAGCACATAATACAAGCTACTTCACTGGTAAAAATGCTGTTAAAGGGTTAACGAGAGCCATGCTGTGATGACTTCCTGAAGGCAGAGTGTCAGAAAGAGCAGGAGTTTCTAAAAAAGACAGAGGCCCAAATTCAAGGGGTTAAATTTGGAAGTAAAATTTATTTTCTGTCATATTTGATAGATTTTACAACTATTGAACTTAGCGTAGTGACTTGATTGTGTTATAAAATTATTCTTTGTGATTGGAAAACACATAGTACCGCCCCTTTAATGTGTCAGCGTCATTGATTTATCGGATGAGAGCGACTTCAAATACTAAGTAAGTAAGGTTTACTTATAAGGAGCATCTGAAAGCATTAACAAAACAGGCCATAGAACCAAATAAAAATGATTAACATAAAAAAAAATGACAATAAAACCTGATCATGAAAAAAATGCTTGCAGCTATATTTTGAAATGCTGAGAGTCTTACCAAAATAAAAACTCATGAGCAAAATATTCCGCAGACTGAAGTGGCTTACCTCCGTTGTGGTGTTAGCCTCGGACGAGGAACAAGCAACAGACTGCAAGTCTGGGACTGAAGGTGAACACAAGTACTTTAAAACAAATCCGACAGTTTACTGAGTCACTCCATAAAACTTGTGTAATACGAGTTGATTAACAGGATTTGGTGAGACGTCTGGCAGCTGCATTTGGAACGACTTGTAAAACGTATGATTTGTCCAGACTAGTAAAACGGGCGTTACAGTCATCTAGATGTGTGAATATATATTTTTTCTAGATCTACAGTGGGAGCCATGTGTCGTAAGTTAGAAATGTTTCTTCATAAAAAAATAAAATAAAAAAAAGACAGGAACTAAAAAATAATTTACTATTAGCATCAAAGGTTAAAACAGAATCAAAAATAACTCGTCCTTTAAGCACAATTAAACAGGAACTATTATCTGGTGATATATTGTTGGTATTAGAAATCAGGTAACTGCAGAACTGGTCACCAGTCCTAGTTAAATAATGTACGAGGGTCAACCGTCTGCCTAGTTCTGGCTTTAGAATATATACACAACAGAATCAGCTGCATAGATGTGGTTGGAAATATCAGAAAAATATTTAATAATGTCACCTAAAGGAAAGTTGTCAAAAATAATAAAAATGAACCCAGGATGAAGCCCTGTGGAACACCTCAGTCTGGGAAGAACTGCTCTGACTTGACGGACATGATGAAGAAATGTTGACTTTGCAATAAAAGCAGCTTCATGACTCATCAATTGCTCCATATGTTCCTTAATTCTTCAGCGCGTTTAGTCAAATTGAAATATGAAATCACACTTTAAAATGGTTGCATTTGTGGTTAGTTTTAAAAGTTTAACTGCATATTTTGTCATCTCAACTTCTGTAAGTTTAAACACCACGATCATAACTTCAATATTCCTGCATTATTCATACAAGCAGAACTCAATGCATTTCCCAATGAGGATTATTTATAGACAGATATCATTTTACAAAGGAAGATCTCCCAGGTTGGATCACTGCATGTCTGTTTCACCAACTTAGAGAAAGTTTTGGAACAATCTTCTGCATTATTCTAACCTGCAGTTCCTTTTCCAGCCAGTGGAAAAGTAAATCTTTTCTATTGATTCAGGAGCAGCGCAGGTTCATCCGATCCTCCCTGGGGAGTCAACATCACAAAGCTGCGCGTAAAACATTTTAGAGATTGACCTTTCACCCATCGAGCCCCCGACCAAACCATTATGGATCTCATGCAGATTGCCTCAGACAGGTAAATTACATGTGTGCAAGTCACATGTCGCCATGTTTGACACCCACACTTAACATGGACGCTTCTCTGATGAACACAGCTGAATTTTAACATGGATTTACTAAAATCTTTATATCTGTGAAGTGTATCAGCACACACACACACACACACACAAGCAGGAACGAAACACGGTCTGAGAGCCAGCCTCCGCCTGACAACATCAGAGCAACTTGATCCGTCTTTCTAAAGGCCCCTACCTGCATTTACTGCTCCGTTAAAACACCTTTTTGTTGTTCTACCAATTCACCACGCTGTAATTGCACTAAAGCAGCATATGGTCTTCATCTTGTGATAAAAGCCAGCAGGCTGCAGATGGACGACGCAGGAGAGGAGCGCGCGCATGTGTGTGTGTATGCGTGTGTGTGTGAGTTTGTATACGTACCCTCGTAGTTTGTGCATGAACGCACTTTGGCTTATGTATAGGTAAGCATCTTTAGTGCAAATTGGACTCAACACAACCGAGGGGCAGCAAGAAAAAGTGCATGATGTCACCGTCGTCATGCTGCAAACGCAGCCGACTCGGCCTGGAGGACGTTTGGTCGAAGCCGCTTCGCAAACACAGGAATGGAAGGAGATTATTAACACATCACGACCAAACCCACACGTTCGCTTTCCATTTTTATCCCCTTTCCAAGAATATTTGGGACACTTTTACTGCAAAGTGATGTGAGGAAAAAGCCGCGGCGGAGTAATTAAAAGAGCAAAATTAACCATCCACGTGTTAGTTTTAAAGGATAGTAGGTCACTTTCATCCAGATAAAACTGGACGAAAGTCAATATTATAATCCAGTGATCAAACTGGATTATAATATTGACTACTGCTCAAAATGTTGTTTTTTTGTTGTTTTGTTTAGCAAGATATTAAAAACACCAAAGTTCCAAAAGCGTAAATCTTTTTTACACTGCCATGTAAAAATATCCATACCGATTTTTCCCATTTTGTCACATTACAGCCACAGGCTTTAAAGCATATATTTAGGATTTTATATAATCAGCAGGAATACCTGTGGAGGGAATAACTTGCAGTAACCTCGCCTCTAGTTGGTCTAGTTTATAGTGCAAATATCTTTGTACTCTTGAAGTAAAACAAAACTAACTTATAAGTAACTTTTCAGCAAGATATAGGAGCTTGTTTTAATAATTCCTTAGTATTAATGAGAAAGTACAGGTTCGAAGACGAAGACTTGTTAGAGTCTGTAAAACACAAGGCAAAGATTCTGCTTGTGTTACATGTAAACTGTACATCTATAGACAAAAATCCATTTATGAACTATTTCAAAATGTCTTCTTCGAGTGAAAAAGGATTTTTAATTTGAAAAATACCCACAGAGTTCTGCTGAGATTACTTTCTCTACCGTCAACGACCTGACTATGATGACTTTGGTGCGAGAGCCAAAGCACTAAAAGAAAATCACAGTGGACGGTTCCAGACTAACAGAAGATTAACTTATGAACAGTTCATAATGTCACTGTTTTTCTTTGTTTTTTTTGTTTTTTTTAATGTCTGCACTGCTCAGTCAGGTTTGTAAAAGTCAGTCTGATTAGAGCCCAGCTGGGGCTCGGTAAACCAACACTGAGCCTTCGGACTCCCACCAACATACATGAGTTCCCAAACAAACCCCGACATCCGCCCCACCCGCCTTTATTTCGGGCTTCATCATCATTCCTCTCTCATTGCTTTTCCCCTTCTCACAGACATCGCTAACGTGGATTTGCACTGTGAGTTACACAAGACTCTCCAAACACAATACGCGCTCGGCTCCAATTTAAAATACCAAGGGTTATTGAGCAATGCCTCTCTAATGGTTTCATCTGCCAATGGGTGTATCTTTGCACACATAAATACACAAACAGTGTCTCCACTCCAACCAAAAGGAGCCACTCTTCTCTCTTCTTATGTAAGCTGGCAGAAAATCTCCTAAATCCCTCTCTTTTACTGTTGTTTTGTTGCATTTCAGCTGCCACTCCTTCTAAAGCAACATCTGAGGATGTGGCAATTAGAACTGGAGCGAAGCGTTGGCGCATCAGAGCATTTAGCACAGATGCTAATAAGATGAAAGAAAGTAAAATCCCAGGTCTTTTGAAACATCAGAAGTGTATGCTTTTAACGTGCCACTTTAGATATGTGATATTTCAAAGCAAGAGTCCAAATTTAAGTATCAAAGTACTTGTAAAGCTCCAAGGTTCTTCTTCTAATGTTTCCCTACTAAAAAAAAAGCATTTTTGTAGAATTGACTCTTTGGGTAGTGAGAATTAATGGAAAGCCAATGTTAAGACCAAATGTGTTTGATCTTTCAGTACTGTCATAAATCAAAGGACAGTTTTTTTTTTTATCCCACTTCGATTCATTGGGAATTAAATGTTAAGATGAAAAACCAACATTTACTCATGGCCACTTTGTTGGCAAAATCCTCCTCCTGCCTTCAGAATTGCTTTAATTCTTGACGGCAGAGATTCAACGAGGTGTCAAAATACATTCCTCAAACAGTTTGGTTTATTTTGAAAGGATGCTTTCATTCAGTTACGGCAGATTTGTCGGCTGAACATCCTTGACGCAAATGTTTTCCCAAAGGCGCTCTACTGGATTGAGATCTGGCAACTTGGAGCCACCGGACGACAGAGCGTTTATCGTTATGTTCTAGAAACCATCAGATGTTGGTCACACTGTGGCTATGAAGGGATGAACATGGTCAGAAACTTCTGTTTGCTCAGTCGTTACTAAGGGTCCCAAAGCGTGCCAAGAAAATATGCAGTTTATTCCAAATTCTGATTGCACTATTTGAATGTTGCATCTTAATCTGTTGTGGTTCCAATTTTAGGCTGCAGAGCACCACATTTATAGGGGTTTTGTTTTGTACCAAAGGATCCTGGGTTTGTATCCCAGCTGGGTTCTACCTTCATGGAACTATCATGCTCTCTCAGGGTACTCTGGCTTGTTAGATAGATTGGCCTCTCTAAATTGCCGAGACATGAACCTACCGATCACGGGGCGGATTCCTACCACTGTCTCCATCATCGCCCAACAAGTCATCTTTACCATGACTGGAACCCTAAAGGCGTTGAATTGCTTCCAGGCGATTGGTTGACTGGCTACTGTTGTGACCAAGCAATTTAACAGGTGCACCTCATAAAGTGAGCAGGTAGCTGACAAGCCTTAAAAACCCAGACTGAGCCCAGCAAAGTAGTGTCATGTGTTAGTTCTTAGTGTGTTAAGTGTTTACACATAAGGTAAGGTCTACTGTATCTCTGACACATCCGCAGGTGCAAAGTGGACGCAGCGACCAAAGGGAAACAGAAGAAAGCATTAGAAACAACCAAGAGACAAAGGCTGTGTTGGAAACAATGAGAGGAAAGGTCATGAAGACAGAGGGAGAGCGAATGAAGAAGTGAATGAGGCAGGAGAAAGGCAAGAAGGAGAGAAAGAGGGAGCAATGGAAGGTTGCTGCTAATTCTTCCATATCTAAGCCTCTTTGCAGAAACTCCCTTTGTCTTCCAAGTCCCAGTCATTAGAGCCTAATCCTATCAACCAAGGGCTAATCTGAGGGCAGAGGGTTCAGCCCCCTCTTCACCACAGGCCAGCACACACACACACACACACACACATGCACACGTACGCAAGCACTATCACTGGAAGAAACACACACACACAGGTATGCTGCTAAACTTTAAGAAATGTTTAAAGATGTATACATTCCTGCTCTACAGGCATAACATCACATCATTTGCACACATTACATAATTACAATTTGCACTAAAAATGTCGTGTTGCGATGTTACAAAAAATATAAGCATTTACCTCTTAAAAGTTCACTTCAAGTCCAAACTTTCAAAGCTGTGACGTTATTTCTGAAGCAGAGCAGAGCGATGCCGGGGTGTGTGGCTGCGTGGCCTGTCGGCCGGCCGGCCTTCATCGGCTCCCCACACATTCCGCCGGCGCCTCTCCTGCTGCCATCATCATTCTCCGCTTTATTTTCAGCTCTGACTATGCCCAAGATTAGTTATTGATTAGCAAAGATATAAATTATTCTAAAGTGAAAGCCCAACAACACAGTCATTATAGATCGACCACTGGCCAGCTCCAATATATCACTCCATTTCCTCTGCACTGCGCCCCTGCCACCAGCTGGAGAAATGCTCAAATAATGAGATGAAAAGAGAAGAGAGGGGGGAAGAAGGTTTATGACTTTGGCACACTCTGTTTGACCCTACGTATAAGGTGTTCGGATAATATCAGCTTCAATTTCTGAGATGGCATGCCGCTTAGAGAGTTTCAGCTGGTGGAGTAAGATGAAGCATGAGAGTTTGTGTCCATCACAAACCTGATGAAGTTTCCTGAAACAGACGAGGATAATGGGGTTATTTCTATGAATTTATAATCCAGCACTTCTGGTTCTAAAGCCAAATCAGCAATGTTGGACACACCTCTTCCATTTTGTTAATGTTGTGTCTTGTAATTTCTAATTGTACGTAGTTAATGTTTTTGTTGTGTTTTGTCGTTTTTAGTTGTGTTCAGTGAATTGTTGAAGTAGGGCCCACCGTGGAGTCGGGAATTTTTTTTGTTGTCCGTCATTTTGACTGACGGCTTCAAACAAATCCTATGACGATGAATTTTTAAAACGACACTAATGACATGTTTAATTACATTTAATTAATATTCAACAAACACTGACCGCAATAAGTTTTTAACATCAAGGTAAAATACTTTGGAATGATCATATCATAAAGTAATAGCGGTCAGGAATATTACCACAGACACTAGAACTAGACACCATCATCAAGGGCAGCTTACAAGTCTCAAAGAGACGGTAATGCATCATTACAAAACCAGAATTATTAATAATAAGAGGCCATGATTAAAAGATATTTCTGGAATAGATGGGTGGTTTAAATAGATTAGAGTGTATGAAGGAGGAGGATCAAGTGTGTGAAAGGATGAATCTTACAATAAAATATGCACTTATTCCAGAGCTCATGACTAAATGTAAGAGCTGCAGTGATATTAGTTCATGTCATGTTTCATTTAAGCAACAGGTGATATAAGAGTGCTTTACGCAATAGAGCGACCCTTTGTTATATATTTCACCTTGTTGAATGGATATCTATTACATCTTAAATCAGTCTGCTTTAGCTTTAGGGTGAAGGGACTTTGTCAGAGTGAGGTAGAGAGGTAAGTTCCCAATCTTTTATTTTTAAATATTCTCTTTTTTCCTCACTGTTTCCACTTTGGTTTTTTTTTTTCTTTGTTTTTTTTTTTTTTTTTTCTTTTTGCTTACACATTCAAACCAAACCAGCTCAGTACATTTGGAAATGAAATGGCAGATTGGGGTTAGGAAAAAAGGAACTTGGTTTGGCAGAAGTTACACCATATACATAACCTGAGCTTTTCTCACAAGCAATCACGACATCACAACGTCACTGTGAATTCCTTCGCGTTACGTAACTGTGGTTTTCACAAATGTTGGCCACAGAAATCCGTAGAGACAGATCCGATTGAGTCAGAATACAGATTGTGGTTGAGCTCTTTGGGGGTGGCCGGGATAAAAAGCGGTTTTCAGAGACAAATATTTGAAACCCATATCAAACTCTGCCGCTCGCTCATTTCAAGCCGACCCAAGGACATGTTTTTCCCACCAGTCTAAAAAGTAATCATGTCGTTACCCATTGCATGCATCATTTGGATTTAGTGATAAATAAAAATTCCCAAAGGCTGTCGTTGACTGGTAGAGGGACTGTACCTACCTGACTAATGGCTGTTTGGATTTTCCTCCACAGCTGTGATGTCTCTCTCTCTCTCTCTCTCTCTCTCTCTCTCTCTCTCTGCTTCTCTCTCTCTTTTTCTCTCCAAGTGAAAACATGTCTAACTTGATTCCAGTTACTAGGTCATGGGATTGGGATAATAAGCTGTTGGTATTACGATCCTTAGGACTTGTCAAGGAATTACTTTGCATGGGCATTAAAATGTGTTAGTGCATTGTCGTCCTCTTATCTGGGAACAGGTCAAGAGGAAAACCTCAAACTTCCTTCCTTACTTTTTCTCCAGCTTCGCTCCCCAGCTCCTTTTGGGGGAACCGAAAAAAAGCACAGGACATAAAGCGAACCTTGGGACACAGTAACAAACTTGTGACCGTACCTGGTAAGATGGTATTGTCTACATACTTCTCACCCGAATGCAGCAAGTTGTCAGTCACTCCCTCTTGGTTCCTCAGTCCTGGTTGCATACTGGTTGTCGACAGATCGACTTGCAAGATGTGAAACAACAAAGTGTGGTGCTGTGTTTGTGGTGGTGTGTGTATGATGTGAAAATAACTCCTGTCTGCACCAGTAAAGATTCTCTTCCCTCAGCATGCAGCACGCCTGAAACCGAAGCTGACAGTATGCTCGACTTTCTGATTTCAGCAAATATTTTGGATCATTTCTGACCAGTTGCGTTCTGTCGTAGACCACTGGAATTTCATTCGTAGATCATGCTAATCTTTAAATATGTCACAGAAAAAGTAGTTTTCCTCGTCATTGAAACCTGTTCGTTTCTATGCCTTTGTTTCCAAAATACATCACCTATTCAAACTTGAAGAATATCTCAGGTGGCAATCATGCTTCAAATGTATGTCAGCACATGGTTCCCTTGTTTTCCTCACGCAGCTAATGCTAGCTAGCTGCTTGACACGCTTATACATACCCTGTAAAAACACAAAATCTTAGCAAGTACTTTTGGTCTAGCTACTTGTCCAAATCACAATTTGGACAAGTAGCTATTATTTCAAGTGTTCAAGCACACTTGAAATAAGAGAAATACTAATTAAAAAGTTCTAGTTCCAGTGGCAGATTTTTTCCTCAAAACAATATATTCTCCATGTTATAAGTGAAATAATTTGCCTGTGGAACTAGTACTTTTTCATTAGTATCTATGAGATTTCTCATATTTCAAGTGTACTAAGATATTTTCTCCAGAAACTAGACGAAAAAAAAAATACTTGGTAAGATTTTTTTTTTTTTTTTTGCAGTGTACGTGAACACAAATGACAATTTAGGAAACAGGCTGGCGACAGCAGAAGGTCTGCATCTACAAAACAAATCTTTAAGCAGATAACTGTGAATTATTTCACAAACATCTGAAACTCGCCTTCCAACAGAGAGTGGGATCACACAGAAAGCAAAGCACGCTGTACAAGTCCGCCTCTTTCATCAGCAGCGTAACCTCTAACAACTTGCTGCAACCAACCGTGCTTGTTGCAGCATCATTTTCCATTTATGCTGGAGTTTTGTCGCTCCTCGTGTGGGGACGTAATGCGACCGAAGTGACATTTCTCCCGATTCACGGGCCGTGCGAACACTTTGCCAACCGTTTCCTGCCTCCTTGTTGTGACAAGGTTTGATTGCAGTTTGTTTTGTTGTCACTCGGTCGCAGAGCCGCGAGGAGGCGGAGACGGTTTGGCCTGTACAAATGGGGGGGATTTCATCCAAGGAGGTGTCAGGGAGTTTAGCAAAGTGTAAAGTGCTTAAAGCATCAGGGCAACACAATCCCCTGCTGGTCACAGTATAAATCACCATATATTCTTATTGGTCTAAGCCCTTGTTATGAGTAAATACATCCACAGGCAATGGAGGCTGGCAAGGTTCACAGGATATTCATCCAGCAATAACAGAGGGAAAGTCGCTGTGTGTGCCTGCGTGCGCGTGTGTGTGTTTGGGAAGCACACACCGCTTAGGGAGGCTAAGGAGAGGATAAGGAGATCAGCAGAGGGGGGAATATCATGCTTCTTAAGCATGTATACACTTTCTAACTTTTACTTTTTTTCACCCAAAACCTAAATAAATCCCCCACTCATCTGAGCATGATAGACTAACCCCCATCGCATCCCCCCGCCTCCGTCTCTCAATTTCCTCGAAATAATCAAATGTTATTTACAGACTTTCTGGCATTTTCACAACACCCTCAACCAGACAAATTTCAAAGAAAACCAAACAAATTTAATGACTGTTTATAATTCCCAATCAACAATGCTTGTTTACAAAATTTCATGCCCACTGTGCAGGAAAAGCTCGCCCATAAATTAACCGAAACCACACACAATCAAGCCGGGTTTTGTTTGTTTTTTTCTTTTCCCCCAATCGCTGGCGCAAATTATTTGTTACTTTGACGTCCACGTCTTTAATGGATACTTTTGGGGAAAGAGGGAAGGAGGGGGGGTATAAAGAGAGAGAGAGAGGGGGGGGAACAGTTTCAAATTTCTGTAAGCCTCAAACTTTTGGCAAACAGAAGAAAAGCGAACTTGGCCCTCATTCCATCTCACGTTGGAGTTTGTGCATTCTAAGTTCTGGAGGGCTGCTCTGGCAAAGGGCCTGAGCCCGTAAATTGGATATTAGGGGGCGATATAAAGGAGCCTGTGTGTGTGCACTCCCGTCCCGGGGAATTATTGCCTCCCAATATCCCCCCGCGTATACGTCTTCGGGCTTCCGAAGCCAGACCAGATAGATCCTCATCTCGTGAAGGGGACTGAGACTATATCCATCGCTCCTTAACTTTTATGAAGCCTCCAAGCTCTACAATGGGATTTGCCAGGGTGTCTTTTCCCTTTATCCGAGCAAAGGGGGGGATGTGACAATGCAGATATAGCTGCAATTCTCCGGGCTTCTGATGCTCCGACGTCCTATTTGAATACCGGCGTTCCGAATTGTTAAGTGGCATTCTTCTTCTTCCTCTGTGAAGCCGGCCCCACAACAACATTTTAGAAATGCCTCAATTTTTATCCTTCGCTTCCTCCTTCTCCTTCTTTCCTCTGCTTATAAAAAAGCATTTTATTTTCTTGCCCTTTGTTGCGTTTTCTGGATCTGTTTTTAACACTAACTTTGTTTCAATTGACCATATAAATTGTGCAAATTGGAATTACGAAAATACATGGAAAAACTCCCGGTTTATTTTTTTATCAAGGTTTTGTGTTGGGATGAGGTGATTTGTTTTAATATGGAAAGTATTTCTGCTATGGAAACACTTTCTTTAGGAAACAAACTTGTGATCCACAACCGGATGTCACTACTGGGGGAAAAGACAAAGAAGACGACAGGAAGTGGTAGGAGGCCGACGGCGCGGCTTGTTTGTTATTGCTTCCACAAACTGATTCATATGTGATTTTAATTGCGTTTCATATTTAATGGAAACCCCACAATTGCAAAATTATGTTGTTTTTTTAGATTACACGAAATTCTGCGCACATTTTGCAATGGAAACGTAGCCACTGACTCCCAACCTTTACCAGCTTCCTCCGTCTTACTTTAGTCTTGTTCTTCTACACAAATTGCCAGAGTGACAAACGCCTCCCCTTGATTTCACCCCTTTTTTTTCCCGCCTTGCCCCTTGATCTCCCCTCTCTTCCCCCCGGGGTAAGCCTAAGAAGGGGCAACACCATCAGACTGTGTGAAATTAAATACATTACAGCACTCAGGATTAAAGTGTTTCATAGGCAGTTGCTCATCCACATCAAACTTTTGTGTTTTTTTGTTTGTTTTTTTTGTTTTTTTTGAGCCTAACATTTGATCTGGAAACCAAGGCCAGAAGAGAGGGACTGGAACACTTGTCGACCGAAGAGAGCAAAGCCGTTTGTACCGCGAGGCAGGGGAAGGTGCTTGGAAAGTAAACGGCGTTTTCAATCTTATCCTGTTGCCAGTCTGGGGATGGAAAGGAAAAATGGAAGATGTGAAAAAAAAAAAAAAGAAGTTGGACAAAAAATTTACTGCAGTTACTGGAAACACCAGCTCGCAAGAAAATAAGGCAGTCATCTGTTCTATTTCACAAGGCATGCATGCTGCATATGCTGGTAGCGTAATCCAGGAATTATTAAACGTCTCTCCACATAGGTCTGCGTTCAAGTAACGCAAATACAGTGATTTTAGAAGTCATAAATGTTAATGTACCATTTCCCACTTAATGAGGATTAACTTACATCATCCATCACATCATCACAATCTGGGCCACACATGGCTGCCGTCTCACTCCGGTCCGCTTTCACTCTGCGAATGTGGGCAAAGTTTCACTCCGGGTACCTGAATGAGCTGAGCTTCCAGTTGTTTCACTTGGAAAGAAAAGTGAGTGTGCAGGAGCCGGACGTCTGCTCCGAACTTTCAGGTCGTTAAGTGGAGATCAACTTTTTTTAGCAGATTTTACTTGTTTTTATTTATAGCTCAGTGTACTAATTTAACATCATTCTATTAAATATCTAGTCACACGTGACCCTGTTACTCATCCGTCAGCACAGATGGATTTGGCAAGAATTTTTGTTTTGCATTTTAAACTTTGTTTTTTCACAGGGAAAATCAACATTGTTAGTGAATAATGGCCTGATGGTGGAACCTGTAAAGTACTTGGTATTTCCATGTGATTCCTGATTATTTTATTTGCATAATAATCTCAATAAATCCAGGTTAGCTTTATGTGATAGACTACATACAGTTTCAACTGGATGCTAACTCATACAGCAGCCTTGATATTTATCAGCATCTAAGATGAATAAAACCTTAATTTGTTTTTATTGCTCCTCCCAACAATTTGTCTAATATAAATGAAACAGAAGCATTTCCTTAAATCCATAATTTTATTTTTCAAAAAGCTGACTTAAGTTTCTAAATATTCTTTAGTGTTAATTCATGATGTTTTGTTTCCCTCGTGTAAAATTCATGTGACACAGGTAATTTTTTTTTACCCATGCTCCCAAAATGGGAAAAACAAGCAAACATTACATTCAAGGAAGATAGTTCCATTTAGATCTTTATGAATCAGGAAATAACAATAAAATCACTCCTGGGCTTAATCTACAGTTACGGTTTAAAAGGTAATTAAACTGAATTAATGTAGCACTGTTCTGGTTATATGGACCAATCAAAGCACTGAATTCACCATAAGCTGTGTTTCCATTACAAATGTGTTCAAAAAACTCTGACAAATATTCCACTAATGTCGAAAAAACTATTTCACGATTGAGGTGTTTACGAGAATGACTCTCCAACTACTTCCTGTCTTCTTCTTTGTGGTTTTCTCCACTGGCAATATCTGGTTGTTATTCTTAATAAGGGCAAGTGTGCTAGACAGTCTAATCTACACGTTCACACTAAAATAACCATGAAGTTACAAAAAGTTCAGTTTGATGATCCCAATGTTTGTTCTCCACAGTTCCAACAAGGAAAACTCTATCCAAATACCAACCCGGTCCTTTCCGAGGATTTTCCAAGGTCACAGTGGGAACATGTCAACTCTATCCCCGGCTGGGGTTTGAACGACTGTCTCGCCATAAGGCCCAAACAACTGCGCCACCATGCAGCCTCCACAAGAAGACACTCTAACTTTTTAGGAGACATTTGGACACGTTTCTTTTTTCAAAGTCTTCCTACTTATACACAGCTGTTTAATGACCTCAGACTGACCTCCAGCCCTCTTAGCCCCTCCCAGTATTAACCTGACTGGATACAGTTAGTTGAAATTCTGTTCATGAAAGTATTTGGCCTTCAGACTCATAGTTTAACACCAGCTTCATCTGCTGTCTGGTCTTAGAAAGTTGACCTGAAGACCGTCCATAAAGCGATGATGTCAGAGGTAAAGGAAAGCCTGTCCAGCTGCGATCGGTCCCTTTTTATCTTTGCCCTTATTCTTGCCTCCCTTTAATGAGTCTCCAGGGACGCCGGCTCCCACTTAATCCACTCGTCTATTTTGGCTTCCTCTGTAACCTCAGAACTTTGGTAAAGGTCATGTTCTTTTGGTTTCTTCGATTAAAATATTGATACAGACCGCTTTTTGGATGTGCTGTTTCGAAACAAAGTTCACAAAGCATCATTATATCATTAAAAATATATATATATAAATCCACATAAAGGGGAAAAGGACTTAAAAGAAAGATCCTGAAGGATTAAAAGATTGCAGTTTTTAAGGATGATTGGAAGCCATTTCATTATGGGTATCACGGCATGACCACTTCAGCTCAGACACAACCAGCAGCTGCATTTACGACAAAACAAAACAACTACTTGAAGCTCATCAAGTCACAAAAGAAACATCTGCTGGTTTCGAGACATAAAAGCCTGGTTCACACGGCAAGATGTTAAAATGGTTGGTAGATTTTCAAAACCTGAGAAAGTCCCTGCACGTCACAATAAATCATAGATATAACAGGTTTGGTAATGCGGGGTGTGTTGTGCATCCATACGCCAAAGACAACGCAATACACACAAACAGATTTCCCTCACAAACACTAAAATGTCAGATGGGAAGTCCAGCAAAATCTTTCGAGATCCAACGTGAGTTCAGAGTTCCATCGGTAGACAATGACGATTTCTCGTACTCAACTGCATCTCTTGTCTGGATGAATTACATTTGTAAATTGCATCAAACAGATATTCTCTGATTATCTGTCTGAGGTTTGATTTTTTTTTTTTTTTTTTTTCAAAACATTAGCAGACGTTAAGCTAAGTACTGGTTGTTGCTCTCCTTTTGAAATTTCTCAAGTTATCAAAACAAGAAATCTTTGGCAGCTGGAGCTGGATAGTTAAGACACGATCATCTTAACTATTTATTCTCATTCATCAATCAGCCGCATAAGTAATAAGGAGGCAGGTTGATCTCTTCTAATCAATGTCACAATACGAGATAAAAACGCTTTGTAGAATCCAGTAGATGATAGCAACGGAGCCAAGCCTGACTGACAGATGTAATCAACTCTGGAAAATGCACGTCTTTCTGTGAATGTAACGGTTATAATAACTGTAAAAAGAAAATCATAATGTCCCACATTTATCTGCTGAAAAACGGCAAATAAGCATCAAAACCTGCAGCAATCCAAAAGGACCTCCTCCACATGTGAGCATCAATGACCATCAATGAGAGCCAATAAGTTTCTGCTCTGGCTAATCTGACAAACGTATTTACATTGTCTCACTGCAGAAGGAAGAGGGTTAGACCTTTGTGTGCAGAGTGACGGAAACACCCAGACTGATCCTCCTGTTGTACACCTTCCACTGCACAAAAAGTGGCTTTTTTCCAGCTAGAAGTCAATCATCCTCATCAGCAAACAAACAAACACAGAAAAGAGCCGCCACGTGCCAACCAGCTGGCATGACAGGACACTCTCGCTCACCGCAGAGCGAAAACAGATTAACAGAAGAAAGGAAGACGACTAAAATGAAGATAAACACAAACAGAATGGGGAGCAGTCAGAGGTGAGGAGGGGGGAGTGAGGGTTTAGCAATGCTGCTGTGTTTTTTTTTTTTTTTTTTCAGTGAGACTAGAGTGTATAATATGGGCCCTTCATGGGATTGATCCAGAACATCCCCCTCCTTCACTGGGCTTTTCTTCCTGCTCAAATTGAGGGATTACCCCAGGAGGAAGTGCTTTGATTAGGCACAATAGGCATCTATCTTCTGTTGATTTGTGGGATTGAGGAGGCAAATCCCTGACAAAAAGCTGATACACAGAGTGCGGACCGTCGGATGATGCCTGGTTCAAAGGGGGAGACGGGGCTGTGAGGGTACTTCCAGGGAGAACGACTCAGGGATGGCCTCCTCCAACCCTTTGAATCATTTTGGCACGTGGTTGAAAGGGTTAGGTCTACATTAGGGTTATGTACAAGGGTGCTCACAAACACACTCATACACTGATTGACAGACCTAAACGCAACTTGTCCAGAGACAGAGTGTCTCCATTGAGACCGATGGCTGCACATCACTCTAAGGTGTAGCCATCTTACTTCCTCCACTGCCAAGCACAATAACTGGAAAACATTTTCACTTTGTCTTCCTTTGTGAACTTGTTTAACTTCCTATAAACCTAGTAACATGTTCTTGGTAGACTCTTGCAACTGTGACAGATTCGACTCTTCTGGGAAGGTTTTCCTCAAGGGTTTGGAAGGTGTGTATGGGGAACTTTTGACCATTCTTTCAGAAGTGCATGTGTGAGGTCAGACACTGATGTTGGACGAGCGAGTCTGCACCTTTATGCTTCACACCAGGTCAGGCAAGAGCCGTTCTCCCAGCAACTGCTAAATTTACACTTGTCCATTGGTTTGCCAGATAGAGAGGAAGGTTTCGTTACCACGGTGAACTCCTCTTCACTGCTCTTAAGTCCAGTGGAGGCCTAAGTTACAATCACTGCATCAAACACTTTGGATTGTACTCGCTGCTCTGCCACGGTAACACATCCCATAAAACTCTCAATCTGACACTGTTGAGCTAATCCTGTATATACAGGGAGTGATGTGAGCAGACTCTGTAGCAAAACAGTCACCTCAACTTCCTGTGAATGTCACAAATCTGTTTTTTTTTTTTTTCACAATATTTTTTCTGGTTACTGTTGGATGTCCATTAAAACTGTTGATTCAGGTCCAGTAATCCTGAATCAATCCTTTAAACACCGTCACTTACTTTCTATAGGAACCTGGAGCTACCAGGCACAGACTAACGTGAGCTAACATGGGAGGTTGGAGCGAGGTGTGGGGTGGGGGGTTCGGGGGGGGAGATTTGTCGGATTTACACATATACAGTTTCAGATCTTTAAACTCTCCAAGGTCAGAGCATCAGTGAGAGGGGGCAAAAGTGTAGCAGAGACCCGCGTGCCAGACTAAATGAAGAAGCAGGGAGGTGGGAGAGAGCGGGAGTGTTATACCTGTAAGAGGCTACAAGTAGCAGCTAGCGCTACGGTGAGCTGAGAGGGGCAAAACTTCAAAGGAGGTGGGGGGAGAAGGGCTCTCATTTAAATTCTTCAGTCCAGTCCCTGGGATTTGGTTTAATGAGCTGAGAAGCAGGGGTAGACAGCTGACTCCTAACTGTGTGTGTGCGTGCGTGTGTGCGCGTGCGTGTGTGTGTGTGTTGTGAGAGTGTCTGTTCACATGCACTGGAGTTAGAGGAGTTTTCCCACCAATAACCCCCTGTGTGCATGTATGTATGCAAGTTTGGGTTGCCAGACGTCTGCACAAACACACACTTCTCTCCTCTCTGAAGCTTCTCCAGCATTACAGACTCCCTCCACACACACACACACACACACACACACACACACACACACACACACACACAGGCTCCACTGTAAAGGTCCAAAAGTTTGCCAAACTGCAGCAGACTGGGATTCTACTTAGTAACAGCTTTTTTCTTCCCTCTCTGTCACTCCTGCCACTAAAACTGGTCAAAACTGGCTGTTTTAGTGGCTTCAGAGCTGCACTGAAAGTTGGCTCTTGTGCTTCTTTTTCAACCGGGCCTGCTTCTGTGTTTTTGTTAATCCTTCAAGCTTGAAGAAAAAAAAAACTCCAGGGACATTTTGTGTATAATGATAGTGAGATTCTAAAACTTTACTTTGCTAAGAAGCCTCATCTGGAAAAAAAAGAAAAGGTATTTTTCATCGCCGAGTTGAATGGTATGTCAAATCTGAAGGAAGTATATTCCAAGGTTTATTTCAAAACAAATGTGAATAAGAGTCTTTTCGGCATATTGTTATCAGCAGTTTCGGAGATCTCAGATTCAATACTTAAAGTTTTATTTGCGTACAAGTTTGTGTAACATATTGTCATCCGGGGTTGTAACTCCTTCAGGCTCTCCTATAGGCCCGAAGAGAAACATGGTTTTAGATGGGAAGGGTAGATAGAAGTGAATGTGATAAAAAGAAGAGCAAAAAGTAAAATCCAGCTTTTTAAAAAAGAAATTCAAAAGGAGACATTCATAATAAAAAAAAAGGAGAGTGCTTACAGTTGAGCCTTGAGGTATCCCACAGGTTCGAGGTCACAGAGAGGAAAAATTGTTGACGAAATGAAGAGAAAAACTGTCCGGTTTATCTGACCGGTAAGCCTGGAACTATATAACATGAATCATTTAATACCAAAGCAGGTAAAAGTGCCCAAAAGACATAATGCTGTGGGTTCTTTACTTCAGGCAGGGAAGAAAATATGGGAAAAGCTGTAGCATGCATCAGTACATGAAGGTTTAGTTTGAAGGAAAATACCTGAGTAATGTTAGGATTTGAGATGGTGTGTGATTCAAAGACAAAACCTTACTGTGAATGAAGTTAGAGATTATTTAACTCTAAATAATCTCTAACTGCTGCTGCTGTTGATCTCAGCAGCTAACCAGCCAATGACCTGAAGAGCTGAGTCGGGTTGTGGTGAGTAATTTGTTTAGTTTTTTCTTTTTTTTAGTTAGCAGCACTGAGAGATGTGCAAGTGATTCTGTAATGGCTGATAAGGGAAGTTGTGAGTAGCTGCGTTTTTGTTATAGATGAGCGCAGAACTGTCAATATTTCACTAATGTAAAAAAAACAACAATTTCACAATTGTTGCATTTCCATTAAATAAGAAACACAATTAAAATTAGACATGAATAAGTCGTAACAAGCATGCCACACTGTGACCCTCCAACTACTTTGTCATCTTCTTCTTCATGGTTTATGTCAGTAGTAACATCCGGTTTTCATCTTGTGACTTGTTTGATGCAGGAAAAGTGTTTCCGTTGCAGCTTTGTGAGATAAATCAATTTTGATACGGCCAAGAAAACCACCCTATTTTATTGACGAGCATTTTCAAAATTGCCATGTTTCGATTCATTTATTTTCAAAAGACCAAGTTGCGTGGTGAACGGAAACGCAGCTAGAGTGTTTATTTTGTTTCTTTGCTTTAACTTGATGATCTCTGTGATGGGTGGAGGAAGGCAGGTGGGTTCTGATGTCTTGGATGGAAGAAAATGTCTATTTTTTTGTGAATGCTAAGCTTTCCAACAGAGATTTGTCTCATAAGGAAATCATTCCATTTGATGCTTTGTGTAAGGTGCATGTAAGGCATAAAGTTACTCAAGGTAGAAAACTGCTTAAAGCAGCTTGTTTACCAAGAGACGTAAGACAATCCGGCGCCGACAGAGAGTTCTGCTGGTCTTTTTCAGCTGTGACTTGACTAGCAATTACATTTTCTTCATAAAAACAGACAAAACAAGACAAAAAATTGCTTGTGACATATGCAGCTATTTCTTAGGCATGTGACAAAAAAGGTCCTCATCTGGCCCACGAGGCCGAATATGACACTGGTGTTAATCTCTAGCCCTGCAGGAGAAGCCGGCATACAGAGAGATCCCATTTCGTCTTTCATTTGGTCCCAGTGGGCCCCATCTCACACAGTGGGATTAGTAGGGGCCCTTGCAGTCACTTAGTTGTCTGCTGCTGGAAGCCAAAAGCTGACAATCCACCTCTGATGGGAAAAACATAGGAAATGTGTGCATTTGTGTTTAGTAAAGAGGTAAGCTATTAAAGTCATGTTTTTTTTTGTCTTAGTATTTCAAATAAACTGACTGCACGTCATTTTTATTAATAAATGGTCTCTGAGTAGAAATTAATCTCATCATGATCAAAGTTGATGTGTGGCACGTTGCCCAGAAGTGGGTGGAGGGCTGGCAGCTGAACAAAATTATAAAAAAAAAAAAAAATGGAAAAGAAGAGACAAATGAAGATTGAGACATTTTTCAAGAGGATGCTGAGAAATAAATGAAGACTTCTGCTGGCAGTAAGAATGCAGTTTATATTTAAGAGTTATGCTAAACATCAGTCTGCAGAAAGAACAATGTGTGCTGGACGAGCCGTGTTTCATCAAGTGCTGCATAGATGGAGATGTTAAAATGATGTTTGTATTAAGCTAAAAACAAGATGGCTTTGTTCTCTCAGTTTCTTTGCTGTTCACACGTGTGTCCGAAGCATTTTTTTTTTTAGTTGGTGTATTTTATTATTCTTTGGGAGGGGTTGTCGCAAACCAGGTTTGATGTATTATTTTATGATTTGCCTTGAACATAAAGGGCTCAGAAGGAAACGTGTGTGTGGCTCCACAAACAGTTGTATGAGACCAAATGTTTTAATAATTATACTCAGCGAACTCTTCAAATTAAAGACATAAACTGGCTAAACAGCCAATCTGAAAAGATGAAAATTTGAGCCAAATTACAAAATGTATGTTAAAAAAAACACGCAATTTTCAAACACATTGAAATAAGTCAACAACACTACACTTGTAGACAGACATTTATGTTTAAACTAGCTAGAGGCCAATAATAATAATAATAATAATAATAATAATAAATATGTAAAAAATGTGATCTTAGTATGATGAATAAGCATTCTGGACTTTTTAAAAATAAATAATTTATTATTGTCCCGGTTTACAAGCATTCCAGGACCCTGAAGTTAGCATTTTAGCTTCGACCCATATGCAAACTTCAAAAACATAAGAACAACATTCTTAGTTACTGTAACTAGATAAACTACAGGTTAAACTCAAAGTTCAGAAATCTTGATATAGATGTTTTATTTAGCTGTTACCAGTAATAGTTCCCTTACCTTTAAAAGACTAGAGATTTAGCAGAAAAGTGAATAAATTCTTAGGTTGGTGTAAAGCTAACGGCTAGCAAGACTAACCGCTGCTTTGGCCCATTTAGAAAATCTGAAATGGCTCAAAGTATAAACGTCTGTATCAGCTGATATGACTCTATATTAATCTCATATAGTTAACCCTGTTTATGGATGATCAATAGTTTAATGATCGCCAGAAAACTAAAGGCTCAAATAATCTTCACTACCCAGAAATGTGCTGCAGCAGCAGCAGCAACAGCTCTCTCTGGATGTGACTCTTTGACTTCGCTCAGGCTCCACCTCGCCCTGTTTGCTCTCCTGGCAATGGCAGAGTCTGATGGGACACTCTGCAAGCATCTATGGCTGCTGGGCCTGGAGATCACAGAAGCAACATATGCTCACTGGCAGCATATGTTGCTGGTGGACTGAGACCTGCAACCTTTTAACCTCCTCACAGTCTCTCTCCCGCTCTCAAAAGCCAACAGAATAATGTGGATAACGTATGCAAAAGGACTCAGAGATCAGTATGAATACACCAAAAATACTGTGTTGGCTGGTTTCTTTATTTATTGTTATATAAAAGGTCAAGCACAGGTGCTGGTGCTCGCACACGCAACACACACGCTGCTTCGTACACACACTCGCACCCTAAAAAAGAGAGAGAGAGAGAGAGGGAGAGAGATCCCCACCTAGCAAGTGATATTTTGTATTATTCATGAGGGAGACAACATTCAAATAATCATGAGCTTCTGCTGGCTGTGCCAAACACAGTTTCTCTTCTGCTCTACAGTCCAACATAAAAGTGAGAAAGTTACAGAAATACCGCCACACTTTGTCCAGATGAAGTTTTTCTTTTTTTTTAAACAGTGTTACTTCTGTTTAACACGGGGTGAACAGTTATTGTAGAAATATTTCAATCTTGTCACAGATGTTGGTGTATCCTAAAGCATTTTATGTGGATCTAGAGAGCATTATGTGTGGTCCAGTCACATCTGTAAAGTTTGGGATGCACTTCTGTTTTCTATAGTACAAATTTATCAAGATGAAGCGCTGAGAACCATATACATATATATATA
>NW_006799979.1:132828-136419 GCF_000485575.1 Poecilia formosa | reverse complement strand
TTATTTTATTTTATTTTATTTTATTTTTTTTTTTCTCTCCCTGTTTTTGTATTGCCTGCACTTACCTGACCGTCTTTGGTGGAAAGTAGCATTTTTGCACACAGTCTACAAGAGACACGAAGTGGTTAAATAGTTATTAGTTGAATTACAGGAAACAATTCTGAGTTACATCAGCTGGAGGCATTTCAAGCATTCAGCATGCTGAGATGAGTAACTCTTCAACAGTGTACTGCAGACAGAGCATATGCGTGATGCAGCATGAGATTCAGTAATGTTTGACATTTGACTAGCACTTGTGTAAGTTACGTAGCACCAGAAAGAGCATTTTTATACTATTTTACAAAAAACTTAAAGTGCAACTAACCACTTAACTTATTTTGCCAGTAAACTGTAGGCTATTTAGGGCTCTATCTTTATGTTTCTGAGCAAATGTTGACAGTTTTTTTGTAAATTTTGAAAAAATTTTCAAAATTTGTTTGGGGCAGGGCTATTTTACATTGATTAAATATCCACTTGTCCAAATAAGTCAGAAAAATCTACATGGACTCTTCTTGAACCAGATGCAGAGAGACAACGTCACACCATGATGTGTCCTCCTCGAACCCCAGTGGTGTTTGGTGCCATTTTTAAACGTGTATAGAAATCCACATTGTCTCATCGAACCAGACAGACTATTCTCATGTTCCGATGACATGTCCTTGTTAGTTGTTCTAGAGCAAATTTAAGTTTTCTTTTTCTTCAGCAGTGGAGTTTTGCACCCTACTGTGCAAAGAGGCCATTCCTTTTGAAAACCTTACTCAACATTTTCATGGATAAACTGTCCCTACGTATTCCAGGTCTTTCTGAAGCTCTCTGTGAGAGTGGACACTGGTTCTCAAGTTCTTCTGGTTATTCCTTTGAGTCTCAGAAATCTTCCCTAGAAGTGTTTATTGGAAAATTCACAAGGTTAGACTCGACTGCCCGCCATATGTTTGGCAACAATAAGGTTGCAAAATACTTGAGAAAGGTCTTTGCTTTTACCCAAAACATTTGTCTCTAGTTTGCAGTGACAAACTGGTTTTTAGGCAAGACTAACGATCTATGCATTGTTTGTGTCTCATTTCACTCAATATTCATTCCCTTTGTCATTTCAATTAATTATGCACAACTTAATGTATGAACTGATTTTTTTTTTGCTATTTTTTTTCCATTTTGTGTCATTTATTCAGGTTGTAACCAAGATCTGAAGTAAATTTCACGCCATTAGAAACATATTTACTAATGAAAAACATAGACACCTTTGATACTAGTTTTTGTGCTGTGGCTTAAAAATAAAATCCTATCACCACTTCAACTTGTACTATTTATGAGTTGAAGCATGAAAATCAGAGCAAACACGCAAGACATTTTTCCTGAAGAAAAGAAAAAAGAGAAATCGTAGATTGATGGAGCAGATAGATGGAGCCTTAATGGACAGAGGGCATCACTTTGAGTCAGGCGCCAGCAAGGTGGGGAAGCATCAAAGGCTCAATGTCTGATAGTTTGAACCTTAACGCAGCAAAGCCGTAGCCACACTCACTGCTCACTTGTGTTTTTACTGCAGCAGCCAAGCTGGCTCCATGTACTCCATGTATGTAAGTGTATGGGAATCCCTACAAGTGCAGCAGCAGTGTGTGGACACACTCCTAAACCAGCCTCCAAACAGGACACTGGATTTTACATAACCGCCAAAATGACAGACACACTCCTAATTATGTCTTGACACTGGAAGAAAAAAAAAAAGCTACAAGTATTCACACATCGAGCTGCAGCATGTTATAAGTAAAGCTTTGTGCCGTATTAGTTGTCAGGTATTGATTTTTGTGGAACGAGATGCGACGTGTAATATGTGGTCAGCAAGTCGACTGTTACGTTTGTTTACGGTGTTCCTGAAGCCCATTGGTCAGCCAGAGGGACGCGTCGTGAATCTCAGCGGGTCTGCAGTGCGACAGAGCCAGTAGAGGAACGAAGAGGTTTCTCCTTCTCCTCCTGGACTGGACCGGACATGGATCAAGCTTCTGTAGAGTTCTTTAATTGAGAATACAGAGAACAATCCCATTCTGAACTGCAAGGACATTTTATTGAGTTTTTTTATAGAGTTTTAGTTTGTGAAGAATTTTTTTTGTTGTACAGTTTTCTAAAAAAAAAAAAAAAGGTGCTATTTATTTATATTTTTCTCCTGCTGGGAGTAAAATTGTTTAACCAAACCTGTACAAGGCTCGGTTCTGACTCACTTGCTCCCCCTTGTTGACAAAGAATGTATTGGTACGTGGCTAAATCATACCTGGTTAGTGCTTACGTATTTTGGCGCTGCTGGCAGGATTCAAACCCCCAATAGGTTTCTGGGCAATGATGCTGAACCTAATATGTTGCTTATTACGACATTTCAATAAAACCTTCAACTGACAAACTTTTGTAGCTCAGAGACCAGATTTATAGTTGTATTTGCTTGTGTTCATACCCAATGGATTACTTGTAGGAATTCAAGTTGACAAAATAAAAAAACCTTCTACAGGATGTATGAGAGATATTTACATATTTGTTAAAACTGTAACAATGTCCTTACAGTATGAGACAGATAATCTGGAAAAAAAATGGAGCTCCTCTGTCTAATCCCCGTGGTCCTACTGGCTTCTGCAGAAATGCACTACTCCCAGCCAGAAACGCATACAAAAGCTTGATTGACAGCGCTAAGACACTCCTCCGGGCTCTGATTGTTGTATCTAACTGGAAGTGGCGCATTTCTACAGGGAGAGGGCAGAGGAGCTCCATTCTTTCAACATGTAACTAGAGCATATTTCATTTTTAGCAGCCTTTAAATATAGAAACTCAAAATGACAAAATTGTTACTCCAATATCACCATCAAAATAAACTGTGTAACATCAAGCCAGTAAAGTAGAGCGTCTCCAGGTTTCGGTTTTTCACTCAACCTCCTTCACCAACAAGTCAACGGAAACGAACCGGCCCAGCGGACCTTGTGTTTGTTCTCTCCATGTTAGCTGTCCGTCACTTTGATTGGCAGACAAGTGTCAGAGTGAGGGAATGTCACAGCAAGCCGGCGAGAGAGCAAAAAGCCACAATGGCAATCTCAATATTTCATCTCGGCCCTTGAAGAAGGTCTCGGCACTCTCATGGTTTAAATTCTAATCGTGTTAGGCCACAGGGGCATGTCATTTAGAAAGCCAGCCTCCGACTTGCCGTCCTTTTGCTTTCCTCCCCGGTCCAAACAAATTATTAGAAAATTCCATTATTTCTCCATTATGCATATGCGTTTGAGTGTGGCTGGCTCTTACAGAATGGGGAGAAAGTGAATGGGTAAATAGGATTGGTTTAGCTCATCACGGACCAATACGTCTGGTCCTGGACACAGCTGGGGTCCTCCGGGGTCTTCAAATTGGTCATCATTAGGGCCATAACGTCACTGTTTTGCTTCTGCTAATGCCTCAATGCAGCTGATTGGTGTGTAAAAAGCCTTTTCTGGCTCATTGTTGGTGGCATGTGAGACCCTCAGACCTGAAATTACTTTTATTCTCTTTACACTGTAAAAAAAAAAAAAAAAAAAAAAAAAAAAA
>NW_006799979.1:60931-132818 GCF_000485575.1 Poecilia formosa | reverse complement strand
TAACGTCACTGTTTTGCTTCTACTAATGCCTCAATGCAGCTGACTGGTGTGTAAAAAGCCTTTTCTGGCTCATTTGTGGTGGCATGTGAGACCCCCAAACCCGAAATTTCTTTTTTTTCCTTTTACCTGTAAAAAAAAAAAAAAAAAAAAAAAAAAAAGAAGTCTGATCACATTCTGTAGATTTGGGTGATTCACTGCATATGACTATTTAATGAAATATTTCAGAGGTCTTGTAGAAAAGACACTCAACATTTCAAAATTCATCCAATGGCACTTTTTACAACACTGTAACAGTGTAGAAAAATGTAGGCAATGCTTTATTTTATTTTAGATGTTACTTGTGTGGAATATTTGGAAGTTTACAATCATTTGTAGTCATGCTGACGACGTAAAGGACACATAGACGAAGGCGCTCTGGTCGGGCAAAACCAAAATTAAACTTTCTGGCCTCCAGGCAAAACGCAGGGGGTGAATACAAAGACATCCCAGCTATTCAGACTTTTTATTTGCACTTTTTTATTTTATTTTCTCCCGTGAGAGAGGTTTGATTCACAAACCGGCCGACCAGGTCATGTCTGCAGGTTTACAGTTAACAATAGTCAACCCATTGTTGCCAATTCTGCAACTTTCTTGATATATTGAGCAACATTTCAGACAAAAAAACTGGTATCAGCCATAATTGGAATCGGTAAGTTAAACTTTTTAATAGATCGGTAATCTGCAATCGGCCAGAAAACTGCAATCGGTGCACCGCTAGGAGTTTAGTCTCTGCTTATGATCCCAGTTGCAAAATAATCTCAGTGGGAGAAAGGATAAAAGCACAAACACACAGCGCGTTATTGGCATCATCAGCTTAGCATAAAACACACTGTACACGAGGCCTTTCTATTCACCATAAATGAGAGCAGAGGGAGTCTTACGGATCATGAAAGATATAAAGTGAATTGCACTGCATGAGACGACAATCCATATTTCTGCCCTGGACAGTGTGTCAGGGTTATTTTTGGCATTGTCAGCTGGCTGTTTTTTAATGCCCTGCATATTTACAATGTCATGCTTTTCTATTTTACAGCCTCGAACGGATTTCCTGTGGTCTCAGGGCAATAATCGCGGCCAGTTCATAACTCTGTGGGGATTATTGATGCACTTTCACATCCGCATAGCATATCCCATTTGGTGCAGCGTGGTATTAGTCAATGTACCTTACACCATCGGGGATGAATATATTCCCGCGGTGTGTCGCTGTACGGGATATCACACCGTATAAAGTGAGAGCCTCGGCGGTTTTATCTTTGCTGTAGTTATTAATCTTTTCGGCGAGGCCCAGTCAAAATTATGATCATAAATTCGATAATGTAAGCACATTTTTTAGTTTTATTTGTACTAAAATTTCAGTATTAAGACCTTCCCTGGACAGGCTGTACAGCTGGTGGTCTGGGATAATGTCACACCTCGTGGCCAGTAAAGTCCAAATAAAACTGATTGCCTCTCAGCTGCAAAAGTATTTATAGACCAACACAAAGCAGTCATATATCTGGAGCAAAGGGGGAAATTATACAGGATTTTACTAAATTATTATTTATTTTTTGTTTTTACAAGCAAAAACATTTTTATTCACTACTGAAAAACGTATCGGCCTCATTTAGTCTGAAGCTGTTTAACAAACAACATCGTGAAAATGTATTTGTGTAGATGTGCAGTCGGTAGAGACGTGCTCCAAAAGCCTCTGCAACGAAAGGAGGTTCAACAAAGTATTGACTCGAGGTTCCTGAATGTTTTTGCGCATGACACTTTTAAAACTAAGCCAGTTTGAAAGCCATGTAGAACTTTCTTTACATTTAACAATTGTGAGGTAAGTTAGTCAAACAGTTTTGCAACTAAACCGTGGTCATTTGACATAAGTATATTCAGTTAGGTGGTGAAGCGGGTACTAGATGCAGCCACCAGGGGTTCGATTCCAGATCCCATAAATTTTGCTATACATGTCACGGATCAGCTACTGGATATTTTATAAATGTCCAATATATCGGTTTCAACATCGATATTGGCTGACATTAGTCACGTTTTAAAATATCGGTATCGGTTCAATGAGTAAAACTGGGCCGACATTACAAACCAATGTTCATTTCCATATTGTTGCCGTGTGTGTGTGTTTTGGATGGAGCTGCTCATGTGGCATTTGTTCGGTCAAGTTGTAGTGATGCAGCGCAGAATTATGGGATATTTAACTGAAGCAAAGAAGCAAATTAGGCAGTGTGGTCACTTTAAAATAGCACCGAAAGCAAAGGCAAATATATATACACTGTACAATATCAATAAATATCGGAAATTGGCCACAACTGCAGTGTTAATATTGCACATTGATATCAACCTAAATTTTTGCATTGGTGCATCCCTAATACACATTAATATATATATGTGTGACTAATTTTAAAGATCAAGTCAAATTTGTTATATTTGAAATGATTTGTTTGATCTTCTTATTAACTGCTGAGGATGGATGGATGGATGGATGATCAAACTGAACATCTGGTAAAATTTTAAATATGCTGATTGGAAGTGGAGACGCTTAAACAACATGGTGTGGTGAATACTTTACCACAGCTCAGAAACAACAACAGAAACGGAAACATCCACCTGAATTTTCAGCATCGCTCACGTCTCCTGACCAGGACAAGCCTTACGCACATTCAGCCCGGAGCTGCAGCGCTCCAAGTAGATTCACTCCCTGCAACAGCGACGACGCCACTTATTCCCTTCACTATCCAGTCTGCTCCGTCTGCACTTCCTACAAAGTGAAGACTCGTGTCAGTAAATCAAGTCAGAGGGGATCATTTAGCCCTAATGGCTCGACTACAACTGGACCCCCTGTCTAACCGACAACTGGCCCCTCAGCGCTGCAGCAGAGTGCAGCAAAATGTCACCTCTGAAAATTAGCCATCAAGCGGGGGGCAATTTTCCCCCGAGCTAAATTGCTAAATAAGTAGCCGGGCCGTAATAGGTAGCAATCTGGGGGCTAATCTGATGAGATCATTTGGAAAATGTTGGACTGGGGTTTTGAGAGCGCCAGAGTGGAGCTTTGTATGCGAAAGTGTGTGCCTGCCCGAGTGAATTGTACGGAACTGGTTGTTCCTTTTGACCATTACAAGTAAAATAAAAAGAGCCACCTGTGATGGATGCACATGTGTGCGCATTCACTTTATTTGTTTGTGGGGATGCGAAGGCAAACATTAACATGTTTCTGACAGTGCACCAAAGTGTGACAAAGCCCCGTGTCATCTGGTCTCCGGCTGTGACAGAAGAATAGTTTTCTACTCAGCTGGAGAGTCACATGACCACCGGCATCCGGCGTGATGTGTCGGGGAAGGAGGGCGAGCTGATGACAGGGGTGCCGGGCGAATGTTATTGTCGCCGGGCACCAGATGCCAGCTGGTGGAGGCACAAAGGGAATCGGCACGGAGTGCGTTGAACAATTGCTGTTATTGATGGCTGAGCCAACAGAGAAGGTCTTCACCGTCAGGAAGCGCACAAAGCTGGATTCACGCATGTACATGCAGACGTAACGCCATAGCAATGCAAGAAAAATGTGCATGTTGTTCACTTACTGAAAAGATATTGACATTTGTGCGAGAAATCTCATGTGACACAAGAACGGCTCAACATCAAAGTTGAAAAACACGACCAAAAAAAAGCCTGGATGACTTTTCCTTTGTTTCAGTGCTACAGTTTCTTGTAACTGCACCTTCTCATTATCTCTTAACCCATTTTTTTTTTTTTTTTTTTTTTTTTTTACAGACGGACATAATTGTTATTAAATCTGTACAGAATGAGGTCAGGTGCTGGAACCACTCACCACTGTGTTTAGTAATTAATGTTTTACAGTGAATATCTCATTAGGACAGATAAAGGTTGGTAATAGGAAGACAAGTTGGTGAGAAAAGGGAGCAACAAAACCAGCCTGGTTTTATTGGGCTTCGAGATTCATGGGGATGTATGGAAGCTCTGACATGTCTCAGAATAGTTGTATTTTTTGTGTAAGATGGTTTATTGCAGCCTGCAACACATTACAGTACAGCAGTACTGTAATGTGAGTTTTGGATGCGACATTTTCTTTGTTTTTTTAAAGGATTATTGTTGTTCGTGTTGACTAATGGATGGATTGTTGCCACTTCTTTCTTGGATTTTTTTTAATATTGTTTATTTCCTTTTAACTTCTTCCAGTTTCTTTTTGGAGTCTGTTTGGCTGTGAACACAGCAGTTTGACCTCAGTCTCATGAAATAAGCCTAGATTTTGCTATGATTTTTATTTTTGTTTTCTTGGGATTTGAAGGGACTTTTACTGAAGCGTTAAAGTCCCTTCAGTATTAAGGGACTTTAACGCTGTCTACTGTCTGAAAATTATCTTTGCAAAAAGCTTGGATCAAATTTGAAGTTTAATTTTTAAATCATCAAAATATTTTTTTCTCCTTTCTGTCTCTGATAAAACCGAAAGTCAGAAAATTATTTAGATAAGATGTCAAGTAAAATGGGTAATACCTAAATAATCTTATTTTCTTAAATCTCAACTCATTAAAAAAAGAGCAAACAGTAGACATATGGGATATCGCATATTTTTGGTAAATACAGATTCAGACACTTTTTAAGTTGAATAGAAACAAACTTCTGACTATTAGCTGTTTTTGTAGTTTTTCATTTGATTTATTTTTTCAAACCTAGAATTTTGAGCTTAAAACACTTCAATAACATATAAACATGATTTGTGTGCATTTTTCTTCAATAAACAAAGTACAAAAAAAAATTAAATTGTAAATCCAGAGCAAATCGAAAACAAAATCATTTTTGAGGAAGATTTGAGAAAATGCAGTGCAAAAATAAAACAAGATTTCAAGAGCCAATCTGAAACTAAAATATCAATCTTACCACGCTAGTATCAATCCGATACTGATACCGACTTAGTATCGATATCACTGATATTTTCAGCTCAACCTGCTAAAAAAGTCAAGAGACGGGGAAAAAAATATCACCTACAATCAGTACTGAAAAACGGGTAAAAATAATAATGTATACTTCCATTAGGGTAAAATATCTTATACCCGTATTTCCCCTCTACCTATTACTGGAAAATGACTGTCGGTGTCACATTGTGTGAGCTGTGTCTCTCCTTCTCCTATGAATGAATAAAGGGGAAGGATTGTGGGTTTAAAGAGTGCTTCTATTGGTGAAGCACCTTCTTTGATCTGACAGACCTGAGCCAGACCTCAGAGGCCTCATCTCCCTCGATAACAAGACAAAAAGGATAAACGTGTTGATAGTGGCAGACGGCGCAGGAATTCTGGGCAAATGTGTCAAATTAGTTCTCACGTCTCGGCTTCATTCCTCTCCACCTCACTGTGATCTCTCATTCCTCTCACTCTGCTGCACCTTACACCCCCGTCATTTTACCCCTCACTCCTCTCTCATACAGCCCATAATTCCTCCTGTGACCCCCGTCTTCTGTGTCTTTCTCCACCCGTTTGTACTGGTAAAAAATGAAAGGGGATTAAAGCATAGAAATCAAGCAGCAAAAGAAAAAAAAAAGTGATCTGATCAATGATAATGACCAGATTTCTGAAATGATGTCAATATGTGTATTATTTACTATATCAGCCACATTTAGAGGTCTGTATTTATTTTTTTCATGACTCATGAGTTCAGAGATAAGACAATGCGTCAAAGACTCCCTGCGATGAAAATATGCTCCTGATCAAAATATCAAGGATGGGAAGAAATCAGACGTATGATTTCTTGCGCACAATTGCTCTGGTAAATAATGACGAAGCTGTGAGTAGACAAAAAAAGAAACAGACACAGAAGGCAAACAAACGCAGTGGACAGGTTACGCATTTAACGCCAAACAAACCGTCTATCATCTGATGAAAAGTTGATCAGACGTTTAAAAATTGTGGACATGAATCTGACTTTCATGCTAGTTTCTGTCAGGCATTTACACTCTCAAAAAGGCAAAAAACGCTTCCTGTCTATGAACATGGTAAGTTGGTTGAATTGCACAAGCAAGGACTCTAGCAATGAGCCATTGATCAGTTGGGCACACTAAGTCAGTCTGAAGTTACAGGATATAAAAGACAGGATCGTAAAAGATCCAAAGACAAAATACAATTCTTGACGTAAAATTAACCATCCCACATCTTCAGAGATGGGGTCATTTCAACCCCACGAGTTTTTTACTCTGTGTGCGGTCAGGTGGTGTTGCACTGATCTCACCTGCACTATTACGAGTGTTTTCTTGTGTTGTTTGGGGAACTGACGTTCTGATGGGACAACCCTCTCGCTTCCTTGTTGTCCGACCATATCATTTTCAGGAAACGCCAACTGACTCTAGACTTTCAAAGAGTGCAGTACTAGCATCCATATGTTTTGGTGTGGTATCGGCACCAAAATTAAGGCTATTGCACACCTGGCGGAGGCTACTTCCACGTCACTGGTGGCTATATCCCTTTTGAAGGCAACTACCCGTAACGAAGCAACCACCAAGGTGGCCAGTGCTGGCAAATGAGAAGGAGCATACTCACTTTCAATAGCTTTAGAGAGGCTAACGACTAGAATGTCCAGGGCTGGTCGTCAACTGGATTCCTCTGTTAATCGTTAAGCATGAATAGGTTAGCGTCAGCATTGTCTATGCTGGCCACTAGCATGCCAAAGCTGGCAACTCATCACTGACTTTCTTCTTTCAAGGAAACTTCATCAATAAAACTAGTTGGCGTACAATACCTAAAATCTCCATACATTTGATGTATTGACATTTTTTGACAGTTTCCTGTAAACCAAAGTGACACCAAGCACAAACATCCTGGATAACACCGAGCTCAAGTTGGCTTTGACAGATTATTAGTTGCGTCTGTGCTTAATTATGTGTCATTAGCATATTTATAACATGGCACTGCTTAAGATGAGGTCATCTTAAATTCTTACTCACCATCACACTGAACTCTATTTTCTAACAAACCCATTTGGATTCTGTACCGACAATGAGAGTCAACAATTGATGTGAAACTTACACAAATTTCATTAAGAAAATTAATTTACCTTACTGTGACTATACACTTTGTATTGTGGAAATTCAAGAACTATTTAGACATCGTCACGAATTAGAAACAAACGCTGATACCAAAGTTTCTACGAACATTCAAAACAGAAGCACCGAGTCGTGAAAAACAAAACACGCAATTTAAGACTCTTTCCAATGAATTTCTTTTCATGAGAAGTGTAAGGTCATCCTGTTTAAAACTTTCAGACACGAGTAGTTTCCAGTTTGATGACTGAGTTTCACCGCATGTAAACAGAAGCAGGCAGTTTGCTAAAGGACACCAGAAAGGCTGAAGGGGGCATGAGGCCGAAATGAAATGATACCATATGCTCTCTGCGTGCAAGTTTCTGTGTGAGTTTGTTGTCAGAGTAAAACAAAAACAAAAACACACACACACGCACGAAAAGAGATGGTTCAGATATACAGAAGCACATATGCAAGAAGTATGCTGATGTGCATGACCCAAGGACATTCTCCCGTGTTTTGTCCCAGGTTTCAGAGTTGGCTTCAGATGTTTTCTCCTCCAACTCAGCGCCCCGCAATCCTCCCGTCCCCCCCAAAGACCCAGGTACAGAGAATTGTCTTACAGCCTCTAGATAATATGGTATAAAACCTCTCAGTAATGCGCTCTGTGCTTCCAGCCAAACCTCTGAGCAAGGTTATAGTGCTTGCATGTACTGTATGCTTTACTTATGCATGAGCCACCCTTCTATCCAGGGGAATTCTGATTCTTTTCCCGTGATAAAAGTTGCATGGCCCTACCCACTCCAAAGGGAGTAAATGATTTAACGCCGAGACTCATGGTATGGTAAGGAAGCAGCTAATGTTAATTCAGCCTCTTTTTCTTTTCTTTTTTTAAATAGGATTCCAGGTAGAGAGCGGGGCGCTGCTGTTATAAACATGCCGAAGAAGTGCAAAGTGAGCGGAAGAAGTGTTGGGTTACAACACTTTTAAATCTGAAGTGAAAAAAAAAATGAACAGTGACGTCATTCAATAATAATAAAGTTAAAAAAAAAAAATTATGCAAGGGTATTATTGAAACTTGTGTAAATGTTGTCAATGTTATTTTTTTAACTTATTTTAACAAAACAATGTGTGCTGTGTCCTGTCCTGTGAATTTCACAGAGGATTTTGTCCACTGTGCAAGTCTGCTTACTTGTCTTAGGACTAAGGATGAAATGTAACTATTGTGCTAATAGCTAAGTTAGCTCCTAGCTAATAGCTAATGTATTAACTAATTTATTAGCGGTTTGAGCAAAATAAGTTCCTAGCTAAATTAGATTGGACCTAAATTAGCTATTAGCTATTACGCTAATTTAGCACAATTCGCTAACTGAATTGTGGTAATATTAATGAACATGCACCATCCTAATCAATTCAATTATTTGTCTAAAATAGGTTCTACAATTAAAAGTTCCACTTTATAACTATAGTAAATAAAACGAGATTATGGTTATGGAAGTGCAAGAATGATTGCACTTCTTGTAATCATTCTTACGAGTTGAGTCTTCCAAAAATGCATTTGTGCTTTATGATTATTTACTCCCACCCCTCAGTGTGTGCTCATGTGTTTATGATCTGGCCCATCCTGCCTTCCCTTAATCAGGAGTCTGGCAAGAAAAAAAAGGAGGCCACATGTGCTACTGCAGCGCCCCCCCACCCACACTCCTCTGCCCTCCTCTCCCTCCACATCAGAAAGCATCAAAAACTCAAATCAACATTAAAATAGCTTTATGTGTAAGTAAGATTCAGTGAACTCCATTATTTTCCCCGCACTATTTGCTTGAATAATTTAGGGTAGATGGCTGAATTATGGATAAAGTGTACAGTTTGAAGAAGGGGGTTCATGTGCAGCCCGGGGCAATAGCCGAGCTTTAATGATGTCTGGAGTGGTGGACGGGCGGAGGGAGAAGTCGTTAGCTCCGCAGTCATTTTCTAAAGGATTAAAAACACACTTTTAAAGCAGCAGGACGGACGGAGGGGCGTGCGAAGCCAGAAGAACCGAGTGGAAAAGGAGGAGGGGGGAGACACAGCTCTTTTGGCGGGCTGCGTTAAAATTCTGCCCAAAATTCTGGGAAAATTTCCTCATTTTCTCCTTCGAACGGGACGGTTCGAAAAGCTGGAAAGCAAGTTCTCGATGGAGATGATCAAACGACGCGAATGTGAAGCGCTTTAGAGTCGCTCCTCTTCCCTCCCGAAGGTTTTCGGCGTTAGCTGCGAAGCCAGCGGAGCCGCCGCGTGTTTGTGTTTTCCTTCGGTTCAACGCGGCCCCCCGTTTGAGCGTCTGGAGTCTTAAACTGGCACAGCGAGGATTTATACCATTAGCCGGGTAGCAGTGACATCCAAAAACACACTTCCCCGCTCACACACACATAAACACCCCTCGACAGCCAGCAGGGAGTCTTCCTGTTCCCACTCACTCCGACCGGGAAGCCAAGCCCAGACTACGCTCCTAATTACCCACCTTCCTCTAATTATCCAATCATAAAGCCATTAGCAGCCTCACACCATATTAACATGGTACCGCCTACATGCCAATTTGTGCGGTGCCAAGACGAGAGTGGAGGGGATTTTCAGTTCGTTGCCGTAGACTCTGCTTTTCTTGGCCTCTCTCAAACAAACATTAGATTTGCAAACAGGTTTTTAGCAGCAATTGGTTTCTTTTTTTCTCTCTCTCCCTCATTTAACAATAGAAATACGGCATTTGACTCTCAATTTTTTTTGTCTAAAATCTCTCCTAAATGTGTTTTTAGGTCTCCTGATTACTTTCTGCTGTTTTTTCTTTTCTCATTGGCATGTTTTTGCAAATTCTCGGGCATCTAAATCAGTTTAGCTAAATATACGACATTAAACTGAGAAGTTTTTATACAGGTTAGGATGTTACTTTTTAATGACAGGATAATTTGTTAAAATCTAAAAAAATAAATAAAAGCATTCAGGACTTTCAAAAGCTTGGCTCTTATGCTAATTTATGAACTGCATACAATTAAAACACTTCTGTGTTTTAATTTTGTTATTTTGCGTTTTTTTCGCCCCCATAAAATGGAAACATAAACCTGACATGAATCAGTTTCTACTTGCCTTAATTACCGGTTACCTTCTACTATTTACTCATAGTCTGCTGTAAGGAAATGTGGCTTTATGAGTATGAATTTTGTCTATCGCTGAACACAAAAGAATAAATCTGTTGTGAGCACTCGAAAAACACAACATCTATTTTTGTCTGGTTTCTAGACCAAATATGTTAGCACACTTGAAATCGGAAAAAGAAACTTACAAGTAGCTTTTCAGCAACATATAACAGATTGTTTTGAGTAACTATTTCCTTAATATTGATGAAAAAGTTCTAGTTCACTCATCACATTTTCCTAAAGTCTTAACTTTAATATTATGTTAGATTTTGTGTTTTTGCAGCGAGACTGTGGACTCACAATACGCCTCAAAGTAGCAATGTATCCCATCGACATGAACTTTTCAGTCTTAGCTATTTTTTTATTTTCTTTAATGGCTAAAGTCACGTAAGTGAAACGTCTGATTGTTAGCAAGAAAACGAACCCAATACGACTTTCATTTTCTCATGACAAGGAGATAATTAGAGTCAGAGTTTCCACTTGAACCCAATAAAGAATGGCAACAAGGTTCTGCAGCCTCAAAGAGTTGGACCTGCAGTGCATGAATCACAGAACTACCAGTGGAAGCAATAAAAGCTGATCAGGCAACACAAGAAGCATTTCATTGCTGTTATGCCCGAAAAGTCTTTTATGCTGTTTATCAGGAACTGTTTTTTTTTTTTTTTCCCCTTTGGCACAAAATTTTGTGCTAAAAAGCAAATAAAACAGATTTTCTTTTAAAGTCACGCACGTTCTTTTCTCTGCTGGAAAAATGTGTTTGTCCCTTCAAATGAGGAACAAATCTCTGTGCGGACTGGAACCGGCGTTGTAAAGTTGTAAAGTTAGTAAAGAATACAGAGATGAGCAGGAACAAACGTGTCCGCGCTTTAGGAACGTGAAGGAGTCCAGACACCCACATAAAGCAAAGGATTACTTAATGCAGATTTAAAACAGCTTCATTTATATTTCACTGGATATTTAAGAAAAACTTGGCAGCAAAAATCAAACTGTGTAGTTGTTTTTTTTCCTTATATAAAATAAATAAAAGTATCTGTGTATTTAGAGGATAATTATACAAAGTATTTGATGATCCGTCACAGCAGGTAGCTTTTTATAGCGAACAGAAAAACCAAAGCAGATGCTGTTGGCAACAAATGTCACGTAGGGAAAAAGAAAAATTACTCTGTAGCTGTTTTCCTTTAAAAAAAAAAAAAAAACCAAGATCAGCAATGGGCAATTTGAGATGCACAGTTGGTGCTTTCAGTAACCTGGAGACATGGAGCCCTTTCATAAAGTTTTGGACATTAAAGTGAGACGACACGTCCAAATTCAGACTAAAATATCTCTCCAACGGCAAGACCAAACAAAACACAGACACACAAATTCACAAAGCTATTTGCAAGTCCTAAATATACGCAAGCTAGAGTTTGCACAACCACCTGCTTTTCAGAGTGCATGGAAGTGGAGATCTGCTCCAAAAGTAGCTCTACTGAGCAAGTAACTCATGTACTCTGGCACAGGTTACTAGCATATAAATTAGGAATTATGCACAAATTAAGGAGATTGTTCACCAATATTTATCAAGAGTATATTTATGTAAATTGCAGCCTGAGGAAAAAGACTAGAGCTTTTGCGTCACAATACCAGCTGCTGAAAGATGGTGATTTCCTTTTAGGCAGGAAAAGAAAAATACCAGGTGTGTTTACATTAACCATAAAATTAGAAGACAGAGAATTAATTTGGATGATATCAAAATGGATGTATTTCGCAAAACTGCTCACGATATGTTCCTCCTGACTCAACCGACAAAGAAGACAACAAGAAGTGGTAGGAGGATGATGGTTCTTGTTTTACTGACATCAGCAGAACACAGACAAAAGACTTGAACACAGTTGTAACAGAAATGCAGCTTTTCACAAACAGGCCAGGGGATGAAGCACAAGGCAAGTAAATTATTTAATCAAAATTAATTATTTGAGATATGTTTAGAAAGTTTAGTTTTTTTTTATTGCCGAATGCAAACCTTTTGATTGCCCTGTCTTCAAACAGAAAACTTCTGGTTGAGGGAGACATGAGGAGGCTCAGCCACCACACAGAGCAAGTGAAGCTATAAAAATTCAACAGGGATGAGGCACGGACAGAAACAAAGTAACGAAAATGAGCAAAATGTATATTCGTACATCTTTAGAAACATTAAGCAAGACGAACCTGTTTCCTGTTTTTGACTGGTCACCAAAAGACTCCAAGCAATTTCAGTATTCACCGGATTTATCGCAACAAAACACCAAATTAAGGTCATGGAAACAACCGGCGGCCTCTTTAGCGCATGTTTCTCTTTCCTTGGCATCATTCACCAAATATTAAACTCATGCAAACTAAGTTGAAGATGAACTGCTGCTAAATGTATTATTGATGCGCTCAGCCCCAGCAGCATGTTGCGCAACAGAGCATCCAGATTGTTCCCTCCTTTATTCATACCCATCAGAGGGACGGCAGGTTATTGGAGGGAATGGGGCGGATGAAGAAGACACAGAGCACAGATGTTGGTGCAGCTGCAGAGCCGAGGAGATATTCGGGTTAACGGCCGGTGCAAGACGTGCGCAGACTGTGTTAGAGGAGCTCGGCGGAGCCCTGGACCAGACACTCGAATGAGCTGGAAGTCCAAACTAGCAGCAAAATTAAAGTGGAGCAAAATAGGAGGCATGCACTTAGGAACAATTCACTCCATTTTTGATCACTTGGAGAAAGGACCTGATGCACAGCTAATGATTCTACCCACATTAACTCAAATGTTTCCACTTTCTCACCAAGAAAGCAGCAAATGTAGATGAAATATCTTTTGGTGAGTGTCCAGCACTCAGTCACTCTGGGAACACACCTGATGTCAATCTGATTAACTTGTTGCTCTTCTAAAAAGGCTTTTCTTGACATTTGCTCCTTTACATGTGTTATCTGAAGCCAAGCTTGGCAGACAGATGAATGAAATAAGACGCTAACTGTAAAAAAAAAAAAAAAGTATCAGTATGGAGAAAGTATGGAACAAACTATGAGATATCACAGAAGATGAATGTTTCTCTAAAACTTAGTAAAAGATGTTCAAAAAGGATGATCAGAAACTGACACTAACTGCATTTCTATTGACTTTAAAGCTGCGCAAATTAGAATTACGGAAATAAGTTTATTTAACGAAAACGAGCCTTTTCCGAAAAAACTCCCGTTTTCAGTAAAACGTTTTTCAGATGTAAAAACTGCAATGGAAAAACTTTCTTTGCATCACACGAGTCGTGCGATCAACAGCCGGGTTTTACTAGTGGCGAAAAAGACGAAGAAGATGACAGGAAGCGGTGGGAGGACGATGGTGCGTCGTCTTTTTTAATGACTTGCTGCGTGAACAATCATATTCCTGTGTGGTTTTAATTCTGTTTCTTATTTAATGGAAACACTGCAACTGTGAAATTGAGCTTTTAACAGAATATCAACAATGTTTTGTGCATATTTGTAATAGAAAAGCAGCTACTGAAGGAGTCAAAGGATTACAGTTTAAGCTGCTTTCAAGCTCAGGTTTTACTGTTTTGAGCTGCTGTATTGTGATTAAAATACAGGGTGGGCCATAAAGTTCCATACATAGGAGAATGTAAAATGTATATTTCTTTCATATTTCAGATACCCAAGAAGATGCGTTTGACAAAAGAGCAAAGAATCAAAAAGATACTGACGGCTGGATCGGGAAGCAGTCGCATGGTTGCACGAAACTTTAACAGAACGAGCATATTTGTAAGTTTCAGAAAACTGGAAATGTTGCAGATCAACCACGAAGTGGTCCAAGATGTGCAGCGATTACACAAAATAAAAACAGTTTAATATAAAATTTTTATTTTTTCTATGTATGGAAACTTATGGCCCACCCTGTATAAAGCTGAATACATATATAGGGTTTTGGATTTATTTTTATATGTAATCCAATAAAACTTTTCCCCGTTGTTCTGAATTCTTTGCTGATTTTAACGTCGGACTCCGTAGAGCCACATGTGATCACGGACGATGCGTCCGTCAGAGGCAGGTTTTAATAGACTTCCAGGAGAAGCGTTGGCAGAAAGTCGAGCCAAGGCCGGGAATAAAACCGAGCCTGTCAACACTGGCAGAGACGCAAACAAACCACAGAAAAACTGTGTTACACACACGCACACACACATATGAGTCGTTGAGACGAACCCATTCATTCTGCCTTCCTACAACCGAAAACTCTCAATGCTGGCTCTACAATGACTCGGCTTTATGTCTCAACTCCCCCAGTCTGTTTCTCTGTCTGCTTGTGAAAACATCCTCATTATTTGACCATACGAGCAAGGTGACGGCGAACAATGGCGCTTTGTCAAAACTGATACATGCTCAAGGTATGGACTGACAATGGAGGATCTCAGTGTCTCGTCATTGTAGAGACACACAGCTGCCTTCCCCCTGTACCCTCCCGGTACACAATCAAACCTCTGCCATTCAGAGACAAACTAATAAACGAGGCTTTTGTTTGAGCTCCAAATCATTGTTTTGTCTTCATCTTTGGCACAGATGCTTTTCTGTTTGCTTCCAAAACAAGCAGCATTTTCTTCTATTTTCGATCAAGGAAGCTTGAGGACTTGTTTACTTGTAAGTCACATTGGTATTTACTGGATACTTCTCGTAAAAGTATGTGAAGGTTTGCAAGCCGCGGTTCCTTTTTGACATCTTTTACTGCTAAGAAAGAGGAATTCCTCGATGTTGATTGCACAGTTGATCAACATCTGTTGCTAACCTATTAGCTTCGTGATTTAGAAATCTAAACAGTTTCTTCTCTTTAGCATAAGGTCAACTTAAATTCTTTGAACAAAGACGTACTAAACGTCACATCACAGTGAAATGAAAACTGAAAATGTTCAAATTTCTGAGTACTACGTCAACAAATACCAAACTGTTATATTTTTATAAGAGAGCAGATGTTGAGTTCATCTCAACTTTCTCAATGCAAAGGCCGATGTTCTTACCTGTTTGTTTCACAGGACGTAGAACAGATTTTAAAAAAGGTAGAATACATCCTTTCCTGAGATATTTTCTAATATTATTTCTCTAAAGTACATACAATTGAAAATCCTGTTAATGCTTTTTGAGTTTGAAATCCAAACCTTATGACTGTGGAACATTACTAAAGGCGTTCTTCAGGGACATTTAATAAACAGATTTCAACTTAACACATTTCGTAAAGATTGATAAAGCACGCTGAACATCTCTGATTTTTGATAAAAGTAAGATTTATTTGTGAGCACAAGAGCTTCATTCTTGTTCTACACAAAACAGAAACTAGCTCATTATAGAGCACGAATAACACTGGTAGTAAGCTAATTTTAGCTCATTTTAAAAAATGAAGTAGAAAATATATACAGGATATAATATCAAATGCCTAAACTTTTACAAGACGCCATTTTGTTGCTGTTTACTCAGCTGAAAACTTGATTCTTTATCTCATGTTAGCAGTAAAAGCAAGCTGGTATGAAGTCACAGACAGAAGCTGCACATGAATCAGCCAGCGACATTCGTGGGGTTTAATGAGGAAATGTTTTAAAGACCTGACACTTGACAGAAAACACTTGTTGTTTTATTTTATGATTTTTTTTTTATTTATCAGCAGAATTCGGGACGTATTCCAAAATCTACCAGACCTGGTGAACCAGAACTCAGTATTACTTCAATGCTTTTCAACTACTGGTCACATCTCAGTGGGTTGATACATCAGTCAGCATTCGGTGATGCAACTTTGTATAGTAACTTTTACTAACTTTGTAAGATGGTAAATTGAAAGAAGGTAAAAACAGACCTACAAAGTCTGTCCTTTATCAGCATAAGCAAACAAATAAAAGCATTAAGGACAAATAAAGCAAAAATACACATTATTTTTACAAAAAAACAACAAAATAAAAACATACACAATGAGTAAAATCCCCCCAAATGGCAAAGATGGTGACAAAATAGATGCAGCAATTCACCAAAGTGCTTTGCAGCGCCCCCTGTTGGCAGATTAACCATGTGGACATGTTTAATTCACCTGTAGTTTCATTCAATAAAACACATTTTAAAGTTTGCTAAATCACGATAGTGCTGTTTGAGTATTTATTGTATAAATTACATTTTGTTGCTGTTTACTCAACAAAATCAATTTGTTTACCAAATTGATAGAATTTGGTAAACAAACATAACTGGGAAGCAAATCTCAGGTCAATTTAGGTTGAAGGTCATTTAAAGGACCGTAGAGGTGAAAAACTGAAGCATCTGAGCTGATCTTCCTCAGCTTTACATCCAGCACCTCCTCCCTCTTGCTTCCTCCTCCCTCCTCGATGTCTCCCCCGTCTTCGGCGCTGCGTCGCCCTCCGTCATCCTCAGGTCATAATGTAACATGACACCGGTGGTTGCAACAAGGACGGGCCGGCCAACCCCGAGCGTTTAAGACCAATGAATATCATTTGCTCCCCGTAGGATCCCTGGCGCTCTCAGGAGCTAGCGCCGCCACTCTGAATCAGCGTTCGCGCCTGTCATTTCCCCGACATGACAAAGGCGTGCACAAAAGGCACAATTCACACACACACACACGCGCAAACACACACACACACACACACACTCAGCGTTGTGATTTATTGTAGATATATATTTACACGTCTCCTACTGTAAGGGTGTGTACACCAGTCCGGTGGCCTGCAATGGACACAACCGTTCAGCCCAAAGTAGTTTAGCTCAAAGGACAGGCATCATCACACACCGCCGCACGCACACACACACACACACACACACAAACAGGGATATTGTCAGCCTCCAGAGACCACTTTGTTGTTTCTGATGCTCCTGTCATCCTGAATCCACTTCACGCCGCTCTTACAAATCCAGAGGTTTCTCTCATCTCACACTTCCTGTGGCCCACTCTTAAGAAAACCAGCAGCTTTCAAAGGTTATCGCCATGCAAACCACATTAGGAGCCTTTACAGGTGAAAGCAGCCTTGGTGAGATCCCCTCCCTCATTAGGGGGATTAAAAACAGGGGCTGGCCCTCTCCTGGGTTACAAACAGCCACAATACACCCCCCACTCGCCCCAGCAAACCTTCGCTTCTCGAACCTCGGCTCTGATTTCCTGGATAAGACCTCTGTTTAAATTCCCTCCTGCCCCTGAAAATGTCCTCCCAGGGGGCATCCTCTGGGCTTTGATCAGCCGGTATGCACCCATCCATGTTCACACCCCTAACCCCTCCCACACCCCAACACCGGGGGGAGTAAGTGGACCAAAGGGGGTAAGGGGGTGAGGTCAGGGGTAATCCTGCTGTAGATAAGAGAGGGGAGGCAAAGAATAAAAGGGGAGGGAGGTCTTGTAAAGATCAACTGGAGTTGGGTTAAGAGGGGGGAGTGGTGCGGGTGCTAATGAACCTGACTAATACCCCCTCCATGCACACACTTCTACACACGCACACACACACACACGCACACACACACACACACCGAAACGTCTTTAATTAGACTAATTACCTGCCTGGTCTGAAGCAATGAGGGTACCTGCAAAGAGGGGTCAAAGCGTTCGGCGTGGATGGGCTAGAAACCTTGTTAGGGGACGCCTCGTGGCAACAAGAGCTGTTTGTCCTGCGTATTTAGATTCATGCTGATCTTAAGATATCCCCAGTAAGGCACAGACCAGGTGATAATCACCTAACAGGGAGAAAAGCACTGGAAGCTGTAATCCTGGTCCTATAGGCCAGTTTTAAATTGCTACACTGTCTTAGGAAAATAACATACCTTTTAAATTTGTTAGACCACATTATGCATCGTTACAACCGTACAATTCAATATATTTTACTGGAATTGTATATGGTAAGCCAACAGAAAGCAAATAGATACACCACATCCCCAGAGTGCCAAGTTGTTTCTGCATTACCTGAATAAGACGCCCAACGTTACCTCTGACGGCTAATTTGATGGTGAGCGCTAGCATCACGGCTGAAACACGAATATAATCTCATGTAGCTGTTTACATCTGTCGCTGCCATGGTTTTTAGTGACTTATCACATGAACAAGCTTATTCGCGTGTGATTTTAATTCCATTTGCTCTTTAATGGAAACACCACAAATGCAAAACTGTGTTTTTCCGACATTAGCAGAATATCGACAAACATTTGCATGCACAACTACTGACTCTCTGTAGCTCAGATATCAGGACTTTCAGCTTCTATTCACTACAAATCTGGAATAAACGTCCAGAAAACTGCAAAACTGCAGAAACACTGAGTTTCAGGCTAAAAACTCACCTGTTTAGAGTTGCCTTTGATTAGTAGTAAGTGGCATACACGGCAAAAAACTAAATCTGACCAAGTATTTTTGGGTGTAAACATCTTAGTACACTTGAAATAAAACTAACTTACAAGTAACTTTTCAGCAAATACAGGAGCTTCTAAGTCAATAATTTCTTAATATTGATGGAAAATGTGCTACTTTCATTTCAGATTATTTCATTTATAACAAGACATTTTTCCCACGTTACAAGTGAAACAATCTGCCAGATGAACTAATACTTTTTTATCAGTATAAAGGAAATATTGACTTACATACATGTCAGAAACATTTGTTTGGTGCAGTATCAGATGCCGTCATTTGTCAAAAAGGCACATGTTGATTTGCTCTGGAAAAAACACATTTTATTTTATTTTTTACAAAACCTCAAGAAAAACTGCAAAAAAGTGACTTAAAGCAGTGATCAGTTTGAATTATCCCATGTTTTTAAGGTTGTATTTTTCTATACTTAATTGTGAAGTGGAAATATCCAGAAAATGTCCTTCTAGACATTTAAGATATCAACGCTGATTAAAAAGTCTTCATATGCTCATCTAATCAAATCATTTTGAAGATAAAATGACTGATAAAAACGTCCAAGATAACAGCAAAGAAAATCTTCATCCCACACCAAAGAAGAAAGAAAGGAGAAAGCGCCCGAGGCCCAAAGCCGAAGCCAGATAAGATTTCAAAGTGGTGAAGTAAATTTGGAAATATTGGGGGGGGAAATTTAAACAAGGTGGCAGCGCGCTGCTGGGATATTTCTCCTTTTCTCATATAAAAATGGCAGGTGAGCCAATTTGGCCTGAGTTATGTTGTACATATAAAAGCTGAATATGCACATTAAGCTGTGAAATGTGGGGAGAGTTCGGCGCTTTGAGCTCATCAGTCTTTCGTCACTGAGCATTTCCTCTTTATTACATCAGTTACTTTGACCGAGAGTTTATGATTATTTGGGAAATTGCCTCTGCACTGGCTTGGATTTGCTTTTATCTAAGAACACGATCCAAAATGTATTTGTGATTTTAAACATTTTTTTTTTTCACATTTTGTCTTACTAAAACGACAAACTTCAGGATAGATTTTTATGTGGGTTTTCTACAAATAAAAATCATAAACATGGTGGTAGCATCATACTGCTGCTACCACATAAACATCTATATTTACGCTGACATTAAGTTACAGATAGTCTATGTTTTCTAATTAGATGAACGGTATGTTTTTAAATATATTTTATTTTAATAGTATTGCAAACGCAGGGGACAATTTCTTAGATTCTTATTTTCTAAAAATATTTTGAAAACTATATTATTCTATTTAAATAGGTTTTGTTGGTCAGTCAGGAAAAACTGCAATAAAACAAACTCAGGCTTCTGGTTTTAAGGTGATAAAATGCAGAAACAGTTTCAGGCATATGAACACTTCAATGAAATGTGTAATACTACATTACTAGGGTGACTGTGCATCCTTAGAAAGTCTTAAGTGCATTAAAAACAATGTAAGTTGATCTTAAACACGTTAATCACAGGTCTTACATTTTGTTGTGCCAGGACTATTTACTCTTGTATCTTCTATACAGCTTATTTTTCTTGTAAGACTTTTCTGTCAGGCAGAAGTCGGAGTCACACATGGACCTCTTCAAGTTCTGTGACTTGAGGTGGTTGAGGCTACCGCTAACTAGCTGCTAATAAACCCCTGCTAGCTACCTACCTAGCTTTTTTTATATCAGTCATTGGGAAGTGTAAATTGTTGCTGTGATGCTGTGTGCATTCTGGGTAAAAAGCTTGTAGAAAATATGTGATTCTCTTGTAGATTTCTGTTGTGGTACAGGTCTTAAATTTTATTCATAATGGTCTTTAAAAAGTCTTAAAGTTGAGTTGGTGAAACCTGCCGAAACCCTGATTACTGAACACACTTCAAACTGAAAACTAAAAAATACTTTATTGACCCCCAATTGAAATTGATTTTTTTTTATTTTTAATGAATAATATAAAATGAATTTTTCTATGTTTTATTCAAAAATGAATTGCTAGCTTTAGGCTTCACACCTTCTCAAACATGTTAACTGTTTTTGATTATTAATGTTTACCCAATAACAAGCCGACATACGATGCATCTTTCCTATCTAAAGGACAAACAGAAGACAGGCAGCGGTCTTCCCATGCAACCCGGTGAGCATATTTTCCAAACGTCCAATGGCTCCTTTAGGAGCAGTTATGGCCAGCTGGTTGCACATTTAAACATGCTATTAGTTTGTGGTTACACATTTTGCAATTTTGCTTTGGTATGGGATTCGAGGCACCGCTAAATGCACATCCTATCTGACATGAGCTCATCCCAAAGCAACTTTAAGTCCCCCTGTTGTATATAAATGACCACCTGCACTTAGCGCGGCTGCATTAATGCCCCGCATTCGATGCTGAGTGCTCGTTAGGGTTCCTTGGGTCAAACACTTTTTAAACGCCAACCAGCTGCATTCAAACGGAGAAATGACGCCCATAGATCATAACATGGAGAAAGAGGAGTCAGCTCAAAGCATCTCAATCGCTTTGGCTTCGCTGATGATTCCTCACTAAACAGCTCTAAACAAACTCTTTCAAAGTCCTGATGAATAAGTGAAGGGATAAAAGCTACATCGATACCATTCTGGCGCATTAAAGTGCCAAATAAATAAATAAGTGGTGATGTGTAAAAGGGAGAGCGAAGGAGGGAGAAGAAAAAGGGGGGGGTGAGGCTGTGTTGCGCATTCTTTTGTACATTGAATCTATCTTATCGGAGCATGTAAAAATAGCTCAACAGAGGCTAATTGTGCTTGTTGCTGAATAATGGATCACAATGGAAAGGGCCTTCCTGGAAGTGGGGCGGGCCTCGGCTGCTCCCTGTTGAACCTTTTGGGTTCCTCTCTTCGTTTTCGCCTGCAGGTAAAAAATCTGCCACAGATCTGCCCTCCTGTTTTACTTCCTCACACACGCCACCCCCTCTTTCTCTTCTCGTCTGTTCCTCCTCACTTTTGACGCTCCTGATCTTCGGCATCGGTGCCTCAATTTTTCTCCCGTTCTGTCAGCAGGTGTTCAAAAGTTTCTGAACAACAAGCGGATGTCAGGTTGACTTTCAGGGAATATAAACTGTACAGAGATGCAGTCAAATAAAATATGAATGAGAAATTGTTGAAACCTAGAAAATAAAATAAAAAATTTAAGATTAATTTGTAATTTAAAAAAAAAAGTCAGTTATTTAGCCTTTTCTTGTTAACACAGTTTGAGGTTAAATAAATAAATAAATAAATAAATAAATAAAATAAAATAAAAACTAATCTTTTTTACCATACCTCCAGTAAACAACCAGCATGTTTGTTTTTATTGGGTGTAAATCAACAACTCTGCCAAAGTCCTGACCTGATTCAGATAGAGAATCTGTGGAGGGAGCTAAAGATTACGTTGATGAACTTCCAACCCCAAAAATCTGGAGGTCGTTACGATAAGCCGTAAAATCACCAGTGCAAAAAATCTGATAGGAAACCATCAGAGTGATTTGACTGCATGGTAATGAAAATTTTTGAAGACTGGTGTAAATACATTTTCGACTGGACATTATATAAAAAAAAAAAACAAACAAAAAAAAAACACAACTTTCTTTTAAAAAAACTGATGCCAATTTTTACTTGGTTTCATCGTTTGAGAGATGCCGGTGTCATCTACTATCAGATCAAAATCTGTGGTGAAGAAAAAACAAAACCTTTAAACCCAAATTTTCTGCACTTAAGCAGGCAGTATTATGCAAAGTCAGCTTTTTTGAGCTTTACATCATTTTCTAATGTTAATCAATCACCAAAAACACACCTGGACTGTTGCCACAGTCCGTTCATGCATGTTTGAGAAATCCTTTAAATCTCCCATGGCAACCATTCAGCTGTGAAAACCACATGGTTGGATCCACCGCCGCCTACGAGATGCAGCTGCATGGAGGAGCTGCAGCTTCTAAGCCTCCGAGGTTCTGTCTTCCACACTCGGCTCCTTCAGACTAATCAGCAGCAATTAGCAGACATCTAGTGGAACATCTGCTGAGCTCATTATATAAGCTACTTCTCAGTGAAACGCAGGTAAAAATGTTTTTATAGGGTTAATAGAGGAGCGATGTTGTTTTGACTTCCTGAAAGCAGAGTTTCAGAGAGAGCAGGAGTTCTTAAAGTGACAGAGGCCCAATTTCAAGCCGTTAAAATACAAAGTCAAACTTCTTTTAAGTCGTATCTGATACGTGGAGCATTTTATAGCAATTGAAGGTAGCAGTTACTTGACTATGCCACAAAATGCCAATATGTACCTAGAAAATACATAATACTTCCCCTTTAACAGCACTGGTGTGGATATATGTCCTAAGTGAAACTTAATTATTTTTTAGTAGTTGTTTCTCAAAGAGGCCAGACAACTTAAACTGGCCTACATAAACTGATGAGTGCATCACTAATATTAATCTTTTTTTTTTTTTTCAGTGTGGTTTAGATCTTGAACTCTTACGGTTTTGTAAAAGAGGTTTAAATTACTGTGTTTGTACAAACAAACATCTATTTTATGGTAGCCACAAATTCAAAAAACGACAAATGTCCTGATGCTTTACTGGCTTTATTCAGCCTCTCCTATTACTGGTGATCTGCAGGCCACACAGCATGAAGTCAGATTCTGATGTTTAAGACGACGGAACAACAATTAATTTACAAAGTTGCAGATTCTTTAAACCCAAACAGCAAATAGGAAGACAAAAAATAATCCTCTTACTCTGCAGAAGCCACAAGTAAAAAAAAAAAAGAAAGAAAGAAGAAGAAGAAGAAAAAGATGAAGAAGGCTTTGTTGGTAAATACCCGTATCAAGTCTGTTGCCTCTCGTCTAATATGGAATCAAAGTTGTCGTCCATGTGACTGGGAAAGTTGAAAGCGTGAGGTTGCAACTTTGCATAAACGTCTTAGCCGCTATCGTGTCATCAGAGGAATATGTGCACTTGATGGAAGACTGCTTACACTTCCTCCCCCTCGGCAGCTAAAGGCTTGTTAAAAACTGCTTTTCTCCTGTGTGTTGTTTGAAACGTGCGCAGAGCTAATGAGTCACATTCTTTGGGAAGTTGAAAACTGTTTTTGTTTGATGTCAAAGTGGGAGAATATAGCTACATTTTTTACTTAAACTAGTTCAAGTTTCCAAAGGTTATTAAGAACCTTCACAACTTATCAATCTGGAATAACAGCTAAACTGTTCTGCTCACTAAAACGCCAATTTCTGCTGTAGCGATAGATAAGACGTAGATAGAGGCAGCGATAATCTCTTTGACAAACACAACGCCGCTCAGACTGATAACTCTATCTTTCATCGCGGAGATGTTACACTCTTCCCAGCAAAATCAAGATAAACATCTCGGGAGGAGACACCTCCTTTTGAGGAATGTACCCGTGTCTCTTAATTGAACAAAACCATTAAAAGGAGCTGAGGGCGAAACAGCGGCGGGGTCCATCACTTCAGTTCGCACGTTGGCTTCTTTGATCACTGCTCGGATTTATTAGATTTCCTTCTGATAATAAGACGCGGAGGTGGTTCTTCTCCGTCTCATGCGGCGGACTGAGACGTTGGGACGGGCGTTCGGACTGAGAAGAGTCGCTTTCTGTTGATGATGGTGGATTAGGCAGGAGGTGGTTTCACATGGTAAAGCGTACCGAGGTTTTAAAAACGTTAAAAGTTTCAGGATGGGTAAAGTTTTCCTTCGTCCTCCGGTCAAAAAGGTGCAAGACGATGTGCTGTTTGAAAGGTGAAATAGCCCCTCCTCCACTTGTTGCTGCTGGTCAGCTTACAAAAACAAGACTGCTATTTTCTCTTACTTAAAAGAGACAAATTCATCTGCTTGGAAAAATGTGATGAAAAACACAAGCAGTCATTGTTTGAAAATCATCCACTCATATTATGATAATACTGGTTTCATATTGTTGGTTAACTGGGCAATAAACATTTTAAAACGGTTAGAAAATTGAGCAGGTTTTTATTCTGTACCATCAAATTAATATAAAAACCCTGTAAGAATATGTTAGATTATTTTTGCAGCTGTTGCTTTTCTGTTTTAAATACATCTGATGGTGATGTACGTTTTTCATTTAAATTCTGTGAAGATTTCCTGTGTTTGGTTAAGATTGTCAAACAGTGGAAACCTCATGAAGGCCCACTTTGGAATATTATGCTTAGGAACTATATTTGGTTATTTGATCTCCTCTCTGTGTGGTTACATTTGTTTATCTGTCCATGACTCCATAGAGAAAACTGTACAAAAACAAACCCAGATGTTTCATTTTAGGTATTTCAGAAATGGTGAATGAATTACATTTAAGACATTTAAAAAATTTTGCAGAAAAGGAAAAATAATACACACATTTTAAAGTTATAACATTGCAATCTGTGTTAATTGGTGTTTTACAAACCAGGGTTTCCCCCAGTAAAGCCTGGCGGGCCACCAGGCTTTACTTGTGCCCCCACCAGGCAAAGTATTGCTTATTTATTTAAGTCTTTTTTTTAAATGTTTGCATTTTTTAAGACTTTATAGTTGGTATTCAGATATTAATCTTCCAATCTTTCAATAACACATAATTATCAAGTGATATTTTCAAATTCCATGTCAACTTTAAACATTTTTTAACTCAAAAACAGGACGGGCTGCTGGATGAATGACTGCCGAGAGCCCAAACCACCGAGCTAATGGTTTATGTATTATCCAGTGTGGGCTAAAGCTAAATAAAGTTGCAAAATATGAAAACATGTAGACAAAAATCTGCACCAAACTTTGACTCTGTTGCCTTTTCCGCTTTGTTCATTACGGAGGCTGCTTGTGTCCGGCCAGGGCTGGTCAGTTGTCCATTTATTTCTCCATAAGGCCTGATGGGAGAGGAGACCACTCTTATCAATATTTCATATAATCATATGATGTTGTGTTTGGTCAATCTGCCTTTTATGGTCTCTTGCTATCTTAAGCTGAGGCCGTCAGTACTTAGGGCCGCAGAGGAAATCAATGGGCAGGATAACATCAGTGGCCTGTGTGTTACAGTAAGTTCAGTAAGACTGTGTTAGCATTTCCTGTAATGTTGACATCATGATGTTTTTAAGACCCTCTGGGGAGGGATTTTAGATATAGCAATATGTTTTTAAAGGCACCCATGAGACTGAGGAGTGTCTTAATGTTTGACAAAACAAAAGTTCCTTTGAGTCTGAATCAGGTCAACTTTTTCAGCTAATAAACTTTCAGAAAAGAGCTTGTATTTAGCTTTTTTGTTGTTTGTTTTATTCTGACTGTGTGTAATATATGTGCACATTATTCAATGAAAGAAAAAGAATAATTTTTTAATGTACCTTTAGCAATCTGGGTTGCCATCTGTGTGTCCTCGCGCTACCTGACGTTTCTGAACTGCTATAAAATTCCAATATTATTATCACCAACTCATAATGCAGGCTCCATGAATAATTTTAGTGCATTTAGTCGGGGCCACGTCGGTTGAAACAAGCTCCGTTCCGGGCTCGTGCGTCGCCGGGTGGATCCGGAAACCCCATTAGCCAGGTGGTACCGCATGAATTAAAAATAGTCGGACATGGTTTCCCAGTTAGGACCGCTTCGCCGACTCCCGTCGCCGCCCGCCGTCGACCAATCCGCAGGACGTACGGCGTTCTCTGCGCGGAAGCCGCAGCCCGACGAAGAACCGGGAAAAGACGCTAACCGATCAGAACACGGAGCCGCAAACCTTCTGAACCGCCTCCCTACCGCACCGTCCTCCTCGCCCGTGGTACGACTGTCATCCCAAGATGTTTTCACAATGTTTTACCATCCAATTTTTTTTTCTTTAACAGTGCGCCTCGGGGAAGTGTGAATTAGATGGCAAACAGGAGAAAATGTGGCGGAGACACCTCAGCTGAGGCGCGTTAGCGAGCTGTCACCAAAAACCCCGAGACGCTGGCCGAACCCACGACAGGAGAGCGGTTTCATAACATTCTGAATTAACTTCCAGGTCAGCATCGATTTTGTTTTTTGTTTTTTTCCTGTCTGCCGTTGAAATGAGCACTTCTTCTAATAAAACATCTTTTAAAACAGGCAGGACAGCAGGATTCATAGCTGATATACAACTTCACTTCACCAGCCTGACATCCGGCTCTACAGCACGTTAAGAAAAACAAAGGAAAAGAGATGAAAGATAATGGAGCAGAGTAAGAACATCGAGAAAATAGGAATTTGAGTTGGAATAATAGAGTAACAACTACAATGCCTTGCTAAAAGCATTTTCCCACATCCAAACCATAATCTTCAATGTATTTCATTATACTTTTCCGTAATACAAAGTACTGCACATTTTGAGAAGAGGATGGATTACTGCATGTGATTTTCAATTTTTACAAAAACAATTTCAAAGGTTGAGCCATGTGCCTCCAAAATCCCTAAATAACATTGAGCGTAACCAGTTAACTTGAGAGGTCATCTTGGCAAATACAGTCGATCTCTGTGTAACTTCAGGAGCTGTTTAGTGGAGGCCTGTCTGTTAGGCTACATTCACACAGCAGGCCGATTCAGATTTTTTGCATGGGCATTCAGTCTCAATCAGACTGTTTGATGTGAATGGATTATGTCCCCAAAGCAAAACACATGTGCAGAAGACGAACGTTGACATCACACAGCAGCGTTATGTTTGTGGAGCTAATAATTAATGGAATCATTTATAAATCAATTTTAAAGTTTATTCAGCTGACAGTATCATCACAAAAACATAAGACAAGGGAAGCTAATAAAAAGGCTGCAATTTCTGCAGAGACGTCTGCTTGGATGAAAAGTCGGAACCACGAGTGGTGGGTTTGTGATGTGATGCTCTTCAGTGGAACAGATTTTCAGACAACGTTTACATCCTGATTTACCCCGTCTGGCTTTCTCCGGAGCAGAATCATGACACGTTTCACATCAGTGACATAAAAGTCGGATAAATGCAACATGTCCCTTCTGGCTTCAGACGCTTTCAAAACATTCAGATACCAAGAGGCTCTTGGTGACTCTGGAGCAGCTGCAGAGTTTCCTGGTCTGGTGTTGTAATCTGTCAGCAACTATTAGCTGTTCCTGCCACAAACCTGTTCTTTACAGAAAAGTGGCAAGAAGAAAGCTATTGCTGAAAGAAAGTTATTTGATGTCCTATTCAAAGTTTGCCACAAGCCATGTGGAGGACTCAGTAAACATAAGGAAAAACGTGGTCTGATCAGATGAGAACACAATCACACTTTGTGGCTAACATTCAAAACAAAGTATTGACAAAAACAGCCTGTCACTTCAAACACAGTTTCCACAAAGTAAAACACGGTGGTGGCAGAATCATGTTGTGGGGCAGGGGGTGTGGTTTCTTCATTAGAATAAGTGAAGCTGGTCATAATGAATGAGAAGGTGCCTGTTGCTAAATAAAGAACAAAATTCATATCAGAGAGTTCAAAATACTTGAGACTGGGGTGAACCAGAGTGCATGTTCATGTAGTCAAATGGCCCAGTCAAAGTCCAGACATAAAAACAATTGAGAATCTGTGCAATGGCTTAAGATGTAATATCCATATTTATGCTTCATTTAATCTGACTGAGCTTGAGTTATTCTGCAAAGCAGAACTAGCATTAATTAATGTCTCGTTGTACAAAACTGGTAGTCAAGTTTATTTGTGTAACACATTTCAACAGTTCAAAATGCTTTACGTCACAGGTGTCAAACTCCAGTCCTCGAGGGCCGGTGTCCTGCAACTTTTAGATGTGCCTCTGCTGCACCACACCTGAATAGAATAATTAGGTCATTAGCAGGACTCTGGTGAACTTACCTACACAAGGAGGAGGTAATTAAGCCATTTCATTCCAGTGTTTTGTACCTGTGGTACATCTAAAAACTGCAGGACAGCGGCCCTCGAGGACTGGAGTTTGACACCCCTGCTTTACGTGATAAAATGATCATACAGTTTGACCTGCAATAATAACTTTCACTGTAAATTGCCCCAGAAATTATTGTGATAAACAATAATATTGTTATTTTGAGAACATTTTTAACTAATATAATAATAATGGCGTATTAATGCAAGTGTGCCCAGTCAAAAATAAAACCTGGAAAACATTTTGGATATCCAAAACAAAAATAATTAAAATTGATTATGAAATCTCAGCAACCAAAATTGCATTTGAAAAAAATTATAATTCAGCTCAGACAGGGAAAACAGGCTGAAGTGGCAGGTAGTGCAAGATAAAGATTATCACACAAATAGCCGATCTCCCAAAATACTTTTATAGAAAAATCACTCCAAACCACTAGACGCCACAGTTATGAACTACTCTGATTTGAGTCTATTATCTAAAATCCCAATAAAATACACCACACTTTGTCGATGTAAACTGGAGAAATGTTAAAGGGGTAAGAGGACTTTTGCGAGGCATTGTTAAATCGGGGAAACCGATGGTGGAAATCATAAAGCGGATGTTAAAAAAAAGTTAGAGTGAAGTAGCTTTATAGATAAAATTATGTTTCTCAAACAAGACAAGATGTGGGGGAAAAAAATTCAAGGTTTAAAAAAAAAAACAAAAAAACAAGTGAGACCAACATTGATCAGGATGTAGAGCAACAACATGATACGGAAAACAAAGAAACGGAGCTCCGGTGGCAGCGCTGTGAGGCAGGAGCTTCCCAACAGCACCCCAGCCCCATGCTCTTCACTGCCTGCTGTATATTTAATAGCCACTCCATCATTCTGCCTCCTTTCCTCTCTCACTTTCTGCCTCTCCATCCCTCCATCATCCCCCCCCCCGGCTCATCCACGTCTTGCCCAAGCAGATGGGAGATTGTAAGGCTAGGTGGCCCATCCAGGCAGTGCAATCTGTCTCCGCGTGCTGCACTTCAATCCGGTGGAGTTAAAAAAAAAAAAAGAAAAAAAAAGAAGGGGGCCAGAGTGTTTCCAGCTTGACTCTTCGCATATGTGGAGCTTCAGCTTGTGTTATAGAAAAATAAAAATCAGTGGAACGGCTTGGACTGAAAGCATGTCAACAGAGGCAGACAGAGGGAGATAAGGGGAATAATTGTTGGGGAATTAATCAGTTGGGAAGGCTTTTTTTTTTACCAGCCCCTGCGTGGGTGAGAGTAAATGCGACGCAGGCCAAGTACAGAATTAAATTTACACCATTACAAACATGTTTATCTTTATCCCTGTGCTCGGTGGTGTGAGCGTGTGTGTGTGTGTGTGTGTGTGTGTGTGTGTTGCAGGGGAATCTGTGTGACGCCAGTTCAAAGCATTGTCACATTTAAATGTGTCACAAACTTATCCTCCCTCTGGATTTTTGTCCCCCATGCAATTGTCTGTAAGTGGCATAAATAAACAATGACTGGGTCCGGCCAAAAAGGCAGCAGCTTCTCTGGGCTTCTGGATACTATGTGATAGCAGCCGCACACCTGGTATGGAGATGTGTAAAAAGCCCCAAAATAATTGAGTAATTTTTGCTTAACCCAACCTTTATGTGATTTTATTTAGTGAGGAAAAAGTATTGTTTATGACACTATTTCACACAATCGATTTTTGGCAATAGAACGGCACTTAGTCTAATCATCCAGAGGAACGCAGCATCACAGATCCTTCCCCATGTTTAACAGTGGGAATGACGTGCTTTTCCATATTCTTTTATTTCCAGCTAGCCCAACCTGGATGTTTGTTGATCTCTGCTTGAAAGGAAAAGACACTCTCCTTCTATTAAGGTAATGGTTCTGGCCTGTTTTTAAGTAAAGTTTGTATGCTAAAAGTCTAAAACAGTATCTTCTGTTATGGAGAGTGCAAGCTAGCTTTGGCTAATTAGCCAGCTAACATTATCTTTCGTTGTTTCTCAAGGATCACTACCAGGACGACACCATGCGGGAACATTCTGTTGTAATGTGGGGGTTTGTTTATTTGCTTCATCTAAATTCGGCAGGAGTTTATTCTGGTTTACTCTTCCACGTGTGTGTACATGTAGCCAACATATCTTGAGCCTCCTACTCTTTTTAGCTAACGCTGCTTGTGCTACTTGCTACTTATGACTGAAACAGCGTTCCGTTCATGATTTTTCTAAATATCACAAGAAATTCATTGCTTATTGTCCACTGATGTGTGTTCTCATTAACGATGAAATAATTCCATATGTATTAATATTATGTAATATTCAATACTGTGTTGGCCGCAGCTTTTATTTAAAAACATATTTTTCTTACATTATGGTTCTAATTTTTTACTTGAATTCCATGATACCTTGGTGTTTCTACTTAACGTTGCCTGTTTAAAGGTCTTAAAAAAAATTAAAAACAGTCATCTTTTCTTCTTTTTCTGTTAAATTGTCTCTAGTTTCTCAAAACCCTCTCTCCGGTGATAAAGTTGTTTAGCTAAAACTATCCTATAAATAAATGTGACTTGCCCTGTGGATAACATCGGCAATATCATTTCCATATTCACCTAATTGTGTCAGTCACTCATCGTCTGCTAAAACAGTCTTTCCAGGTCAAAGAGATGCTTTTGCTGCAGTTTTCAAAGTTCAACACAAACCAGAAAGAAAAAAAAAACCCAAAGGGATTGGGGGGAAAAAAAAAAAAACACTCGGAGAACAGCCTGTAAGGTGGCAACTTGACGCCAAAAACTCAGTGGTGTGAGGAGAAGAGACAAAAAATTAACGACAGTAGGCGATAAATTTTTCATCTGCGCTACACACTCGAGGTGAAATATGCGAACTGCAGCTGCAGCATGACGTGTAAAATGTGTTTGGATCTGACCTGCAAACACTGCTGAGGAGCCTATGAAAGATGCATGGGGCCACTGGAGAGGTATAAAGAATTTAGAGATATAAAGGATATATGACAAATAAATCAGGATGCAAATCTAACCGGGTGCCACTGGGACTTCTCCAATGAAAACGGCCTGAATAATTGAAGAGGAAGAGGAAACATTTCATCAATGAGAGGAGCAGTGGAAACCGTTCCCCGCTTCATCTTTTTTTTTTTTTTTCTCCTCGACCTTTTTCAGGGGGCTTTCCAAGTCTTTGAAGCAGAAGGGAACTCCACTGAAAGGACACAAGCATGGAAGCACGCAAAAACGGTTTTGAAGAGGAAATTGATGAACAAATTGTTGCGACATAGTTTTTTTTAATTATTTAAAAAGCAAAACGCAACTCAGACAGAACCAAAACGAAAAAGGCATAACAGAAAGTCAAAGAACCATCTCTCAAAATATAAGGTCTTTTTCTTTTTCCTGTACCTTACTGCTTTAGCAGATGAGGCCTCTGGGAACACAAAAAAAAACAACAAAAAAGATCTACTGTTTAATCTCTTATCCTCACTTCTTATGTTTTCATGCTGACTGTCTAAAAAGATGACGGACTTTAAGTTTCTCTGTTTTCCACTTTATTCTATCAGTTCCAACTTTACCTCTTAGTTTTCCATTGACAAAATCAAAAATCGACATAAAAACAAAAGGCATTCTGAAATCAGACGCTCAACATTAAAAGGAAAAAAAAACAATAGTCTAACGGGAAATCATGATGGCAAACCCGGGTTGCCAAGCATAACCGTCTTGGCAACTGCGTCACCAGGGACACTCACTCCCCATAGGTGGAGTTCATTGATTAGAGTTGGAGCTCACCCCAGAGTCATAACGCTCATTAAACACTGAAGATTTTTTTTTCCTTTTGCTTTTTTTGGAAAAGGGGAAATGAGAGCCTCAGGAATTCTGGGAAGAACTCAGAGGTCGTATTCAGAGGTTAGAGACCCTGTTCTGAGCCCAATCTGTATTTCACTGCCTGACTTCCACCTTCGTAGCATCACTGTTGGAATAACCTTCATTACAGAAACTCACAATCATGTGGAGGCTGGTTTTTACACTGCTGATGTTGTAGAAACTTTCAACACCTCATGGCTAAACGAAGGTCAGTTCATTAGCTATTAGAGGGTTTCAAGCCGTTTTTCCTAAATTTTGTTAGCCAAAGAACTGAGCAGTTCTTTGGCTAACAACAATTACACCAAATAAACACCAGGTGTAAAGTCACCGCATTATGTATTGCCATTTTATATCACAATCACATTATTATGTCACCTCCAGTTGTTATAAAAATGCAGTTCATATCAAATATGACAATAAATTTTACTTCATAAAACTACAGCACATGGACAGAACATTGTCAATTATCCAATTTTTGTTGCAGCTCAATACATGTTCAATTTATTTGTGGTTTTCATGCCAACAACCAGAAAAAAAAAAACGTGACAGGAAAACTCCATCACTGTGAGCAAGCAAACCTCAAAGACAGAAGTTGATTATGAATCTGCACCATGAATAATTTATAGTTGGAAAGACTTATGAAACAGGTCAGTGTATCTGCGAAAGATAAAACCTCCAGTCGGGTTGGACACGGTTTTTCTTTTTTTTTATTTTGTCTTGCTTGAGCGGTCACAACAGCAGCTGGTTTAACACAGAGTCCCGCATGATCTGTCATTCCGAGTTAAAAACAGGTATGCTTATGAAGTGATACGGCACTGTTGTGACAAATACGTGAGCTCAGTGTCACATCTCATAGCGCGCAGTGAGTGACATATCAAAGACCATAGACTAACCACTTGACAGAACCTGTCCACACTCTTTACATTTTAAATGCAGCTGAATTGACAGACTGAATGTGTCCTTGGATGCGGAGCAGCTTCCTCACTGATGTGAGAAACTGATCTGCACTTACAGTTAAAGGGGAATCGCTGCCTGCTTTTTCTTTCTTTTTTTAAACATATTGCGATCTGCTTATTGGTCATGGATCCTAACACCTTTTGATGCCTGTTGAGAAGTTTCTGTGTGTATGTGAAGTAATTTCATCATCGGTTTCTTTAGCAAACAGATTGTTCTCAATAATGTGGAAAAATAGCAACAATAACTTAGAGAAAAGTAATACGGTTATTAAAATATATATGTATATATTTAATGCAAGTGAAGAATACCTCACAAAAAACAACTGACTTGATCTTTCTGTTTTATGTATGACAATTAACTTCAGGATTTTAAAGACAGTAGTTGAGGGCATTTTAGGACACTTTGTATATTACACTAACATATCGCCCATTTCTCACTTCAGCTATTTTTGCTCTTTTTTTTTGTCATGTTTGCATGATTCAAATCAAACAAATATTCATATCATGCAAAGATAACCTTGTAAATACAAACTGAAAATTTTTTAAATGATGAATTTATTGATTAAAAGAAATGACTTCCAAAGCAACACGTTCCTATCAGGGGCGTTGGAGGCATGTGTTGTGGGGTTAGAGGAGGATTGGCTAACATGCGGCTGTTTGTGAAGTATTTTATTTTGAAAAATATCAACTTCTTTTTAGCAAAGACTTCACACACATCTGCAGATCAACCATCTCTATTGCAGTTACTTCAACTGAACCTCTGGCACTAGCACAATTATACCAATATTACCTCATGACAAAAGCCAGACACTGAGAGACGACAACGGGACTTATTTTACCTCATCTAGTTGTCAGACTGCACTAACGATTTACTTTCTTGTTAAAAGGCTCTGCATGATTGAGCCAGACTGATGACATTAGTTCTCATTGTCACAGATAACAAAAACTGATCTCTAACAATGAACACAGAGGAACACAAAGGCTACAAGTAATAGGGGACGTAAGGTAACACAAATGTTGAAACTAAAACATTCAAACACAAAAATGTTTCCAGTCGTTAGCATGTAGGGCCCGTCCATGCAGAGATGATTTTAGGTGTATCCGCAAAACTCTTTGGTTATTTAGGCTTTGCATCCACATGTATTTGGTGTCTTTGTAGACCAGAAACAGTCATTTTTTTAAATCGGGTTCCAGACCGGACAATTTCAGAAAGCCGGTTTTATGTTTCTGTGTGGTTGTGCAATCCGCGTCTTTATTTAAATGATGGCACGGTGACTCCATCCGTCTCCATCATGCATGCGCCTCACTTTCACGAATACCAAACTTAAAAAAGATTCAAGTTTGAGAAAAAGACCAAAACCGGAAGAGGCATGTAATTCAATGCTTTGTCACTGCACTGCAAGCACGAAAAAACACTCATTGTCTCAAACTAAAACACTCATGCAGAAAGGGCTACATCTATTTGGGAAAACTCTATTATCCCTTTGCACAGTTTGGCCTATTTTACACTGTGTGTGGAAGAGAGGGTCAAGGTCAGCAGCGCTACCTTGAAAAGGAGATGAGAGGAACTTCCTCGGCTTGGAGCAAGCACAAAGTAGCCGGCGGTGGCATGCGGGAGGGGCAGGATAGCCGGTAGACAGGGTGAGGGCCAATGCCAGTACAAGGCTTTTTGTGTGTTTTGTCAGCTGTGGCGGCACCCCTTAGGTCTGGTGGACACACGCCTGGTTCACTAGACAACTGCTTTGTTTTTGCTTGGAGGGCAGCCATGATGTTGGCGTGGCAACAGTACGACGTGACGGAATAGAGACTTGCTTACTCAAAAAGCACTTGGTGTTTTCAGAGATGCTTGATATCCTGAACTGTTTACCCAAACTCTGATACTCTTGACATTTTCAAGACCCAAGATCAGTACTGACGTCGGCCTCTCTGTGTTTTCTAGTGGCATGACTCGGGAACTATAATCACCTGAAGTTCCACTACAAAGGAATGTGTATTCCTGCACTCCTCTCCAGCCCTTGTGCATCTTTCAACCACAAACTATGCCAGGATTTCAGAGAAACAGAACATCCGTTGACAGCAGGCGCTCCTCCAAAGACATGCTTCTCATGCCTCGCAGAGGCCCCCTTGTACAGCAGAGTCCAACCCCCTCCATTCTCTTCTCCCACAATCAAAGACAGCTTCATTATCTGCTGACTAATTTTGTGCCTGCCCCCGAGAAGACTCCCAGGTAATCGCGGTGCAGGTTCACCCTCCTCCAACGCACCTCTCCAGAACAGCCGCTCAGACTCGGAGACCACAAGGCCGCAGGTCTCACTAACAAAGAGCCCTCTCAGGAGTCTGCATTTCACTCCCCCCGAACCCTATAACAACTAGGGGAGGAGAAGGAGCACTATGAAGGAGGAAGAGAAGGAGGAGGGTGGAGAGCAGCCAGCACTGAGACAGTCGGCAATAGAACATTTGAATGCCCCGACCGGGGACACACCGTCGTGCCTCTCCAATTAAATTATCCAGTCCACAATGGCGAGGCCTTGAGAATTGACACTTCCATTGAGAGTGTGTCAGCAGCTTTGTGGGGACCGACAATTTCTATCTCTGCAGAAATAGATTTGCTCCCGAGGGGAGCAACAATAGCAGGGCAATCCTTCTAATGCTCATTTCTAGTAGAAAAATAGGGATGAGAGCTGGGGATTTGGAAGGTTTACTTACAGGGACCGAGGGAATTCGCTTTTAAAAGCGATAATATATTTGAAGTGTCTTTGACCGGTGTGAGCTGAACTGTGATGAATCTGGTTTGCCTAAGACCTGAGAGAAATTCACTGCTTTTTTTTTTTAGTCAGAGCTAATGTTTTTTTTAAGGCATTTCTTTCCAAGATTTTAGCAACTTAGCAACTGGCCCAAAGACTTGGAGCTCATTGCCAAAGAGAAATGGTCATAAATAACAGTGGAAGCATTTGAATATCTGGTCAGCACTTAAATGGAGGGTTTAATCACTTTAAAGCCAACAAAGGGTTTTCCATCATTTATTTGTGTGTGTATTTGTTTATATTGTGTTGACAACCAACCATCTTAACTGGATGTTTTGTCACTCTCCTATTTGTTTCTTTTTAATCGACTAATGGTGAACAGCACACTACTTCACTGCAGAAACTCCTGAGAAACACATAATCACTGACTATGGCTGATTGCAGTCAATCTGGTCTCCACAACAATTCACAATTTATTACTGGGTTCTGAAATCAACATGTGAAAACTGAGACTTCTTTGTCCAAAAGAAGAAAGAAATTCCCAATAAATATTGCAGTCCAACAGTGACACAACCTGAGGACACCGGTAGTAAAACAATGTACTACGTTGATTGTGACTGGTAGTGGAATTCTTCAGAAATACAAAGATGGAAGAATGACGGACAAATGTGACGGAAACAGAGTGAATATTAGAGACAAAGACCAGTACTGTCTTTTTATTTTGGTAAAATTAAGAGTTGACCTGTACATTACTCCCCCGTTATAAACGTGATGTCCATTACTTTGTTTTACTTTTGTCATCTTCATTTCCTATTTTATTGGATATTCTTTCATTTCTGCTTTCGTTTCATTTCATGCATTTTATTTTTGTTCAAGTTCTTAACTGTTTCAACATTTAGTTGGTAACTATTTTATCTTCTTGATTGTATTTCATGTGTTGATTTAGAAATTTTATTACAAATGCTTGGGTATTTTCAACTGTGTTTATGTTTATGTTTACTATATAGGTTTTTGTGTTAATTCACATAATTTCTTTGTTACATTATGTAAAATCCACAATTGCATTTCCTTCAGTAAACTTTTGATGTATTGACCTATTTTTATCTTTTTTAAAATTAGAATGACTGTGTCTAATTATGTTATTATGTTCCTGTTTATACCTCTGTGAAGGACATTATCTGCCAAGAACAGAACAGTTCTCTAAAACGTAGGTTAATTTGATTCCTGAAAGGTTTGTTCAGACTAACCATATGTACTAACATATCAAAATGTTGATGAAACATTTTATATATGACACTGCTAATAGCGTAATATATAAAAACCCGACGTACCTCCCCTCTTCTCTCCTTTATCAGTCCTGAGAGAAATGTGAACAAGATGTTTGACTGTGATGACAAAGGCAGAGTTGTTCCAAAGTGAATATGATGGACAAACGTACGAGGATAATACGTCTGTCCTCCCTCTCTGAATCTAAGTGGATCTTGGTGAAAAGTCGAGCCTTCATGTCTGACCCCAAGAGGTCAAACTGATGCAGGATGGTGTGTGTGTGTGTGTGTGTGTGTGTGTGGCGGGGGTGGGGGGTGTGTGTGTGGGATGTTTCCACAACTGCACCCCACCCAGTCTGAGGTTCCATGCAGAGACATGTCTGTGTTTTTGTCCAACCCGGCAGATGAATCAAAAACCTGTTGCTATGAATGTTTTAATATTTCCAGCAGCTTCATTCTTGAGGACCCAGAAAGTATTTTTTGTCTAGTTTCCACTGCAAATATCTTAGTGCAATTGGAAGAAAAAAAAGAGGCAAAACTAACTTTGTCTTTTTAACAAGATTTGTACAAATCTCAGAAGAACTTTTACAGCCTGAATTTTTCAGATTTTCCTCATTGGTTTCTTCAACGTTTACTAGTAAACTTCATTTTGTGTTTTTTTTTTTTTTTTCTATTCTCTATGCAGCTTATGGGACTTCTACAGATAGGCCTGTAATGTTCTGGACCTTGTTCTGGGTTGTTGTATTTAAGCTGCTGATGTATCCGTCAAGCTCTTTGTTTTTTCGGACAAGTCCTGTTGAAGGTTTACAACCTGTTTCCTCTATAATGGACTTTGTGACCCTTTAAAGAACGACAGATGTCAATGACTCCAAACACACAATCTTTTACATTATTAGAAAACAGCAGAATATTTACAGAGCTAATTTTATCTTCTCCAGAGACCCGCTAGTTGTCTGGAGCACTTCCATTTTGTGGATCAAGGCTGTAATGTTTCTATGGCTATTTGCGGCATTTTCCCTTTTGCTTCCGTGTCTTCTGGTCGCAGCATTATGTTTGCATTTGTTTTATTGATTTTACTGTTTTGCTTCTACTCTCAGTAATTGCTGCATTTGATGTTTGCACCGTTTTTCCGTTGCAATAGTTTGTCTTGTTGTCTTGTTTTGCATCATTCACGTTTGCACCTGTTTGCAGCGCATTTTGTTGTTTGCTGCGTGTTTGCACCTGTTGGCCGTCGTAGACAACGCCGTGGTGAGGGGAGGAAATGTGAAGCAAACAAATTCAAGTTATGTCAGTTGATTTATCATTTAACAAGAAGTCAAATACTTTTTTCACATAAGGCCAGCTACAGAAAATGATACTATTACACAGAAGAAGCTAATGGAACAATTTTCCTGAGACACAAACATAACTACATCATGTGAATTGTGTCTTGCAGTAGAGATGAACCCAGTAATTCTAATTTTGGAAGATTTGTGTTTCCTTTAGGTCAGTAACAATTAAAAACTAAATTTTGATTGTAAAATAATACATTTATTTAAACAGGAATAAGTATTTAGTATTTATTTTTTGCATAAAGCCTGGCCATCGTTACATATGTCACAGACAAACGTGAGCGATTGGTTCAAAACCGGATCCAAGTGTGAAAAACTTCAACAGTCCTCACCTGGTTTGTACCAGGTTAATTTTCATACCTTATCTAAAAATTCAACTGAATTTTATAATCGCTAAGACAATAGACAATACAATGCCTCCCAATATTGTGTCAAAAAAGCACGTAATACTGTTCAAACTACAGTATTGCATTTAACATTCTTTTACGCTCCTATTTGAGCCCTCCGGTGGGTCGTATTTGACAAATAAATTAAGTTTTATTTAAAAAAAAAAAAAACTTCTTTGACCGCTGTTGGAAACAAAAAAAAGATTTAACTGTAAGCCCAAAGGACTTCTTTTGTCCAATCACAGACACCATATAGTCCAAGAGCCAGAGGAAAGAAATCAAGACAATAATTCTCCTCCTTTGTCTCGGTTTCTGGGTCAGGGCCTAATTGATTTCCTGATTAGTCGTCCATCAAACTGAATCACAACCTGCTTTCGCACCTGCGAGGGGAGTGTGATTTCATACTTGAGAAATTCATTAATGTTGAGCAGTTTATTTATCTCCTTAACAAGTCTACCCTGGTAATTCTGAGGTCTGTAATTTAATGAAACATGCAGAACATCGAGGCGAGAAGAAGAAAGTAGCAAAATTATGGAAATTGCATTTTCTCTTTAGGTTAATTTTCACCTTTTTTTTTCCACCCGGAACGTGACACTTATGATTATTCATTTCCTGACAACAGCTCAATTACCACAATAATTCTGTTTTTCATTTGTTATCATCGTGGGAAATATACTGTAACGCAAGAACCTACACAGTGTAATACATGCTGTATACAAGATATACATAGTCGGAGAGCAACATTCATGCATTTCATTTGTGGAACGAGTCCCGATCCTCCGGTGATGCATAGGCTTCGGCACTGCAATTATCTCCTCAAGAGCACAATGTGGGCATAATTTCCCCAGACTGCGTAATTATCCTTCAGTGAGATGATAAACTCATCACAAAAGTTTGAGGAATAAGAACTTCCCTCAAACGGATTCGTCTCCTGAATCGAGAAGAATCTATTTTTAATCGTTTCGCAACCAGGTGTCTTGATTACATTTGGAGCCGGCGGGACAGAAGCAGCTGGATGAGCAGGGAGAGAGAGGCATCCACACAGGCAGGCTCTGCAGCACGCCGAGAGAAACGGGATTTGAGCCAGCTGTTGGAGGGATACCTGTGCATGTGCATGGACGTCATGTTAGCTTGCAGGTTTTGGTGCAATGAGCCTTTATTAAGGCACATGATTACATGTGGCGTGGACTATTCACAGGCAGAAACTGAAGCTAATTTGAAAAATGTTGAATGAAATGAGAAAGCTTGTGCTTACCTTGTGCTGGTAACATTAGGGAGGTCTTAATCGTATCTTACGTATGATTAAGACTTCTTGACCATTTCAACTCATCAGCATCAAGAGACAAAACTCAACTTCCAAATATTTGTAAGTGTGATCACGATTTGCACAACCAGTGTTTCTCAAAACCATCCAATGAAATACCTAAGACCCGAATAAGAAGCAAGTCATATTAAGGCAGAGAAAACATGCTAGTGCTTAACTAGCATTAACAACAAGAGGAAAACATACGTTTGAGGACAGGACATTCATCATATGGTCTTATCTTTTATTGTAATAAATTCCTTGATCCATCAAATTCATGATGTCAACTATCCGTACTGTTGGGATTGTCGGTTTTACTAATTTTTTCCAAAGTTTTTTTTTTTATAACAGTGTCAACAAATATCAATACATTTGAAAATATTGTTAAATGCAGCCATTGTGTGCAGTTTAGTGACACACATCACACTGTTTGTGACTGATGTCCTAAAGAAGAGCATTACAAATATTTCCAAGAGCAGTTTTTGTGTTTGTGGAGCTATGATTGCCGTGCCATGTAGTCACATGCCTAGATTTATTTAATAAAGAGGTAATAACAAAATACTGTGATAAAACTTTGAGTCTACATTCTCCACCCCTATTGACGACCGTAGTTGTATTTGTTGACTCAGACATATATTTGGAATCTTTAGAAAATGTGATTAAAAATATGTCGAAGAGGAAGCTGTCCTGCAGAAACCGCAAGTGTTCACTGAGTCTGTTTTTTATTCCAATTTTATTTATTGTATTTGGTCATTTTGTTTGTATCTTTTGCGAGGTGGGAGGTGATATTTAAAACATCTTCCAGTTCCACCATCAAGTGTTCTTTAAAAATCCAAGTTTATTGATCTTTGAATGCAACCTTACGTTATTATGCCGTTATCGGTGTAATACCTAAAAATGATCTAAAAAATTGATGTTATCATTTATCGCAATAATTTCTGGGGCAATTTATTGTCCAGTGAAATTTGTTATTATGAAAGGCATATAACTAATCACAGCTTCCAAACAGAGAAAAACAAAGTGCCACGTTATTCTACTTATATCATTTGAAAACTGACCTGCAAATTCCCATCTTACCAAAAACATGTGGGAGGAGCTCGGCAAAGACTGGACTTGCAGTTATTGGATTTTTTGTTTTTGCCATATCAGTCAATCAACATGTGTGTGACAGCATCAATGACAAAGGTGTCTGGCTAAATGTTTGGTCTCCATTCAACTCAATCCTTTTCCTTCAGTTTGGGAATAATCAGAGGAGTATTTTGGTGTGCTCATCGTAACCCGACACCAGCCGATCGTTCCCCACTCGGCCCTTCTGTCCTCTCCCATCAGGCCAAGCCAGGCAAGCTCAGCCGCAATTATGATACTCGAAATAATTCCACAAAAGTGGAGCCATCATTAAATAATTCAGTCTCCTAGTCCTGTCTTGACTTTTCCTCACTCGTGACATCATTCAGGCTAAATGTCCTTCTGCAGCTGTGTGACTCAAAACAGAAAAAAAAAAAAAGAATACTCACACGTGTATCGATTTTTGTCGGTAGCGGCTAAAAACATTTCCTGAGACGACGGTTTAGCTCCAGAAAGTGTCTCCGAACTAATTGAAATCACTGCTCAGATGCCTCTGCAACAAAGCCCTGGAGTGGGCTGACTTTGCACGTCTGTGTAAACAAACAGTGTTTAATTTTACATGAGTATTTGCTTGGCGCCCAACACCCTAAGAGCACGGCCATATCATTAATAAGCCAGACTTGCTCATCAGACTGTAAATGGTGCGTTTCATGTATAAAATATCAGAGGAACGGAGTGGCCCCTGCGTCTGTAAAAAGGCCTGAATGGTCGCTGGGGCTGCGATTGATGGAGCGGGCCGACACCTGAAACCCGCGGCGTTTACGACAAGACCTCGACCCTGGACTGGGTCTGGTATACGTATCGTATTGTTTATCATTTATCGTATTAGTAACTATCAGTTAATGTGAACTATGACTAAACCAGTCAGCATAAAGACTCAGTTCCTCTACTGTGAAATAAAATAAGGATAATTCACACTACTTGAAGTTGCAGTCACTTTTATTAAAAATAAAATGATTTTTACAGATTTGCATAAACTGTCACAATATCATGACATTCCAGCTCCTCTACTTCCTTTCTGTGTATTATCTGTCTCATACCAAATCCTTGTATGATTTGGTATGAGACCAAATCATACAAGGCTCTAAATTAGCAGTTAGAGCTAATGACAACATTAGCTCTAACTGCGACACCTTTTCACAATAAAATTCATCTTAGTGTTTTATACATATAATCCAGTTGTAGCTGCTAATATTATACGTGTGATTTAACGTAAGTAACTAGAGCGTTTAAAGTTCTAGTAGGTTAAAAGTTTGTAGTTCTTGTTTTTTGGTTTCTTATTTGCTTGGATGCTCTTCTTTACCATCGCAGATAAAAAGTCGTTTCATTGGAGCCTGACTTTGATATCATCACACCATCACTTTGATGTCATTTATTGGTCCATATCCAATTAACTGCATTGATATTTTGGTATTTTTATGAGCATAAACAATATTCAAGTTTTTTTAAAATTATGAAGTTACAGTAATATATGTATAAATTATACGTACATTTTAAATTTCAATAATGTGGACTTGGAATTTAGTTTCAGTGATTTTAATTTAAGCACTTATTTTCTGGGCAACTAAAGGAAATAAAGCTTTGTTTTAGTTTGATGTGAGTTTTACTTGAACTATTCCAGTCAGAAAAAATATATATATAAATATATATATATAATTTGGGCACTGAGGACTTTGTCTCGGTTAAAAAGAAATATTTTGTAGAGTCGGAAGAGATTCAACAACCCGTGAGAAATTAAATGAATATTTTCTGTATTCCATTGACTTAAATATGTTTCAAGAATTCTACCGAACAAAACTGTCAGTTCGTCGCGATGGTTTGTGGAAAGGACGGGCAGGTGTAGGAAAGAAAGAAGTGTCTGAATAAAACATGAGCTCCACCGCAAGGTGATGGCGACTGCGCTGGTTTCAGACAATCCGTCCTCAGAGGGTTTAGCACGGCGAATAGACTTTGTCCACGGCTGTCCAGTTGTGATTAACTATTAAACCGCGCCAGGTAAGGATGAGACAAAAACAATGCATGTGGTGAACGCCTGCCTGCTTATTCCCTGGATCCTCTGCAGTCCGGGCCCCTCAGCACCGCGCATGCTGAGGTTGTAAATAAAGACCAAGCCACTCATGAGTGCTGCCTCTGCATAGATGATGTCCTAATTAAGATATGCAGTGAAATGGTTGTAGGGTATTTTCATTTCATGGTTCACTCCACATTCTCTATGTGCCTGCACACGCACACACACATACACACACACATACGCACATCAATCCTGTGTTTTTCATCATAAATAAATTGAATATCCTCTCACCAAACTACTTAATACATCTGCAGTGTCACGCCAGAGCAGATTCCTGTTCTATACTACAGATCGTTGCTTCCTTCCAATCCATTTATGCAGGAGGAAAACAAACATTTTTGGTTTAATGAGTTCATACAAAAAAAAAAAAAAAAAAAAAGGCTCAGTGGACTGAAAATATTTTCTGTAAAAGTTTAAGTAAATACAAAACATGAGGGGAAAAAAAAGTCAGAGATAATAAGAATGTTGGTGATAAAAAAGTGAGGTTTTTGTTTTCAGTTTCACACACGAAAGGGAGAAAAAGTAGCTAATGTTTGGATTATTGTCATCGTTAAATTGTATGTTTCATCTTAAAGAAGGGGCATAAATGTAGTGATTATTAACATTCTTGTGGGAAAAAGAAAATTAATGTTTTTATTTCAACTTATTCATATGTGTTTCATTTTTACGTTGTACTCTCTTTGTGTCCAGATTTGATTTGAATTTGATTTGTGGAGCCCTAAGCACCATCACATGTGTCCTGGTTATGGTGATGTATTCTCACTTTTTACAGCGTGTTTGTGCCGATGTAAGAAAAATATGCCTTGGGGTACAAATAGGGTAATTTAACCTCATCCAACAACATTTAGCTTTTCAAATGTGTGTTTGTTACATATTTCTGGGATCCAAAGACCTAAAATGTAGCCAAAGTAGATACCTAAGATGCTGTACTCGGTTATTAGGCTGCGTGTTGCTACAGGGATTGATATTCTCTGAGAGCGTTGCGAGTCAGAAGAGGCACTTTAATGGAAAACATTTCTATGCCTGCTTGAGTTTGTTGGACGCTTCACAAAAGTAGAGATGTTTGCTCACACTGCTGCTCAACGCCAACTGCGCTGTCGTCCTGGTTAGGGGAGAATAAATGTATAATGTAGGTTTGACAAAACTAAACGGTCCAGGTTGTCTAACCTCCTCAGTTCTGTTGTGAGACAAAGATTTTGTTTTGATATTTAAGTTATCCTAAAAATATATCTTTTTATCTGAAACTTTTACTGTACCTTCAGACCTTTACTGCACTGTTTCTCTTAGGATGAACTTGGGACTACACAAAGAAGAAATGACTCTCGTTATTCTTTTTCTGTTTGGCAGCTACTTTGAGAAACAACAGAACTTTTTTTTTTTTTAGGTCAGATCTACAGATGATGATCCAAATCAGATGAAAGTGGAGAAAATAGTAATAGTGAATTTATCACAACAGTGATAAATCTGAAATCCTATCACATTAATCGGTAAATGTTACGGTAAACGCCCATCCCAACCTTTTTCTGCTTTACGATTCATAAACAGATGAGGGAAATTCTGATTTTGATCCAAATTCTTTACCAAACTACATGTTATTCTCTAACCAACAGCACACACTTGTCTTCAGTCATTTTGTTTCCAATTTCCCAGCAAATGTTTCCAAAGATTTTAAAACAAAAGCTTCCAAACATTAGGATTTTAACCCGTGGCTTTTTTTTTTTTTTTTCCTGTCAATCAGGTCATTTAAAAACTTCAATCTTTCCTTTGTTTAGATTGGAGTTAAATAAAATGGTAGAGACTCCTAAACACAAAAAACAAGTGAAGGAGCACAGCTATTAAAGGGCTGAAAAACACTAAAAAGAAAACACTCTATGTATCATTTTAGTCTACCCTGTTATCCTACTCTATTCATTCGACTGGTAAAATGCTGGATGCTAAAATAAACCTGTGTTTGAGTTTGATGACTCAGGAGCCCCAGAGGAAGAAATGCTGCTACATAGAAACAGTCTGTCCATCTCTAGAGAGTGTAAACTATCTAATCAGAATAGTATCTGATTAACTTACAAATAAAAAAATAATAATAAAGAAAACTAAGATAACCCAGTAAATCTGGTCTAATCTACTCCACTGAAGGTTTATGACATCGCGCCAGTGTGTGTGAGGTAGGTGTAACGTATGTGTGTGTTACAGTAGTGAGTGCAGCACAGAGCCAGAGGGCTCAGTGTTTGATCCCTGCCTGTAAAATGGATTATCTGGTGGCAGGAGGGTGAAAGGATAGCAGTGTGTTTGCACTGAAATAAGGGAAAAGAGTCAGGATGGATGCGCATGTGTGTGTGTGTGTGTGTGTGTGTGTGTGTGTGTGTGCGTGCGTGCGTGCGCGTGTGATCTCAGTAGCGGACAGCCCCAGGGACAGGGCGGCCCCTGAGGAAACGTGTCTTAAGAAGCTCGCCATGGCTCCAACTAATGCTCACTTTGTCACCCAAACAGGGGGGGAAAGATAATCAATAGCCTTTGATAGCTACTATTAGGGTTTTAACAAGCTTTTCCTCACGCTGGGCTGCTCCAGCAAGGAGGAACGGGGAGAGCCAAACAAGTCTTCATCATCATGTCTTTTACAACCTTTATACGTCTCCACACGGCCCACTGTGTTTCATCTGTTGCATCAGGACGTTTTCGTAGTTATGTTTAACAAACAGAAGATCACCAAAAAGCCTTTGTGTGCTCTAAATATAGTTATATCACAGTTCAGTCTTATGAAATATCCTCCTCACCTATTGGGGACAAGATAAATACATTTTTCCTCTGCAGTACAATAATCTCAGATTAAGCAGATTTTTAATTTAATATTATGTGTACACTTGAAAACATTAAAAATTGCCACCGTCCCAAATTATTGATACCAGTGAAACTGCTACATAAATAAATAGAACTGCGGCATTTTTAAAAAATTTAGGTTCAGGTCTGAAAAATCCAATCCGAATCCATTACCATTAAATCCGAGCCAAGTAATTAATTGTAATTATAATAAACCCTGCATTTTAATTAAGATTTTACTGCTTTTGCTAAGTAGGCAGTGTAACTTCTCACATTTTTAGCTTTTGTTTAACCCTCCCACGGTCAATTGGGCACAGTCCGGTGGGGTCCCACTGACCCCAAATGCGACTTTACAAATTTTTTTGTGTGGTTTCGGGAGCTGACGGTCTGACGGTACCACTCAGACCGCTGTCTGACCGTGAGACCTGCTACGCTTCTCCTGAGCGTCGTACTAACACCACAGGAGAGTTCATGTCTTCCAGCTCCATTTTGTCGCTTGTTGTAGCCACAGGGTGAGTCAAGTGCGAGTCTTCTGGGATGTGCGATCAGCAGGAGCTCAACAGGACAGATCTGCAGTGAGCTGTGCTTGTTGCAGTCTGATGAACTTCTGCACCCAACTTGCTTTATTTCCTCAACGTTAAACTGTCTACTCGTCTACCTTAGACTGTAATTAGTAGATTAACACAACTTTATGTCACACATCTGTAAAACAACCATTAGATGCTGTTGACGTGCCAATTGGTTGTTTGAAAACTAAAAAGAATTGGTAGGAAAACGTTTGACTTTTTAAACTCTGAAATTTCCAAGTTTTTCTAGAATATTTCTGATTGTTTTACTCAAATATACTCCTTTTTTTTAATCCAACTACAACGACTCCAACACACCGTCCTACGATTGGCCCTTTGAGCTCTGCAGTACAATAAAAACCACCACAAAAAAAACAAATCAAAACAAACATCTTTCTGAAATAGTAATTTAATTAGAAAAAAAACACCTGTCTCTTCACCTGTTTCTACATTTCCCCCGTTGGTGAATAAATGTGGCCAAATTAAAAGTTGGAGTTTTCAAAAAATTTCAGCTCCATATTGTGCTACTGCAATAAGAAGTTAATTTATTTTCGGACCTCTTACAAATGCTTAGCAGGAGTACCGATAAGGTGCTTGTTTTTCTGTGAGGGTGCACTATAATTTTCATTTCACTCAGGTACATGCCCACATCTGCACCGCCAGCACCTAAGCTAAACTAAATCTAATTTGCTACATCTGTGTTTCTCACATCATTAGAATAATTGTTCCCTCCTCAGCTGTTTCCCTGCTGTTATCTATCAATTTCCTCCCCTCAAACCCAAATGATGTGTTCATTTCAAGGACTCATATGAGCTTTTTATTTCTTCCCATTTTTTTTCTACCCCTCTTTTAATCTCCAACCACTTCTGTCAAAATTAACCCCTCCCTTTAAAATGTGCGATACTAATAACCGTAATTAGCCCAAAATGGAACTTAAAATAATTACAGACCAAGAGGATTGCTCATTCAAGACAACGGCAAATTAATCGTCTTTTTGAGAGGCTGATCAAGGTGTATTGTGTTTTGTTCCCACTAACACTTAATCTTCATTTGCTGACAAGTTCCATTAAATGCGGCTTTGCCAGTCACCAGTTTACAACACAAACAACTCTTTATAAATAATATTAGAATTGAAAGACTGACTAGGTAAAAAAAAAAAAAAACAACCCAGCCCCAAACACCCTGAGTAAGGACAAGTACATTTAACTGGAACATACATGAGGGTGGAGCAAGATGGGTTAAAGGTGGAGATGGGATTTCTAGTCCCACGTGTAGATTATTCCACTTATGATACAACATTTTTCCCATATTAGTGAAATAATCTACCAGTGGAACTAGTACATCGTTTTTAAAATCAATATTCAAGACTTATTAACTTAAAACAAGCTTCCATATCTTGATGAAAAGTAGCTTGCGAGTTAGTTTTGTCTTATTTTACATGTTCTGGGATAGTTGCAGTAGAAACTAGGCCAAATAAATACTTGGTTAGATTTTACTTTTTATTTTTTTGCAGTGATAGAGAAGGACACATAATGGCGAAGGGATGCTGTTAGCTGTAAGCTTAATGTTCTCTCCCAGCAAGACGTAGTACAGAGCATTACAGGGGTCTGGTTTGATTCATTTGACCATCACAGTTAACAACCTTACACAGGGTGGCACAGAAAATACGCAACAAATGCACATTCTGCAAAGCTTATTTCAAAGATGCAACTTCTCTGTTACGCTATAATGACAGAAAAGAAAAAAAAAACAAACACCAATGGCTTAGAGTTCTAAAAATACGCTTCCTGAAACAGTTTTCTTTGGATGGCCTCGATGCAGCAGCAGAAACTGCTGAAAGGATGGAAGGAAAACAGAGGCTGAGTCAATGAAAGCTTATCCGTCTATCTGCGTTCCTGGTTTCCTCTTTATCTCGTCCTGCAAAAGGCAGGCGGACGGGGGAGGGGGGGGCAGATTTGTTTTTTTACTAGGGCTTTACAGTAATGCTCGGCGGGTGAAATTATTCCTGGAGCCCCTCCCCTCCTTGCCCCCGAGTTTAATTATTTCCTCTCGTATCAATACAGGCCACCGATGCAATTTCCGTGTTGATCCGATTAAAGAAATATTACATTCTGCCAGGGCACGGGGCAAATTGACTTTGGTGGCAAGGTCTTGACAAGAACCAGACACGCAGCTTTATGCATCAGTAACGGCGTAACCATGTTATCCATGCACTGCTTCCTTCAGTGGAAAGCAAGATGCAGGCTGTTTCCAATGAAGACAGAAGAGGGGAGGCAGGAAATTCAGCATCCAGGACATGGTTGGGATTTTCATGTACGCACCTTTCCCTAGAATACCTGTCATCAGGAACATGAAAGCCACCATGTTGGCCAAAACGCAGTACTTCAGGTATAAAGCTAATATTCCGGAGAAAACGACCCTCTAGCTTCATTTCGTTCCGTTCCTATTACAAATGTGCACGAGATATTCCGCTAATGTTGGGGGGAGAAAAAAACACAATTTCACAATTCCAGTAATTCCATTAAACAACATATGCAGTTAAAATCACACTTGAATTCAAGTTTGTTCACGTGATTTCTTGTCGTGTTCTTCTTTTCTGACAGTAGTAACATCTGGTTTTTGATTGCGTGACTCGTGTTTCCGTTGCAGTTTTGTGAAAGACATTATTTTTGATACGGTCAACAAACCATCTCATCCTAAAGCAAAATCTTTTTAATCAAAAAACATGAGGTTTTTAGCTGCCGTATTTTTCGGACTATAAGCTGCTACTTTTCTCCCACGTTTTGAACCATGCGGCTTAAAGCCCAGTGTGGCTTTTATGTGTACGTTTCCAGTTTTTTTTTTTTTTTAATTTTGAGGGTGCGGGTTATAGTGAGGTGGGTGTGCTCTGTAGTCCGGAAAATACGGTAATTTATTTTCATAATTACAACACTTTGTAGAACGCCCTCGTCATTTAAATACAGCTGCAAGTCTGTCTGGATAAGCTTCCACTAGCATTAGCAAGAGGCAGAAAAGAAACATAATAAAAGACAGAAAGGTTTGTGGTAGTGATGTGGAGAAACAAAAATCCCTCGATGAGTATGAATACTTTTGTGGCTTCACTTTCATGTGCTTGAAGCAGAAAATTGTATAATGGAAAGTAAAACAGAGTCCAGGAATGAAAGTCAACAATCATGTAAATGGAGAAGAAGACTAAGAAACTTTAGGAGGAGAGCTGGGGCAAAAAAAAAAAGAAAGAAAAAAGTGCAACCATGTGTTGCGGGGAAACACCTGTAGTCCTGACAGGTGTTTTCCAACCTCTCTTGCAGGACTCGTGATTAGGAGCCTCCACGCTTGCCTTACCGTGTCAAAGGGAAGCTTATCCTCCCATCAGTGCAGAGGAGGCCCTGGGTAAAATGATGGCTAATTAGGCAGCAGAAAGCTACAGGCTGGATGTTGGTGGAGTCAGGGCCTGTTTAATATGCTGCTGTTGTAGAACCAGATCTGTGTTTACTGTACGTGAGAGAATAAAGTCCAAAAATGCCAGAAAAAAAAAAGAAAAGCGTTTACTCGAGTTACAGATTTCTTAGTTGCACTTAAAGTTGAATTCATTTAATTAGATTTTTCTTTTTATTGGAGTAAAACAAATCTGATATGTAATTAAGAGAACTGTCATAAACAGTTATAATGAAAGTAATTGACACCATAGTAGAAACGCAAACGGAGAACAATAACTACGGCTCCACTGCTAGAGAGAGAGCATGATGATACTGTAAACCGTATAATGTGTGCTTTTCATGGCTGAGCCGCTCAGACATGGGGAAGCAATCACAGGAAAAGGGACAAGGTGTAATCACGCACAGCTGGGGAGACTAACGGAGGCTGCATTACTCAGCACTAAACACTTTCACCTGGGCAGCTCCGCTACCCAACATTAAACACTTTCACCTGGCGAGAGCCATGGTTTTTTAGGTTTTAATCATGTTTCACTGCGAGCTGAAAGAAAACTTGCCTTCCGTGAATTCCAACGAACGGTGAAGCGAGGTTTAATGATGGGTGGCGTTGCTGTTTCTGAGTCAGTAATTAATGCTTTTTGTTTTAGGATGACAGTTTTCTTGCAAAGGGTGAAAATGTTGGCAGAGGTTAGCAACAACGCCGAAGTGCTACTGAAACCATATACTTCTGCACACTGAATAAAATTAAAAAATAAAAAACACGAACTTTTGTTTCTCGGGAAATTCAAAACTTTTTCTGGTTTGGGTCAGTCGGGATTACCAAAGTTATTTCTATTTGCCAATTGCCAGAGAGCCTTTTCTGTTTCTCTTTCTCTTAAAATCAGAAGTTGCATATATTCACTCAGTATTTAACAGGACAACACAGAGTTTTGGTAAAGCATTCGGAAACTACACACAAGTTTGCTTGATTTCTTTGCCGCCCTGCTTGCATACGTTTTTGTGATAGTTGTCTCGTGTCGTCCTGCTAAACCCAACATTGAGAGAGCGCTTCATGTTTGTGAATGTATCATTATAGCCACATCTGGATAGTTAATTAGAGAACACAAAAGTTATCACACAAACAGCAATGCAGGAAAATGTAATGTGAAGCACAGGTAAGATTCTGGGTTGGGGTGAGGCAGTGAATGTCGGGCAATACGGGGAGGATCAGAGTTTTGGCATGAATCTACTCTGGAGCTCCCACTGCTCATAGATCAGGCATACCTCACTTGCTGCAGGCATACCAACGATTCAACACACAGAGGTGATGGAAATGCATGTATACAATCCTACACTCGCTGCATCTTTTCCTTGCAGCCATAAGCAAGTCCTCTGCAACCTAATTAACAGCAATGATGTTTGAGGTGATGAGATTGAAAAATGAGGGTCAGTGTGTGAGCAATAGTCAAAATCACTGATAATGTGTTTGCAAAAAAAAAACTACATTTCTGCTTTTGTCAAATAATGAGGCCGTTTTATTCTAAAAACTTATTTTGCTGCAAATTTGAAGTGGACTTTTCTTTTTTTTTCTCGTCTTCGTTTTAGTTTTGCTAAATCCACCTGACTCGAGATCAATTTCAACATTTTTATGTCACATTTGTACATTTGTTTAAGTTAGATTTGCCTTTTTGCTTTGATTAGATAAGCACACATTATTGATTATATTGTGGACAGAATTAGACTCACCAGCTTTAGAAAAGTTAGCGTATTAAAAAAATGTGACCAGACAAAAAAAATAATAATAATAATTGACCCACTATTCTAGTAAGTAAGAAATGCAATATAAAAATTGTATCAGATGATTAGATAGAAGATTTGAAACCTGCCTAGGGAGATTTTACCTTGTGTCTATTTAATTCAACAAAGCATTTATGGCAGGTAGAAAGTTCTGCATATATAGTAAGAAAAGATTATGTCTTGAACAAGACTGGATCTCCTAATAAAGGAGAAACTCATCATAAAATATCCAGAATGTTAAATCTTTATCAAATATTTTCATTTAATGCATTTTGTGCTCCTCTCCCCCACTCAGCTCCTTCAGACTAGCCAGAAGCAATTAGCAAACACCCAGAGTAACAGCACATCTCTTGAGTTCGTTATTCGAGTTAATTCTCATTGAAACGCTGATAAAAAACATTGTTGAAAAGTTAATAGAGGAGCCATGTTGTGACGATTTCATTACCTTCCTGTGTTTTATTTTACTTCTTTCTCTTACTTTAAACAATATGACAGATATTTTTTGAGAACTTTTCGAAGACAACTTTTGGGCTAATTTAAATATTAAAGTATGATGTTTTCTGGTAAAAATTGACATTATGAGCATACATTAAGCCCATCTGACAGAAATATTATCCCATCTGAGACTATATTATATGCTGGCAGCGCAGACAAGATTTTGCAGCCAGCATGCTCAGGAGCAGGGAAATATTAAACAAAGAAGAAGAGAGCAGACGTTGAAAAATACCTGCTGGCCCAATACTGAGGCTCCATATGCCCAGCTCAGCTCTGACTTCTGGCTGACCGGCCGGTATGCCCACTCTCTCTCTCAGGCTTAAACACACACTCGCAAATACACAGACATGTTCACACACACGCTGCACACGCTTCACTGGGGACAAGCCGGCAAGAGTAATCCTGGCCTACTTTTCTGCCTAGAGCATCCTGAAGCACTGACTACACACACCGAGACGACCACTACTACCACAGAGGATGAAGAGGACATTCAGAGGGATGATAGAAGATAAAATGATTGTAATAGATATTGAGGGACTGCAGTTAAATGGCCATTTTGTTTTAAGTTTGGGGGGAGAGGTACAAATAAAATAAAATAATAAAAGCAGCTTTTTGCACTCAAACAGAGACATGGAGAAGGGAACTTGCACACGTGATGTCACACTGTAAGGGGTCTAAGGATTAAAATAACATTGGAGATCATGTAAAAATATCGCGATATATATATTGTGTAAAAAAATATTGGGACATTATATTTCTCTCATATTGCCCAGACCTACTGGAAGCCGCACAAAATCTTTATATTAAAAGTCTTACAAATGTTCTGCATTCAAATTGGATACTAGAATTTGTGAAGCAAATTATTACTGAAATACAAAACAGAAAAAATGAGATGGGGACAAAATTTTTCACAGCACTCTAATTTTCTCTCTACTTAAGCAAAAATGCACTAAAGTTTGAAACTAGAGAGGTGTCTAATTAGGTTTGTTTGTTTGCAGAGGAGTAAAGAAGTGTAATGAGCAATCCCGGAGCTCTTCGTCATCACAAAATATGCTTTGCTGGAGTCGGGGGATGGGTATTTAAAGGGTCAGGTCAAATGCACACCGCCTCCAACCAAACACACACAGTCGTCCCATTGCTCTCATCGCTCTCACTGATGAAAGGTGTGCCTCTGCTCATGGGTCGTTGGTCGCGGGCTTCTCCATGGACGGCTCATTGGAGAGTGCAAGGACCCCTTCATCTCTCACAATGACAGGTCTCGGACACGGGGCCCTCCTGACAGACGATCCATATTTCAGCGGAGGGGGAGTGGAGCTAATGGCCTTGACTCCAGGCCTTAGCAATGATCACGTCTAGATTTCCAGTGTCATACACTAATATCAGAACCCGGCCGCCAACAAAGGAGGGCTTTTGTCGTGCCGTTTGAATGGGACCCAAAGAAAAAAAGATAGCACCTCATAAATCGACTTGGGTTTTATCCTCATCTGTACGTCTAACACAGAATGGTTTCTGCATGTTCCTTTTCCAATTAAAAGGAATATTTGAAGAATAAGTCTCCATATCTCACAAAGTCTCACTCTGCTTAACTCAAGTTACAGCATGAATATAACACGGTGTCATGTCTCCACTACAGCTTTAATGTTTGTTAGGATTGTAAACATAATGTAAAATAGTTTTACTGATTGGGTTGCTGACTTAGAGGACTTTGCAAAAGTTTTAAGTCCCTTCTTATTTTTAGCTTCCATGCAGCCAGACAAGCGGTTCTGCTCGATGGTTCCACAGGTTTTTTTCTAAATCCATTTCTGTTTTAAAGTCAATACTTTCTCAGACTTTGTTTTTAATATTTTGTATTTTCCAGCTTTATCCTGGTAGCGAGGAGAAAATGGTGAATTAACTCTGTCCTTGTAGTACTGATTTAAAGGTACATGCGCTGAGATTAGAGAGGTTGTAATGACGGCTACACAAGCAGGCGTAACTGCTTGTGTAGCTAAGCCTGCTACACAATTATTTTAAACTTGAACATAAGTACTTATGTTCAAGGTGGTTAGCATAGAAAAAGCGATTGGAATTGTTTCAGGTTTTTGCTGTGTTTGCCACGGACAAACTTAATCACAGACTATAATTTTATTCTTGAATACCCTCAAACAAAATGGATTGTTCCAAAACGTCCAATTCACAAGTACTTCAAAAAGCACATACTCCAGTACTTCAACGCAAGTAACAATTTGACAGAGCTACTTTTCCTGGAGTATTATTTGACCAGTAGGGTCAGTACATTGACTCAAATTGATTAGTTTGTCCACCTCTGCTTGTTTGTCCTTGGAGAACACCCCACTAGGGTCAAAACAATCTAACATGTTGAACTTCCCCAATTTGGGGTCGGAGCAGTCGCAACATCCTTCAGGGGGGATTAGATCATCCTTTGCACAACCAACACAGCAAATATATCTCTTAAGATTAACTTTAGAGCCATCGTGATAATCAGAGCATCCTTAATGCTGCGTCCAGACTGAATGCGATTTGAGTGTCAGGGAAGTCTGGTTTACATGCAATGTGAACGCGCAGAAGTCTAGTGCTGCGCGGTTCAAGCATTTCAAGAATTAGACCCACATCAGGGGGAGCCGACGCTGGAGTTGGAAAATCTGAACTTCTACCACTGGATCCAGAGCGTCAACCAATCAGAGGGATTCTGCTATATGACATCGTGATCTGTAGTTGGTGTCCTTCTAAGAGATGTCGGGTTAGCCGGTTGACAAAATGGGTTCAGGTGAGACGAAAATACTCAACCCTTGTCAGCGCACAGCTAGGTTGTGAAACTCAAATTCATAGCATCTCTCAATTATCTGATGAATTCAAACACGGCGCAGAGGCACCCGACAATGATGTCCTTTTACTTACCAGATCGATTTTGATGCTCAAAATCAAATGTTCGACTTCAAAGGGCGCAACTGCGTTGGACATGTTTCTGATGCGAGCAACAAGTCTGGTCTCAATGTCAGAAGATGATTAGCTCAAAAATCGGCATAAAACTCTTCTTGTGTCAACCAGGCATTAGCCTCTAAGTAAGAAAAATCTGTTCCAATCCATGTGTTGAATATGACTGTAGATGAGAAAGCTAGACCTCTCGGTGCTAGAATTTGATTTCTTATAATTTAACTACACAAATGAGTTTAAAGGCATTAGCAGCATTTTGACCTTATGAAAAACTGAGCCGTTAAGTACTTTTATCTCTCCAAAGCCCACTGAGACTCACCTCATGGAATAGATCCACACATGTTCAGTCTGTAGAAATAATCATCAAATACTAATCACATAATCATGCAGGCAAAGGGGGTAATTATATAACTTTTTTTCTCTCTTTTTCTACCATTGTTAAGCCTTTAGGGGTGTGACACAGTAACCTTTCATGTGCCGAACACCAAAGCTGGAAATTAAAATAAGAAGGCCATTATAAAGAGATGAATGCATAAGGACATGGAGGGGTTTTTTTTGTTTTGTTTTGTTTTTTTTGTTTTGTTTTTTTGTGGGGGGCATAAAACTGAACTCTTGCTTATGAATATGCATATTCATATGTGATCCCAGTCGGCCTGAAAGACAATGGGGACTCCATAGTTTGCTGGCCCCATTGGATGTATTCAACCCAATCTGGTACAAAGACACAAATTTTCCGCTGAGGCCTAGTCGCTGATGGCATGGAGGGAAGCTCAAGCACCCCTGAGCGTCCCTGAATCAGACAGACAGGAAGTCGTCCTGCAGATACCCCCGTCCCCATGGCGATTCCCATGAATTCCCACAATTCCGCTGCCTCGTTGGTTGGTTACGTATTCAGCGGAGCGCCGCCGCGCTCCCCTTGAACCCGGTCGTAAAGGCAGCAGAGGGGAGGCCGAGAGACGGAAAAAATGATATTCCATTCACCGTCACAACATGACCCAGATAACAGTAGATTGCCCTTTTTAGTCCTGATAAAATTGCCTTTGTGTCTTAAGTTACAAGACTGAAAAAAGAAACAAAGATCCAAATGAAAAGAGGGTGCTTCAAAGGTTAATCCTTTACAAGGGAGATCAGAGCATCCCTTCTTTAAGGAACAGAAGAAAATCTATCTCTTTTCTCCCCCTCACCCCCCTACACACCCCTTCCACTTTTATGTCTTGCCATAAAGAGTGGGTTTTATGTACACTCGAATGGCTGAGGCTCACAGAACATGCATATGAATGAGGAAGAACCACATGGGACCAATATATCTTTACAAACAGATCTGCACATATATAGACCGAGGAATGGGGCATAAGAAAGGAGAGGAAAATGTATAAAAACAGATATAAAAGAGGATAAGACAGTAAGCAAGACGAAGGAGTGGAAAAGACAGGTTGAAGGGGGCATATGATTGAAGAAGGAAGAGACAGTCCGAAGGAAAATAATGGAAGAAAAGCAGTCTGGAGCTCTAATCACAAAACCAAAGCTGGAGGAGAGAGGTAGACATGCAGCCTGTTTAATGGCTCCCATATGAGATTGCTATTGAGGGCCCGGTTTTGGCTCTCTGCTGGGATTACAGGCCCAGCAATGAAGGAATCTTCTTCAAGGCCCATTGCTACCACCTGCAAAAAAAAAAAAAAAAAAAATTAAACCTCGAATTCTGACCTACACCACTGGCTTTAAAGACCCTCCTCACAATCTAGAAATAAATATAAAATAAAATTGAACCATAAAGGTTTTTACTTTTCACAAACCAAAACATTTACAAAACAGTTTAGTTTACTTTTTCCTTCAAATAAGGTAGCAGCAATATCCTCACTCAAACAGGTATCTTATATATTCTGTATTTATATTTATCTTAACATTTTTTTAGCGCAAGTGATGGTTTAAGTTTCAAATGTGTGAGCAGTGGTTCTTAACCTGGGTTCGATCGAACCCCAGGGGTTCGATGAGTCGGTCTCAGGGGTTCGGCGGAGCCTCTGCCGCGGAGGTAAAAACACACTTGTGTAAAGTCGTGATGACGCCCCGCTTTGTCATCACTTGCTGCAGAGGATCACGTTACATTGCTGAGCCAATCAGTGCTGCAGAGGAGCACTGATTGAAGGAGTTCCACTCTCAGCATGGATTTGAACTTGTGTCTTTAATTACTTCAGCAAAACTCACCGTTTTTACCAAATTCTATAGTCTAGACCTGCTCCTTAGACGCATCTTTTCGGGGTTACTACTGCCTCTAGTGGCGTGGGGGTGGTAACACAGCTAATATAATTACATTACTAAATCAGAATACCGCAAAGTATTTTGTGTGTCGGGGGGTTGGAATAAGAAGGGTTTGGTGAATGCGCATATGCAACTAGGGGGTTCGGTACCTCAAAAAAGGTTAAGAACCACTGGTATAGAGTCAATTAAAATGGGGCTCCTAAATTTTTGTGCTAAATGTTAAAAGAATTGGTTTTTTAATCACTTAGTTGTAAAGTAAATAAAGTGATGTAAAGTTATAAATTTGTGGAGTTCTTTTATTTTATTAATAGGAAAATGTATCAGTGAATTACGTGAAGCTATTGCTGCTGCCATGGTTTTTTCATTAAAAATGGCTTCTTTGGTAAAAAGTAGGAATGGTCGATTATAAATACAAACATTGTGCTTTTGAAACCTACATGGTCAAAACTGGCTCCTTGCTAAGTTTTCTGCACTGTAAAACATCTGAAGGTGGTTTAACTCGAAAATGAAAGTCCACCTGCTGCCTTGAAAATGCAATTTAAGTCAACAGGAAAGTCGTACTGGTTTTAACTCCGAAATTAAAAGTTTGTGAAGTTCTTTCAACATTGTTTTCTAAGTTCATTAATCTTGAATTGTGAGTTTTATCTTAATGCTGCTATTTAAACCAAACAATTATTTCACAAAATGCAAGACAAAAAACTACCCTCACCTAGTTAGAGAGCAAACATTTCTCTATTATTCTCACTGGCATTATCAAGTCAAAAATAAATACCTATCTCACTTTAGAATCACTTCAATTTTTGTTTCAAATTGCATGAATAAAATTTCTGATCTGATAAAGAATTTTAGTAAACATCACAATCAATTCTGCTCAAAAACATTCAGTGTGAACAGGACATTATCCTCAAGCTTTGCACACCGTCAATCGCATTAAAATGAACATTTGCCTTAATAAAACATGAGTCAGATCAATGTAAGGCTCCTCCATCCCAGTCACGGTGCAACACAGGATACAAAAACATGCCTCTAAGCACACTGGGAAATAGTTCCCACTCCACTCTTTTCCTTTCTTTCAGTTTTTTCTTATGTGCTAACCTAACGTCAAATTTATTCATGTATTATAGATTTCACAATATTAAAGAATTAACACAACTTATTACTGTAAGTTTATCTTTCACAAACTCACACATTTAAATTCAAAACCTAAATCCCGCCACGTTTATTTGACTTAAGAGTAGAAGTTAATAGGCACAAATAAGTTTTGCAGTATGGTAGGTGCAACATTAGCTGCCCTTCGAACAAGAGTTGTGTTCTCCATTGATCCATAAGTCAGTTTGAATTGACTTGACAAAAGGAAACATAACTAGAAAAATAACAAAATGTACCAACGACCACAATAAATTAAAGCTTAGAGATCTTCATAAAACATCAAAAGAGTTCAGTCTAGGGTAGTTTTAAAAATACAGAAAAGTCTTCATTCTTGGAAGCAAAATGTAACAAGTGAAATATCTGTCCCATGTGAGATTGCTGTTTCTTCATTATAGAAATTACAAAACACCTAAGACCAAAAGACCTTTCAAAACCCTGAAAAAATGATTAAGTGGATGGTTAAGGATTTGAAAAGTCAGGTTTTGGTAAAAGCTTAGAAGCATTAATGTGCAGTAAACGACTCTCTTCAAATCTTCACAGAGTGTAAATCCAGGTTAGTTGGCTCCAGACCCTTACGGTCAGTCATAGGAGGACCAAGACCAAAGTGGACGTCGCCAAGTTAGCATCGGGTGGATCTTTACACCAAAGTTAATGATTATTTACAAAAGGAAGAAAGGGTAGGAAGCACCAATGAACTTCCAGTGTCAAACATTTTAGAAGAACTAAAGATGTAAAGTGTTTCAAGTCAAACTGTCTCACTTTTAAACATGAGGGAAAACAACTTTAAATTTAAGACAGCATTTTAAATTAGCATTATTTTATGTTTTATGGATTAGTTACTTTGATTGAAAACACTAAATTTTTCACTGGGTGCATGTTTCACACAGGAACGTCACTGGTGACACACCGTCTCCTACCTTCATTACCCTCAAATAAAAATCCACTTGGCATGATAACCACCCATTTCAACAACTCTCTTGAAATTTAAATTGTTTTAAGTCCTAAAGGTCCACTTTAGTCTCGGGCTCTTGCAGACTATCCGTTACCTTCAGGACCATCAGAAGGACTGCTATTGGCTTTCAGTTTGGAAGGTTGTTGGTTTGATTCTCCAAAGACATGATATGAATTTGGTTCTTTGCTAAGTCTTTGGGAAGGCAGCACACCCGTAACTTTGGTCACATTATTATTTATTAGTGTGTTTTAGTTGACTTACCTTAAAAAGACCAGAAGAAATTTCGGTCGGGGCGATGTTTACTTGTTCCGTACTTGAAAGGTTCCAGGAAAATCTGCTTCCTTGGAAGCAAAATCATACAAGTGCTAACTTTTGCACCTTGTCAAACCTGCATACGCCTGAAAGTCATGATTTTGATGTGTACGCTTAAATGTAAATTGAAATCTAAAAGCAACAGATGAAAGAGGACAGAATCAAGTAAATTACAGTGTACTTATTTTCAGTGCAACTGCAAGCAATCTTTTGGGTAAGAAAAGTCAATCTACAAGAGTTTTTACTTCATAATATAATGTCCATATCCATCTCATATTAATAACACGAGTGTGTTGTGAAAGTGCCAATACGCTAACATACCTCCAGGAGTTTGGGTTGGACTGATGGAAAGATGGAGTGAGAAGGTGGTGCAGAAAAAGAGAAAGGAAGCAGAGATGCTGGAGGGAAGCAGAAGTCTGGAGTTAAATATTAATCTGTGGTGATTCATCTGCTGTGGAAGCCTCCAGGCTCCTTCTGCACACCGCCAGCTGTTGGCCCCTGTCTCTTGGCCGTGGACCTGGATGTGAAATGCTGGGCTGTTGCCCGGAGTGCCCAGGCATGAGACTCTTTGGCTGGGGGAATACAAGGGAAGGCCAGGACAGGTGGTGAGCCTGGCCTGGATGGAGCTGTGAGTGGTTCTCTGATAGATACTGTACTACAACTATAAGGTCCGCCATGTGTGAACGTAGTCTGACATTGTTGCTTTACGTGCTGAAAGATGCATGACCGAACAAGACAAAAGAAGACTTTATTCGACAATTAAAAATCAGCAAAGAGAAATTAAACTTCACAAATCAGCAAGTGTGTTTTTGTTTGTTTGTTTGTTTGTTTGTTTGTTTGTTTGTTTTTATCTAAAGTTTTCTAGATCTGGTTGATCTGGTCCACAGTTACTTTTTCAATTTCAGACTATGGTTCCACAAAAAAATATATAGTTATGCTAAACAAAATGGCCACAGGTGCATTTGCTTTTCACTATTTTACACTTATTATCTTAAAAAGCATTGCAAGAGAAGAAATAGAATTTCCAGATCTGGATATTCTGATGCTGAGCTTCCCAGAGTCATAGTAAGTTACAAGGGCTCCCTGGAGAGGGATTATCAGTCGACGTCACGTTGCGTCAGCAGCCACTCTACTGCGCATGTCGCCTTTATTGCCCTAACTTTTGAAACCATTTAAAAAAACAGGCTTATAAAATATCTTACAACATACAGTCGGCGCTGGTCACCTATCTTCGCCTGATGCAACTTCTGCATGCAGCTTTGCAGCATCTACAGTTGTTAGAGGTTTTATTTTTAGCACGTCGTCTCTGTACCGCACACTGCATCCCGTTCAACCTTTTCAGTTTCTGAAGGCTTAGTTCATCACCTGCCTTGATGGATGCAGCTTTGTCTTCATTTTCCCTCTAATTGTGACCAAACTAGGAAAAAATTACTTTTACTTGATTTGTCCTTTACATGCTAAATCTGAATTCCCTTTTATAAAAAAAAAACAAAAAAAAACAAATTAATATTTTATGAAAACTTTATTCTGGTGTTCTATTGCTCACCATCTACATGTTTGTCTTATTTAGGGGGACTCGACATATACTCACTGAGAAGTGATGATCTGCCCGTGACCAAACTGCTTTAATATTGCTAGTTAGTAATATCCGATGTTTGGGCCTTTTTCTCTCGTCGTTCATTGACTCACCTACGTTTAATGGTTGAGGGTGATTAAGATGCATCTCATTCAGTAATGTTAATTTGCTAGAATAACTTAATTTATCATGCTGCGCTAAACATTTACAGTAAACTGACTGACGACATGCTAGCCACTGCTATCACAGCAAAATTAATGCAGATAACCATGGTAACCAGTGACCTCCCCTGCTCTGAGGTCAAGTTGCGCACGCATTCGCTGTGTTTACAAACAAAAAAAAAAATCCCTCGACAGAATCTGTTTCTATCACTTTTTATCCCTTAGGTAGAAGAATGAGTTACAAGTTTATCAAGAATAAACTGGGTGGATGATCTACACAATAGAAAAAGTTACGGTTTAGAACAAAGAGATCAATATAGAGGACAAACACAGAAAAAAGCTCAATTGGACGTTGCTGATGTGATGAAGACACTCACACAGAAGCCTGTATCCACAAAACACAACATGGACCATAAAAGAGATGTTTCTCGCCAGGTGTCCCCCAGTGCTCGCCGAGCTTTGCCTCAAACTACAATGTCTGACATGTTTCATTTTCCCTTCAAACAGCAGCAGCAAATGAAAGCGAGTCCTCCTCCACCACTACAGAACCCAACAGGCCATCGCTGAACTGCTTGAGGAGACTTCACGCATTTTCCCCCCGTTTTTACTTTCCCTACTTTCACTGTTTCCCCCAACTACAAAGAATGAATCAGAGGGGTAAAAATAGCTTTACAAACGGCCCAAGCATGAAAGCGAGTCTCCAAGAGGACAAGCCAACATACAAAGACCACTTTCAAAAAAAAAAGAGCATCTGCATTTCTGCCATGCTATGAAAAAGGTTTCGAGTCTTTTTCATACTTAACGTCCATATTGAAGTCACTTTAATACTACTTTATGCATGTACAAAAGGTGCTCTTGTCAATTTATGATGCCCACCCATGCTTTACTACAGCTTTCCACTGGGCACGGAGCAAAGGAGAAGGACTGTTACTACAGCATCCTTGGGAAACGGAGGAAAAATTTGGGAAGAGAAGAAAGTGGAGGGGGAAAAAAAACAAAAAAAAAACGCTGGGTCATGAATTATAGAGCAGATCACTTTTGTCTGGTTCCAGGGAGAGTGAGCGAGACCACATGACAGAGAAAGAGAGAGATTCACCCCCTATCTTTCCATGCCTTGTCTGGTACACGGGAAGCCAACGGGGAGAGGGATTTATGACCAATTGAGGCAGCAGCAACATCTCTCGGAAAGCAACGAGTGGATCCATAGCAACAATCCTAGCGGGGCATATTAATCCCCTGCTTTATGTAGTGCTAAGTGTACAATAGTAATCAGGATTGGAGCAGGCCCCGCTGATCATTAAGGGAAAAGGCTATATAAAGAATTCATAATGGGATTAGCCCACGGCGAGTGGAGAAAGACAGAGAGACGGGAGAGAGAAAGTGGGGGGGGTGATGTCTGGACGGGGTGAACGCGGGGAGAGGGAGGGAAGATGCAGGGATGGAGGGATGGCACGATCCTGGAATTAAATCACCCATCAAATTGCATGGAGGAATTTTAATTTACAGGTTAATGTCATATTGTGTGACTAATCACGGCCAATCGTTCTGATGCACAGGAGACGGCCGGGGAAATTACGGACTGCTGCAACCGATTGACGATGCTGTGCGATAGAAATACATAGTTTTGAGTCAGCTTTAATGCATATGGATGTTCACAGGGAATCTTAACTATTAATTTAACGTCTAGTGATGGAAGCCGGGAGTGCAAAGATCTCTGTTAAAGCATTCACTGTACAGAGAAGACATCTCTAAAGCACACGATGCGAGATTAAAACGCCATCGTTTACTTGAAAAGGTTTCAAACTTTTAATACGACTATTTATTCTTTCTAATAGAATTCATGCAGAATGGATCACAAAAATGTATATTTTATGTTGACGTGTCTTTACTGTTTTAAAACATTCACAAATTAAAAGAAAGAAAGGCTAAGTTCCAATAAAATATTTAATCAAAAGGGAGAAATTGTTTAAAGTTTACGACCCAGATGTGATGTTTTCTAGTCATAAATCCTGTCTCATTTTCTCCTCGTATCTTTTTATGTCCGTAAACAAATGTATAATCTTAATTAGAAAACACAGATTCACTGATCAGATATTGTTGTGGTTGATATTCAATCATCAGTATTTTGGCTCTGGCATCCTGGTACCAGCTCTAACTATAATTTAACTATAAATAACTACTTTGCTTTTACTTTCTGCATAAATTGAAAGTGTAACACCCCAACAGTATTTCTAAAAGAACAGCAATGTTGTTTTTTTTGTTGTTGTTTTTTTGTTGTTTTTTTTGCACGAACATACCACAGCTACATCACCGATATTCAGGCTATGGAACAGAAGCATCACACAAATAAAAAATTATTTTGTTCCTTTAAAAGACAGATTTTAGAAAAAAAAATCATAATTTTTATACACAATTTCAAATGAAACAAGTCGTGTCGGGTTTAATAGTTAAGTGCTTAATGTTGTTTAATTTCATGTCTTGTGATTAAATTAATCAGTGGCTCATAATCTGTTTATTAAAACCAACTAAATCTTAAATTCAAGATTTATGTTTTTGTTGTTGGTGTTCTTTATCTTATGTTATTTGCTCTATTTTGATTTGTTAGCTGGTTTCTACATCATCACTTCCTGTTTTATTTGACATAAGATCAGTGAATGGTTGTCTATTCCCTGCACTTCTGGTTATTGTTTGCAGTATGAACACCTGCTTTTCATGTTGTGATTACTTCCCTGAATGTGTGTGTTTCTCATATTGGTAAAATAATATATTTTTCTTCAGAAGTCCTCTGCTGGTCTGGATGTTTGTTATTTCAGCAGTTCTTGTTCGTTTTGTTTTCAGATATACTTACTTCTTGGTTAAAAAAAGATGGAAAAAAAAAACACTTTGATTCCTAAAATCTAAGAGCCTGCTGCTTCCCTGCGATGCATTTAGATCCACTTAAATACATCGGTCATGAAAACCAAACTACAAACATAACAGAGTATTTGAACAAACTTGCTCAAGGAAAAGGTTCATTTTTTTAAGTCATACATTTAGAAATTCCATTTAAAGTAGGCACTTATGCAGAAATAGTTCCTGCAGAAGGTGGAAAATGTGAAGGCAGTAATTTCACACTGAAAGGTGAATGTAAAAGATGCGAGTAAAGTAGACATGCACAAGCTGCCTGGGAAGCCACTAGAACAATTTCCATAGTGTCATTTACCTCAGACCGTGTTTAATTAATCTCTCTGGCAGTTTTGAATTATCCAGTTTAAGTTTCATCAGTCTCGGTATTTTATGGTTTTAAAAGGAAATGTTCAAATCCAGAACAGACTCATACAAAAACCGACAGGAACTTCCAAAGCAGATGCCAACTTTAGTCCCATTAGCGGCTAACAGTTAGCGGCTAACTCTTAGCCAGAGATAAGTGCTAATAAGCCGTTCATATGTTGTCTCCCAAAGTGATGTCATTCAGGCCATTTAAAAGTAGTGTGAGCATAGCAACATCTAGTCCGTGCTTCACAAGACAGACTTTACTTAGTCTGAAAATATTGCTACATGTTAGCATCAAAAGATCTTGTCACGGGCACGGCAGTGGCGCAGTGACCCATGTACAGAGGCCTCGGTCGTTAACACGGCTGTCACGGGTTCGAGTCCCGGCCCATTGATCTTTGCCTCCTATCATCTCCCCTTTCTCATAACCTACTTTTTGTCAGTCTACTGTGAAATAAAGGCCACTAGACCCAAAGAATCTTTTAAAATAAAATAAAAAGATCTTGTCCCAACCACCAAAAAGTGATCAAGCTAGATCACTTTTACTTAAATTTGTTTTGTTAGTTGTTGTTTTTTTATGTAGTAGCACACACTTTAAAAATGAAACCAATGTAGAATCCAGCAGATGTTTCTAAGATTTTGCAGGTAGTGAGCACACATTGAACCAGAAGGACACCCTGGGGCGGACCCTGAATATGCCGAAGGGGCTGACATGTTCTGGCCGGTGAGGGAATACCTCCGGATCCCCCAGGAGCAGGGGACTGACTAGACCCACACCCTGGATGTGGTGGTGGTTTACTGCAATAAAAAGGAAATAACATATCAAGATGTATTTATTGAACCTAAAAACCAGTAGATTTATTGATAAACCCTCGGTATTTTTATAGTCTAACATTGCAGTCATTAACCAGGACCACAAATGCAGTCAAAGAAGATGAAGAGTTTAATTCCATGTCAATTACTCCAAGAAATTTGGAAAGTTTTACTTTACACATGGTTTAATTACTTCAGACAGTAATTCCAGTGGCTCATTTTGTCAGTTCCCTTTAAAAACATCACAAACAAATGTATAAAAAAATGCCTTACCTACATAGTCAAAGCCAAGATATGAAAAAAAGAAATTAAAAGTAACTTAATTCCTCTACCAGACCACCATCCCTCACACATTCCCTTTCTCTGAAGCCTGTCCAGTGCTAATTCTATCTGGGGCCTTGGCTCAGCTCACCTTGGGTACTTCCTTCATCACCGCAGCAGAGCGGGGGGAGGACTTTATTACAGCCACAGCTCGTTAGCTTGAGTGGTCTTAATGAAGCAGCGTGGCCATCAGACAGAAATCATGCTGCTGAGGCCCTGCGTCATTAAACCAGCCTTTAATTACGTTGATATATGGCTGGGACGGGCTTCGATGCGGCGGAAATCCACCAAGTCTCACCGTATTTCAGCCTTCCTGCACTTCTATCACACCACATAAGCACATTTCCTCAACTTGGTTAAATCACACGGCAACACTGGAAAGGAAGGAGCAGTGAGTACGGACTTAAACTGTTGAGCCACTCTAAGGAGGAAATTTCCATCAAAGTTATTGTTCATTTTGTAACATAAAATCCCCCCAAATTGTTAGTGTTTCAGTATTGTCTCAGTCCTTTTCTCCTATCGCCGTAAAAACACATTAGAAGCAGCCGTCATTAGGACCAAAACGGCACATAAAAACTGCAGCTTGCATGCCTTTTCTGCATATAAGCGCTTTGTTTTAGCTAGTTTTTTTTTTTTAAGTTTGCAGCAAAGAATCTTTGAACTCAATTAAAAGCAGTAAAATGAAGTAACATTTTGCAGTGTCGAGAAGTTTTCCATTTTCCATGAGACTTTCTAAGGAAATTAAATGTTCATAGTATTTAGGCCTGGCTCCATTTAAGCATGTGGCCAGGTTAGGGCTACAACTAACAATTATTCTATCAATTGCTCTGACGATTAATCAGATAAAAAAATATTGTTACCCTTGAGAAGTTCTGGGTAGAATATATTTACAAAGAAGGTTCTTTTTTATCTTTTTTATCTTTATCTATACATATGTTGAACAGTTTCAGCTTTATTTCTGACTGAATTGCTCTTTTAGCAAACGGCAGATTTTAGAGTTTATGTGCTAAAGTCAATGATTAATCGATTGCTAAATTAGTTGCCGATTATTTCAATAATTGATTAATCACAATTAATTGTTTCAGGTTTGATCATGTTAGGGAATAGCTATGATGTTTGATTTGTTCTGGGTAAATACTTGCGGGAAGCAGAAATATGCAGAAGCGTCACCATCTGCCTTTTAGTGTCACAATTTTATGTAACATTAACGCGACTTGGATGGCTGAGGAACCCCCCGCAACACATCCAGCGAAACGCGCTGCCCTGTTCTTTCTTAGGATTCGGTTATGTTAGCAACATTAAGTCATGCTTCTCCACCTCCTTCATTATTCAAAATGAAGAGGAATCCAGTTATATAACAGGAGCGCAGAAGTTCTTATGAGATTTGGAGGGCTCAGCAATAGACATCTTCACTTTGTGTTAATTGGTTTTGCTTTTGAAAGCCCATCATTTTCTTTCAGGCCCATTAACCGTAATGCTCCCGAGTCCAGGATTAGTTCACGCTCACTAAGACTGCTGTGCTGTCGTTAAATTCAATTTAACAGGGCGCCCACCGGTGCTAATTACAGCTATCCCCCTTGAAGAGTTTCACGTTGGTTCGGTCAGTAAAAGTCAGAGTTTTCCCCTCAACATAGAGGGTTACAATCTGATCAGTGTTGTTGGGTATTAGCTTCAGCTGTTGTAGTTGAGATGTGTGTAAATAATAATAATGCTTAGCACTGAATTCTTTTTTTTTTTTTTTTCATTTTAATTATCATCTTCAAGTATAGATTTCAATATCCTAAATGTTTACTGTCTAGATTATGTGCTGCTACTTTGGCAATGGCATGGTAAGGTAAAAACAATAACAAAACAAATGTACTGACATATAAGTATAAACAAACGTAAATGCTGAAGGTGGAATGTCAGAAAGCGATTCAGTGCCAATTTCAGGCGCTAAATTGTGAAATCCAATTTCTTTTAAGTAATGTTTTATATATAAACAATATTTTTATAACAACTGAAAGTAACTATTACTTGATTGTGCTACAAAATGATACCATGTGGCTGGAAAACAAATAATACTGCCCCTTTAAGTTAGCATGGTTGCCAGGCAATGTAACCACTAGAAGTTTCAGACAACAACTGAAACGGGGGCGGGGGGGTCATGCTTCCCCCCCCACAAGATGTCACCCAGGGCTGTTGTTCATATCAGCAATCGCCACTGCTTATGACAGATTAAAACCCACACAAGAATATCACAGACGATGCGTCTGTGTGCGCCTTTGTATTAATGAGTAGTAGAGCCTATAGCCTGCCTTTATTTTAAATTACCTGATTTTTTTCTAGAACAGTGGTCTAAAGATTTGATATTTGTACAGATTATTTCATATTTTCTCATTCAAGAGTCTCTGCGTTGAGTTTTCTATCAATCTTTTCTAATAAAGATACAAATTTGTTAGGTGTAATGCTTAAGATTTTGTGGCAAACAACAAATATACATTTCATCTATTTCCAGCACTTGCGAAACCTGACTTCTAATATTAACTTTAAGTTTTCCAGCCAGGTATGCTTAAGACCATTTGCACAGGATGCAGGTAAAAGATTCATTATTCAGCCCGAGCAGTGGGCAGAGGAAGGGCCTCTCCAATGGCTTTTATCTAACTACTCCCTAAAAGCCTCCTAAGAAAAATACCTGCATTACAGAGCAATGCTGTGGAGTAAGTGTATTCACTATAGAAGCACTCCCAGTACCTGAATAAAAGATGAAATATTGAACATAGACTGTGGGGTTTTAAGTTTATTATTTAGGCCAGGATGGTCTAATTGCACTAATGCAATGGAGTAGATTTTTTTTTTAAAGCAAGGTAGAGTCTGCTGATTTCCAGGCCTCTACTTAATCCAAGATTGTGAAGAGACCACTTCACTGAGCACCCAAATTTTTCAGGGTAGGTGGATTGATGGTACTGTACATTCAAGGTAGAGACATTAATGACTTTTTAATTTGTAAGGTTTTACAGACTCTTTAATTTTTCAGGCCCAGGGCTCTTTACCTGGGGCTATGAGCGGTGAGGCCCGGAAGATCTAATCTAAATGTAGAAGTTTCTAATGCAGAGAATGTATCACGCAGGCTTCATTATTTATGAGTAAAACTCCGCCACCATCAAAACCAAATAGACCCCGAGGAGCATTTCAGAGGAATGTGAATGAAGAGAAAATTTGTATGATTATTTATTGTATTTGTTATTTCTAGGCAAGACAATTTGGGAATTGTGCAACAATACTTGACATTTTGCAATCTAGCATATATATCTTCTGTAATTTCACATAATTATGACCTAAAACACAAAATGAGAACAATTAGAACAAGCAGGCAGAGAAATAAATATTCTGTAAGAAATGGGTGATATCCATCATAACCTAAAATTCACATACAGCCAGAATTTACTTAGTATGTTGATTTATTCCTTTTCTATTTTTAACCTTCTAAGAGCTTCGCATATCTTTTTAATCTTCAGTTCTAATATTAAAGATGCAACACACAATGTTTTTTTTTCTCAAAAACAAGTAGAATAAACCAATACAAAAATGTCTTGAGCAAAAAGGATAACCCTGTTACAGATTCTACATAGTGTATAATTTATGTTAGAAATAGACTTTCATGCACACTGACCTAGCAAACTTTCTGTGGTACCAGAGATCAGATCTAAAGAAGTGCATGAAGTGCTACACAGTGCAAAAGAGCGTATTAGATTTACCTAGTAACCTCAAGCTCTTTACAAAAAACCAGGCAGCTCTGCTACAGTTTGTATGCACCTGCCGCACTATTTTTTTTATTAAATGGGTAAACTTCTTGATTATTTAATTTGGGCTTCAGATTGTACTCCAAAATCAAGACTTTCTAAGCCAACTTGAATGACATTTAAGACTGAAAAAGCTATAAATATTGGGGATGATTGGGGGATTCTGCTGGTTCATCGAGGTGACGATGAGGCAAAAACAAAGGTCATCTAAACTACAGGCATTTGCTCTAACCCAGGAAAGACAGAAAAGCTAGCTAGCTGACCACCAAGGGTAATTACCAGCTAGTTACCTGCCGTTAGCTAGCAGCTAGTTACTGGCTGCAAGTTAACTACCCTTGCTAGTTAGCAAGTGTATATTAGCAGCTTCTTTATAGCCTCATTATTGCATTCTGGCCCACAGAATGCAACAATGATGTCTGCGCGTGACTAACTTTTCCCGTAAGAAAAAAAATACTACATACAAGATTAAATGCCACGACTGACCTTAAGACCGGAGACTAACGTATTTAAGGTCAACCTATATGTTTTTATATCAATACAATAATTTTAAGGCCTGAATTTTTATATATAAATTTAAGACTTTTTAAGGAAGTGGTTTTTAAGGACACCCTGTTCTTAAAAACAGGGTGTTTTTAAGAACACCCTGTTAAAATACCTCCTTTTTACAATTAAGTTACCAACATTTCTGAGACAGATTAAGGTTAAACGGTAAGTGTTTACTGCCACGTCCTGCCGCAGATTACACAGTGGGAATTTTGTCTGTGTAAACCAGAACACCATGCAGTGGATTTAAACACTGAGAGTCTGGCATCACCTCTCGCCCTCCTCATGTGTCGTTTCCCCAGTATGTGGGACTTTCTTCCTCTCACCCCTGTGGGAGTCCCCCCCCGGTCCCCCTCCACCCCCATCATCCTGCCTCCAACTTCCAGCCTCACTACGCTGAAACCATTTTGTCGAGGCCCGTGAAATCCCAGGACACCCCGGCCTTATGAAATCCAACAGAATGGCTTTTATCCCCTAAAGATACTGTACAAATCATTGCTGGTTTTATCTCAGCTGGGAATGTCAATTTATCTAAATGAGCTTAGTCCCTCTAGCTGCCTGTCAGAGTTATTTCTCCTTCTCGCTCGCCCCCTCCTTTTCCTGTTCTCCTCCTCTCTCTGTGCCGTGGTTTAGAACCAGTCAGTGTCCCCGTGCTTTGTGGCCTTAAGAAGGAGGGGGCAGCAGAGGACGGGGAGAGTAATGGGATTGTTACTCTGCACTGGGCACCAGTTTTGTTCGAGGCCTGCCTTACTGGCCCAAAGACAAAATGTGTTGGAGAGAGTGTGTACTGGGTGAGTTGCTCCGAGTCCCTTTAGTGTGCAGTGGAATGTACTTAATCTGCCTGCAAATGCAAATGAAGCTCCCTGCTCCCAGCGGGAGACCCCCCGTCTGTGTGTGTGTGGGTGTGTTGTGGAGCAGTCGGGATGCTGGATAGACTTCTGTCATTGGCAACACAATGGCTCAGGACCAGGTCCAGTTACACACGCACACAAAAGTTCAATTGGGGAAGACTAAAACATGAAACCGTGCTAGTGAAAATGGAGAAACGATCCTTTTATGAGATCTGTTTACCTTAACGTCCCAGCTAAAGAATGAGAATTAATTAGAGCTAAAGTGTTTCAGATAAGCCGAAGCGAAACTACGGCACCCAGACATTCATGTTGGAGTCTGAACTACGGGTGCCGTTCTGAGTCAGAACTCCAACACAAATGTGAAGGTAAAACCAAGAACCTGACTAAAGTAGGCAGAAAAAAAAAATTCCCACGACAAAGTGTAGTGACTCAAAGAATTTAGTTAGGAAATTTTATA
>NW_006799979.1:57003-60909 GCF_000485575.1 Poecilia formosa | reverse complement strand
TGTGTGTGTGTGTGTGTGTGTGTGTGTGTGTGTGTGTGCGTGTGTGTGTGTGTGTGTTCAGAATATTTTCGGGTATTTCTCAAATAAACGCGCTTTCATAGAGACATTCAGACTTAATATTGTAAGGCTACTGTATAAGACAGCAAAACAATTCATGCTCATTTTAGTGTCACCAAGGGAAAGTCCAAGACTGTACACAGCTAATTGGATCACAGCATGCTGTAAATATAATGCATATTTAAGCTAGTGATGCATGTTTTTTCATCTGAAAACAGCTGTGATGTAAATGGTAGAAAATTATCTTTAGCAAGGCATTAATTTTTGTCTACAATCTATAACATTCTTATTCGTATTTTGTTGCTACTGTATAAGTGAAAGCAAAATTGTGAAACAAGCACTTGCTAAGCTTAGTAGTAATTTTGGAGTGCTAATTATTAAAAGTATTATCTTTTAATTTGAAGGTCTCTAAAAGTGTACAAATGGTATCATGTAAAATTTGATCCTGTAAATAAGTAAAAACATCAGAAAACCTGTTGGTCTTGCAAAACTGGCATAAGATTTTGTAAGAAAACTATTTGTGTGGATTTATAAGAGAAAATAAGCTTTTTAATGACAGCGTATGGAATATATTTTTTTATTATTTATCAATTTGTTGTTAATAAAACTCAATGAAGGACAACAATATGTTGTTTTTGTTTTTTTTACTCTAGTTATTTTCTTTTGAAACTGTCCACAGCCAAAAGGACCTATGGCTGCTTTGCTCTTTACTGAGCATCATTTCAAGACGTTAACAATCAAATTTACAACAATGTAGTCCAACCTATTAATAGCACGCCAGTTAATTAGATTCAAAGATTAATTAACAGCTTATCTAATCTATCAAAGGGCTAAAGATAACTATCTAATTAAGAATGCGAGTGAGAGACGGCCACAAACTTTGCCAAACAAAGAACTCTTAGATATCGGTGTTATCTTTAATCATCATTCCTTTTTTCCCTGTCATTGATTGCTCTCCCTCATTCCACTCTTCTCTCCTTTTTATTTGCTCCGTCTGTTCTCCTTTTCTTCCCTCAGACCCCATCACACCCCTCAGTGTTTCCCCTCCTCCCCTGATGTTTATTGATCACCAAAGTTTATACAAGAGCATCACTTAATGTGCTAGCTTCTTGTCCTGCCTTTGTTGGAAAGGGGCCGCGGCCCGCAATATTGCAAATTGATCCATCTGAGCCCGTCACCCTTTGTTGGACGTTTGTGAAGTGAACTACTATGGCATTAACCGACCTTTTGGTTCATGCTCTTCCCAACCACCCTTCCTATTATCATTTTCTTTGACTCCGTCCGCGTCTCGTCCCTCTGCGGATGGCATCAGCATGGCTAAACACCGGTTTGAGAGCTGATTAGCTGAGCCGCACGCCTGAATGAGCGCCCTGATGAGCTCCTCGAGGTTTAGCCATGTAGCCAATAAACGGACGCTTTTGATTGTCTGACCTCTGAACTCCCTCCGCCTTCACACACCCATCCCTGTTGTCTTCTTTCTTCCTCTCTCTCTCTCTCTCTTCCCCTTTTCTCCGCATCGTCCTCTTCACACCTCCATCCATCCGTTGTCCCTCTCAGGTGAGCACTTGAAAATGGGGTCGCGGTTGTTTGAACACAAACAAGCGCGTCCTCAAGGGCAGATCATCCTTGAAAATGACTCGCCGTACAATTTTATCACCTCTGGGGAAAAAAAGGTAGCAAGAGTGATCTCTTTAATGCCAGTGATTGTGTCTTCCAAATAGTAAAAAAGCCTTGGGTGAAATGTGTTAACTTTCAATGGGTTTATCGCTTCAGTATTTAAAAAAAAGGTTTTCAAAAAGTTAGTGGAGTTAAAGCTCTGGGAGAGAAAACTTCTATAGAAGGTGCAATAATCTGTCCCTTTAGGCATAAGACGCGGGCTCCGAGGTGTAAGACAACCGCCTAATAACAAGCTCTCTCCTCTCGCTGGACAACTTGGCAGGAATTTGGAACACAAGGCAAAACGGCAGCGTTCCTCGACGCGCCTGCGGTCAGACTTCAGCGTCCTCCAGAGCCAATCAGCAGAGGCTCCCGATGTCCGCGTCCCTGACAGCGTAACTGCCTGGCGGAGTATCGTCCCCAGCTTTTAGAGCATCTTTAATTAAGATCTGAATGCCCAGGACCATTGGAACCCCTCAACACGCAACCGTATAGACGCAACAACCTCCCCAAGCTACTGTTGTCATGGAGAGAACACGTTAGGGTGGGGTGGAAAGAGGCTGCAAATGTTTGTGGTGATGGTGGCAGGGGATGGGCTGAGTTAGCAAAGACTGGAGGCAGAGAGGAGAACGGTAAGGGGGTTGGGGCACTGCAGCACAATCATCTTGATTTCTTGTGTTGAACGATTACATGCCATGCTAATTGCTAGCAGAGGGATCTTTAATAAATATTTCATTCGGCGCAGCATCATTACTGCCTAATGTCGTTATTAATCTCCTCCAGTAATTTCCACTCAAGAGAACCATCTTTGGGAGGAAAGGGTAGAGGGTTGTGGGGGGGACTGCCCACCACAAGGAAAGACAGAAACACAGAGGTATAGATCCAGAGAGTCTGGAAGAAATTTAAAAGAAGAAATATATATTTACTATGCATAGAAGAAGAGATGAGGAATATAGGGATAAAGGGATGGAGTGGGCAAAGAGCACCGGAAGCATCAAGCCGGAGCTACTGAGGCTGCAAATATTGTTACAGATGCATATCATTTCCTGAGAGGCCTTTCGATCTGTAAGATTATAGCTACTAATTTGATTTGGACATGAGAAGGGCTTGTGCAACTTCCTTTATAGATAAAGATTTACTCCGGGTAGAGAGATCTGCCACGACTTAGAGTGAAGTGTGTTTAACAATGAAAAGAAAGGGTGCCTCTGTTGCGAATGCCTTGGCACAAGACGTCGGGTTTGGCAAACCTTCGGCTTTGCTTGGACTGTCATGAATGGTTGTCTTTGCAATTTATAAGCGCAGCGTATTCACAGTTTTGATAAAGTTTGAAACAAACTCTAAATTCTTTATATTTGCCTTACAAAGAACCAGAGTGATCTGTTGAGTTGGCTTGATTAACAATTAGCAGGTCTTTCAAACATTGAAGTAAAAAGAACCCTGTGGTTTCAAAATTAAGTTTTAGTCATTTAATCTGTTTTATTACAAGATTAAAGACATTGAACATTTATGTACATTTTTGTCTTTGTTTTTTAGATTTTTTTGATCAAGTTTTTGAAAAGGTCGACTTCAAACGTTTCCTGTGTTCAGATCTGCTACTCCTCCACAGTTTCCATGGACTTCTTTGCTGCTGTTTAAGATATAAATTTGTTCTTGAAAATCTCATGCAATAAAAAAAACACACTTTTTTGTTGTTTTAGGAGTATCAGAGTAAAAGAGGAACATACAGTTTTAGGATGATTATTTGTAAAAGGTTTTGAGAACCGGGTATGACAATTTTCTACTTTACAAAATAAGCACTCCTTTGTGTTCTCTCGCACAAAATCCCAATAAAAACATTGAAACTTCCTGCTATGAAGTGATAAATGTGAAGAAAGATTAAGTGGTGAGAACTTTTGCCAGATTCTCATTCTTATTTTTAGGTTGAATGGAAAAATGCAAAAAGTCAAAAGGGTCTTAAGACGTCACAGGACTGACAACATACGACCCCGGAGTGTTTTTCAGAGAAGTGGTCCGCACCATGTTGTGCAACCCGTCTCTTTCTTCACGCAGTTTAAGACATTAAGAAGGCGTGAAAATGGCAGCAAGCTAAGCCCTGGGCAAATGGCAAATAGCATTAGCCGCCAAGCAGACATTGCATTTTGCTCATTCCAATATCCATTTGTGCCTGCGGCTATGCTAGCTAACTGCTATCAG
>NW_006799979.1:11788-56344 GCF_000485575.1 Poecilia formosa | reverse complement strand
CACACAAGCAATGGAATTGCCCTGAAAGAAAATAGAGTCGTGTGTACCATCCAATTATCTGTCAGGGGTGAATAATGGCCCCAATAATATATTCACATTGCCGTTGCCGATCAATTTTTAATCAAGCTAAGAAATATGGAGGAAGTGAAGCTAAAATGACCCACCAGGAACTCTCCCATAATGCCTTTACAGAAGAGTCCCTAATTTTTGCACCAATCAAATTATGTATTCCCAAGGCCCCTCGCAGCTCCTCGGTCCCCCTTCCCAGTGCTACGATGGTGCCCTCCATTGTGGCTAGCACAGGTCGGTCTGCTGTTTAATAAGGGCGGGGGTCAGACAGACAGTGACCTTATTACAGTATGTTTACTCATAATAAACAGATTACTGCCTGAACAACATGTTTATAGTTAGAGAAGCAGCGTATCATCTCCCGCTTAGTTTTTACTTCCGAAAAATCTCGTAAACAGGACAGGAGAGAGAGGGATGCTATATAAATGCACAGAAGTGTATGATCTCTGGGGGTGGCGTTGTGTACCACACTTATTAATTATTCAATTGTAATATAAAATCCTGCGCACGTTGTGATTTATGATAGTAATTTTAGAATCCTGCTTTTTTTGGCCACATGTGGGCAGCATAACGACTGTAAAACTGATTTTGACGAAAAAATATTTAACAATGTTGTCAATAACATTTTATTTGCTTTGAACTCACCAAGGTTTGCAGAAAGAAATAATTTTGTATTATAAACATTTGTCATATTTTACATCAGACCAAAGTGGCCCATGCTAATTATTTTTGAATGGTCTGTAATTTAATAGAAAAGATGGATGATGTTATAAATATGCTAACATTTTTCTTTCTTACAAGTTTTACAGCAGATTGATTAATAGAAATTTCCACTTTTCATATGGTATTCTACATCCCATGCAGTTCGACTGTCCCGTTAATCAATCTTTTAATTTAGTAAAATAAAAAAGGTGCACTAGCCCGGATTAATAAATGTACTCTCTCTCTCACTGTAATACTTTTCTCAAAAGACTTTGATTCCCTTGGCAACAACAAAACGAGCTCAGCTGAGTGTTGCTTAGTTGCAGAGAGGTAGTTTATATAGGAATGTACCGTACAAACATGTCAGTCAGGAGAAGAGTACAAAAAAAATTTCCATAGAATTACATATGGCGCAGTGAAGATGAGAGTGGCATTATTAAAAAGTGGAGATTCAAGAACCACAGCAAATTTGGAACGAGATACGAAGCCATTTCTAAAGCTTTGTGACTTTGGTGAATCACAGCTAAAGCCATTACCCATGAATGATTGGTGGGAAACCTTCCCAGGAGCGGTGAGCTCGTCAAAATTATCCAAAGAGCGCATCAATGACTCACTTGATGCGTCAAGTGAGTCATTCTTCTTGCAGAAGAATGCAAGATGCCAAGAACATCTAGGTCTCACTCGCCTCAGTAGAGGTCAGAGTTCATGAGTACCCCATAAAAATGAAAAAAAAAAAAAGAGAGACTAACCGGTAGAAGTTGTGTCCATAGATGAGCTCCAATACACAAACCACAGCTGAGCAGAAATAAAACTAAGATCCATGAAAAAAAAATAAATAAATAAAAAAAATCTTGATGATTCCGCCAAAATGTTTGGTTCTATTCTCTGGACTGACAAGACAAGAGTGGAACTTTTTATAACGTGTCAAGCATTTACATTTTCACACAGGGCCAGGTTGGTTTGGGCAGCTTTTTTCCTTAATCAATAAAATCATCATTTAAAAAGCTATTTTTGTGTCAGATCATCTTTCACTTGATATTGAAATGTGTTTTATAATCTGAAACATAAGTGTAGAAAAAAAAAGTATATTTGATGATGGCATTTGACAAAATCTAATGTCTGTTGCTTGTTTCACAGTTGGTGATTGAATGTAAAACACTTAGAACGATACAATAAACTTTAACTAAATTGAACTATATGTATCTATACAATGAATCCCTATTGAGATCTTCTATGGCTGTAAGATAATCTACTTTGATTGGTGCTTTTGGCCAAACCAAGCCAGTTTTATTCATATTTCCCAAAATCATGTCCTAGTCTAAGTCCTCAATCCTCATATTTTGGATAGAGTTTGTTCAAAGAGAGAGCCATTAACAAAAACCTGTGTAAATGGGAATGATTTAAGGATCCCTTAATTATCACAAATAATTTTTCTTTTTTCCAAATATTTTCCATGTTTAGTTTCTTTCTGAGCTGGTAAAAATAAATAAATGCATTTTTGAGGGGTTTACATATATTTGTGCCTCGTGAACGCTTTTTGACTTGATGTCTAATAAGTCTGGATGTCACTGCTTTAGAGGAATAAAATATTCAACCCAAAATATATGAAATCAATTATGCCAAAATCTTGTTTATTAGTCATCAATCTGAATCAGGTTTGCTTAATAAGCAGTGAAACGTCTAAAACATGCAGCAAAACAAGCAGTGTGGTAAAGTCAGAACACAGTCAGAAAACACTGATCTACACAGCACAACACACAACCTGACTATTCATCCAATAGCTGTTGGATTAACTACTTTCTAAACAAACAATTTCAGTTTCATTGTTCTGTTTGCTATAAAAACTGATCACTATGATTGATTATGATAGCTATTTGTCAGCATATTTGAAGATTATAGAACATGGCAAAAAATGAATTGTTTCTTTAGCATTATTACAGTTATCAAAGCAAAAACCTTTTATTTTCTTGCCAAAATGAAAGGCACATTTTCCGAGGCAAATGTGCCTATCTTTTGTTCTGTATATACAGAAAGTCAAGCATTTAACGAGTACAACCAAAATAAACTCGGTGAATGGTTACATTGAGACTTAGACTTTTATTCCAGCTAACAAGGATTCACTCTTTTGCTTATGACTAGCCATTTGTTAAAACATTTCCCACACACAATTTAAATGTGGATGTCCATAAACAAACACAAACATACACATTTAAATTCAGCTCTGCTCACTTTTTGAGTGAATTCAGAGCCATAAAGTCAACCCCCGGCGCGGCCTAGATGGGTCACGTACCTCTGCGCTGCGCCGGAGCAATCTGCAATGAAAGCTTTCCCATTTGTAATAAACCGCGGCCTCTCCGAAGAGCAATCCTTGGGAGAATCCAGCTCACTCTCTCTACGCCATAACGGCATCTGTAAAACAAATGAGCGGGGAGGTAATTGGAGACAAACAAAAATTACATTTCCAATAAAGGTTTCTGTCTGGTTGGGCTCCCAGAAGCCCCCAACCCCACTCAACTATTTAACAGCCTTAATATACCCTCTCATCAGCTTTCCTGTTGAGAAGTCGCTCGAGAGGAGTTATCTGAGCACAAACAGAGCTCATCTAATGTGAACAGGTTAATGTTCTAGTGGTTGAAGGATCTTGGGCAATTAAAAGTGGAAAAGGTGGTCTGGATTTGAAGGAACAGTAAGACTTTGGTTGAACTATGCTGCACTGCAGTGGTAGTTTTGGAAATATTTGGGCTTCATCACGCAGTGTACGTGCTATCAAAAGATTCTAAAGACCGTTTTAAAATGTCAACTCCTCAATAAATGTGTCTTTCCCTCAAAACTCCAATAACTGTCACCCCTAAAACACATCTAAGTCATGACAGTAAAGGAGGAAATTAGTAAACCTCTGTTTTGCTGCGACTGCGTTGGTTCTAAGTAGGGCTAGACAAATAAATCAATAACAATATATATTGCAATAGATACATTTGATCAATATCAATAGTTAATACCGCTGATACAATATTCAATACATAGAATATTCACTGAACTCCAATCCAGAACCACACAGCATTCTGGGAGATGTACACAACCTCTTGAAGCTAGCTAAGCAAGGTGGGTGGCATATTCCAACTCACTCACTTGTTACCTAGCAACAACAGGTTAAGTAACTTACACAGCAGCAGTTTCAGGTTTCNTTGGTGATTGAATGTAAAACACTTAGAACGATACAATAAACTTGAACTAAATTGAACTATATGTATCTACACAATGAATCCCTATTGAGATCTTCTATGGCTGTAAGATAATCTACTTTGATTGGTGCTTTTGGCCAAACCAAGCCAGTTTTATTCATATTTCCCAAAATCATGTCCTAGTCTAAGTCCTCAATCCTCATATTTTGGATAGAGTTTGTTCAAAGAGAGAGCCATTAACAAAAACCTGTGTAAATGGGAATGATTTAAGGATCCCTTAATTATCACAAATAATTTTTCTTTTTTCCAAATATTTTCCATGTTTAGTTTCTTTCTGAGCTGGTAAAAATAAATAAATGCATTTTTGAGGGGTTTACATATATTTGTGCCTCGTGAACGCTTTTTGACTTGATGTCTAATAAGTCTGGATGTCACTGCTTTAGAGGAATAAAATATTCAACCCAAAAAAATATGAAATCAATTATGCCAAAATCTTGTTTATTAGTCATCAATCTGAATCAGGTTTGCTTAATAAGCAGTGAAACGTCTAAAACATGAAGCAAAACAAGCAGTGTGGTAAAGTCAGAACACAGTCAGAAAACACTGATCTACACAGCATAAAACACAACCTGACTATTCATCCAATAGCTGTTGGATTAACTACTTTCTAAACAAACAATTTCAGTTTCATTGTTCTGTTTGCTATAAAAACTGATCACTATGATTGATTATGATAGCTATTTGTCAGCATATTTGAAGATTATAGAACATGGCAAAAAATGAATTGTTTCTTTAGCATTATTACAGTTATCAAAGCAAAAACCTTTTATTTTCTTGCCAAAATGAAAGGCACATTTTCCGAGGCAAATGTGCCTATCTTTTGTTCTGTATATACAGAAAGTCAAGCATTTAACGAGTACAACCAAAATAAACTCGGTGAATGGTTACATTGAGACTTAGACTTTTATTCCAGCTAACAAGGATTCACTCTTTTGCTTATGACTAGCCATTTGTTAAAACATTTCCCACACACAATTTAAATGTGGATGTCCATAAACAAACACAAACATACACATTTAAATTCAGCTCTGCTCACTTTTTGAGTGAATTCAGAGCCATAAAGTCAACCCCCGGCGCGGCCTAGATGGGTCACGTACCTCTGCGCTGCGCCGGAGCAATCTGCAATGAAAGCTTTCCCATTTGTAATAAACCGCGGCCTCTCCGAAGAGCAATCCTTGGGAGAATCCAGCTCACTCTCTCTACGCCATAACGGCATCTGTAAAACAAATGAGCGGGGAGGTAATTGGAGACAAACAAAAATTACATTTCCAATAAAGGTTTCTGTCTGGTTGGGCTCCCAGAAGCCCCCAACCCCACTCAACTATTTAACAGCCTTAATATACCCTCTCATCAGCTTTCCTGTTGAGAAGTCGCTCGAGAGGAGTTATCTGAGCACAAACAGAGCTCATCTAATGTGAACAGGTTAATGTTTTAGTGGTTGAAGGATCTTGGGCAATTAAAAGTGGAAAAGGTGGTCTGGATTTGAAAGAATAGTAAGACTTTGGTTGAACTATGCTGCACTGCAGTGGTAGTTTTGGAAATATTTGGGCTTCATCACGCAGTGTACGTGCTATCAAAAGATTCTAAAGACCGTTTTAAAATGTCAACTCCTCAATAAATGTGTCTTTCCCTCAAAACTCCAATAACTGTCACCCCTAAAACACATCTAAGTCATGACAGTTAAGGAGGAAATTAGTAAACCTCTGTTTTGCTGCGACTGCGTTGGTTCTAAGTAGGGCTAGACAAATAAATCAATAACAATATATATTGCAATAGATACATTTGATCAATATCAATAGTTAATACCGCTGATACAATATTCAATACATAGAATATTCACTGAACTCCAATCCAGAACCACACAGCATTCTGGGAGATGTACACAACCTCTTGAAGCTAGCTAAGCAAGGTGGGTGGCATATTCCAACTCACTCACTTGTTACCTAGCAACAACAGGTTAAGTAACTTACACAGCAGCAGTTTCAGGTTTCGCCACCTCTTAAAAATAAATATCAACATGGAGTGAAAACTGTGGATAAGACAATTAAGGTTATTCCAGAATTTCAGATGTCTAAAACGAAAAAACTAAATCAAAACTTAAATTAAGTGATGGTGGGATGGATAAGGACTGACGGTTTGGCACTTCCTTTGTAATAATTTGAGTAGTTTTCTGGTCTCTTGGGGTAAAGAAAGAGAGTCAAAACGCAAAACTCGATATGTCTGGTTCACATGGCAAGATTTTATGCCAAATTTTTCATTCCAACAATCTTAGACATATCCATAAAATATAACAAAACAGGAATCTCTAAGAACGAGCGCTATTAAGATAAAACGTAAGGAGCTTGTCAAGTGTTTATATTTCAAAACAGAACCGCATAAAGTGCATCTTACATCCCATACCGGACTCTGTTTGGACCATAGGTTTGGACCGTTCCTCTTTCCCTCTCTGGTTTTGCGCCGCCATCTTTCTTCCTAGCTGCGCTTAAGGACGACCAGCGGCGCCCTCTGCTGGATGGCGGCCAAACTACAACAATAAAAGAAGGTCTCAGCGGACATTATAAGTTAATCGATTGGAACTCATTTTAATCTAATAAACCATTAATCGACAATTAATCCTAAGTATTAAGTATTAATTGTTTTCATCCCTAATCCGACATTTTTTTTTACTTAAACAGACATTTCTTCATTGTCACAATTCGTAACACACATATACCCCCCCCCCACACACACACACACACACACATACACAGAGCCACAAAGTAAGAATTCCACCGAGAGTAGCAGCAGCCATCTCCTCCCTGCAGCAGTAAGATCAAATCAGCCTGTTTATCTGATGGTGAACCTAACATTAGGGCAAACTAAAGGTCTCCCCTTAGCTTCCTCTTATCTAACCCAGAGAAAAGTGAACTATGTGGCCCCTCACTGGGGGGAAGCTGATTACAGCCTAAGGGCCCAAAAGGCAGCGGGTCCACAGCTCCATTCATCCCATTATGAGGCTGTGAGCCGAGGGGGCCGAGGTGGCTATTAACTGCAGGTTGTGGATCAGACCCATGGATACTCTGGTCTCTAATACCTCCGAGTTGAATGAGATAGGCTGTAATGTGAGCTCAGATTCACAGCCAGTGGGTCATACGACCTCAACAGTGACCAAACGTTTGTGGTTAACGAGAGGTCACAACAGTTTAAGTTTGTTTGGTGAAGTTTACCGAAATGATTGGATGCAGTTCCTGTGATAAATAAGGACAAGTCGATAAAAAGTTTTAATTTCAGTTCGATGCCTGGGTGTGTTTGAATGTCAAAGTAAAACAACTTGCAGCATGACCAACACGACAAAAGCTTTAGATAAGACAATCAATCTCCGATAGAAGTTTGCCAAGTCTGACTTGTTTGCTTTATTTTATTCTAAATCATCACCATAATAATAATAATAAATCAAAATAAGCTCCACCATTCCAAAAGCATGTGTCAGAGCCCTTTTTAAAATAGGACAGAGGTTAATTATTTGGAGTTCCCCTTTTTGTGTCATCTTTTTATGCTTTTTTTCTCCTCTATATTTATGTGTTTTAAATCAAATTTGTTCTTTATTCCATTATTGTAATTCAGATATTATTTACTATTCCTCCATGGACTTTCATATATGCTTGTTTCATCAAATCAGAAATCAATATTATGCTTCTTTTTTAAATTTGTTAAAAAAAAATAAAAATAAAAAAAGAAAGAAAAATCTACCTGTTTGCGTAAACTAATTGTGTATTTTCCAACCACCTCTAATGTAATTGTGCACAGTCACCACTTTTGCTTTTAATGAAAGGATTTTCAGACCCTGTTTTATCTTGCAGCTTTTTCTTATAAAAATCAAACCAAACAGTTGAATTTTGGCTGCGAGATCAGCTCTGCAACTTTCATCTAATTAGCTCACCATGAAGTAATAGCAAAATAGAATCCATCTGGCCATGAAATGCCTTATCAGTTCACCGGACGAGTTGCTTTAAAGCTTGGCTTTACGGTTATGTGTCAAAAGCCCTGAATTAAACCTGATTGTCTTCAGCTTAGTTCATATCTTGACTGCTTTGTTCCACAAATTACAGAAATTCTGTCAACAATTACCAAAGCACCAATGGATATTAGAGTTTGCCTCCTCCACACACATGCCAGAGTTTATCTCAGCGGTTACCTCAGCCTCTATTATGTTGTTTAAATGCATTTGTGAGAGAGACATGGAATAGAGAACAGAGTGAGGGAGCGCAAGAGGGTTTGTGCAAGTGTTGGAGAGAAGAGCTAATAGTTTGAGGGCATTCCTGTCAGTGTGGCTGGTCCTTTGTGACTTCCTTGGCTCTTTAATGCTTAGCAAGCTTGATGTGTCGACTCCGAGGAGACAAAGATGGAAAAGACCCTGAGATGTTTAACTGGCTAATTCCTGCATGTTCTTCCTCTCGCAGTCGTTCTGCTGTGCCGGAAGAACCAGGGAATCCAGGATTTTGCAAAAAGAAAACAAACACCTCCTTTTCCTTCAACATCAAAAGCTAAGTGAAAGATTTGTAAGCGTGTGTTCCGAAGACAAGCGGAGGCAAATCCGCAGGAGTCTTCTTTCTAATAAACAAAAGCTCGCTCGAAACTTTGCTCAAAGCTCTTGGTTTCTCCAATTAGGCCCTCCCCCGAGTCTGGCAAGTCATGGCTTTGTTCGCTTCAACACTAAGAAAAATTAGAAAGCTTCTGAAACTGTTGCCTTCCAACCGAACTAAGAAGGGAGGGGGGAAAAAAGAAGCAAATGATGTTTTGCGCACAAACGCACACCGCATTTGGAAATGATATCGGCAGTTCAGCAAATTATGATTCGTCACCAACTTCTTGGCCTCTCCATCTTGAGGAACAGCCTACCTTCCCTTTTTTAGAAAAAAGAACCGTGACCCACATTATTTAGTACGCGCAGTGATATGATGCACGCTAATTGCAAAGTGGGACATATTGGCCACATGTCTGCGTTTCCATGTGTGCGTACCCCCACAGGCCGTCTCCCCTCCCTCTTCCGTCTCCCCTGATGTGTTTTTCATGTTAACACTTTGCAGTGCCTTAGGTACATTGTGCGGCTTCCCGCCATACACAGCCCTACTGAGCCCATTTGGAATGTTTTTATGCGAAAACATCATTTTTATTTTTCAATTAAAATTTTATACCTTTGTGTTTTTTTTCCGTCTTCTTCTTTTTCCATTTCTGTTTTTAAGGGTTGCTATTTTTCGTCAGATGGTAACTATGGTGTTCTCGTCTTTGGTCTCCTTGTTTTAAAGAAATTGACTGGTTGGATCTCAGGCTGAATCCTTGTTAAGGTTCATAAAGAGGCTTAAAAAGGGAAACGATCTCTAAAGATGGCAGATTTGATCAAACTATGACAACTAAATGCACCTTTCAGAGAAATGATGTGGCTGGAAAATGTATCGTCAGCTGCTTCTGGTGAATGACCACAGCCTATAGAACCAAGGTTAATCAATCGAGTCGTCTTTGCATAGCAAACATGCTAATAGTTATAAATTTAGCAAAAACAACAATGATGTACCAGCAGGTCTTACTTGTTCCTTTATTGAAGCTTTTTAAAGAGACAATATTATTATTTTCATGTTCAAAGCAGAATTAAATAGTGTAAGGGATACAAAAGAAGAGTGTAGTACTGCTGCAGATTATAGCAAAAATCCCAACTTAATTACAACAATAAAATACAACAAAAGCGTCAAGAACTCATTTGGGAATCAAAGGCGTCCATGCCAGAAATAACATCTCCTCACTTCTTTTCATTTCAAGATCTAAAAATCTTTTCTGTTTACAAGAACAGAAAGACGTTTGAAGACGTTAGACCGCCAGCCAAAAAGTCATGCCAAATCACGTCTGACACTCCAAATCTTGAGAAATTGATCCTGGAGTATAGTCATTGATTGCTTTAGGTTTGAACGCACACCTAGGTCGGTCGAGGAGGGAACGGGATAGAAGTGAGACGTGCACCTGGCTCAGTTCTTTTGTCAAGGGAATCGATGGCCTCCTACTGTGGGGGTATATCAGTCAGGACACAAGAGGAGCACAGCATGAGTTTACATATGTTATGGGTTTGTATACTGCATCACATTATTTCTGCTAATCTGATGAGGGTATTAATTTCCTGCTTAATCTTAACTTTTATTACATGCATGTTTCCGATTGACTGTTTTGGTGAGGGATGTACGTCATGAGTTGTCTAGGTGCGGTCAGATCATAATATGAAGGATCCGTCGTCCTCAGATCTCAAGCAGAAGACACGTGGCTGTTCAAGATGGCAGAGAGACAGCAGGAGCATTTTACAAACTTTGTGGCTTCAGATTCTTGTTCTGTGAATTGTTTTTAGATTATTGATTACTTATTAAGTATCATCTGGAACCGCAACCAATTCAGAATGTCCTAGAACCGGCACCAAGCTTCTCCTCAGGATGTGAGATATGGGGTCGTGTTGCTACCAGTCAGTGAAGGTAGGGGGCGCATGCCATCTGCTCACAGGGTGGCATTTTTTAACCTTTTTAGGCTGCGCAGACTGATCTTAAACCCTGATGTAAGAAACTCTGCTAACATTTGGGAGAAATAAATGAAGCAGCAGAAAGCGAACATTTATACATTTTTATTGGTTTGGATTCCCCCCCCCGTCATGTATCATTTACGTCCGCTGGCGTGCAGCACTTTGTTGATTTAATGGAAAGGAGTGGACATTTTTTACATGTAAACATGTTCCACCTTATTAAAACTACACAGAAAATGAACTGTTTGCTGAAGAAAGGCAGGTTTTTCTGCATTATCCAAAACATAAACTCTGACTCGTACGAGGAACGAAGAGCAGCGGAACCAAGGCGAGCCGGGCCGAGGGTAAACTGAAGGCGCCGACGGAGCCAACGAAGGCCACAAAAAGACCGGCGCTGAAGGGCCCAGGACAAGTGTTGCCGTGTCCCCCCCACCCCTCCGTCCCCCTGAAACCACCAAGGCCACCGGGTAATGAATAAATAAACAGCCCCTCAAACCATCTCGCCTCTTCCTCTTCCTGCTTTCCTCATTTGGCAGCCCTCACACACACACACACACACACATGCATATGCATACTCTCAGAAACTGGCACATGTTCATAAACAATCCACACAAACCCAGGATTGCCTTACTGCCTATATACTTACAAACAGACTGGTTTTGTGCAGAAGTTTGTTCCGCAGATCTGGATTCAAAAGGATATTACCGATTTTGTTTAATTCCGAAAAGTGTAAGTTTCATATACCTGCATGTATTTACCCACTGACTCTATGGAAAGATTTTTCTTTTTGCCAGAACCAACCTATTCCCAGGATTTACTCTGTGAGTAAATTTGAGCAACTAAATTTGACAATGCGAGAGCTTGAGGGAACACGAGATAAAGCTCTGTAAGCTGCACGAATACGATGCCTCACCTCCACACCGCCTGCTCTAATGGGGCCAAGGAAAATATTTTCAATTATTCAACTTTTCAGCCCCTGAGAAGACGCAGTCGAGAAAGTCTTTTCACGTCGTTCTTGTTGGGACAACGCTAAAACACCAACACCACATGCTGAAATGTCGGTATTTTGGTTTTGTTTTCAAAAAGATGAACTTTTCAGCATCACATTGTTGCTTCAAAGAAAACCAAAAACTAGGAGAATGAGAGAAGGTGTTAAATGGCCAAAAGGTGATGAAAGTTTCCACCTTAAAACTGGGGAATTAAAAGTAGTATAGTGTTTCTTACAAATATATTCACACCACGAACATTTTTTTCATATTGTTGCACATTAGAACCACACACTTTATTGTATTTTGTTGAAATTTTGTGCGGGTTATGTCTTTTGGATGTGTATCCTACCAGCTTCAAACATCTAGAAACCTGAATAAATATCATAGACATCATTAATAAATAATATTACAGTAGCAGCAGCTTTTTGTTTTATTTGTTGTGAAAGCAATTAAATCCTGGTTTGCATTTTTTGTTTGTTTGTTTTAAATAGGCCACAAAATTAGCTCTGAGTGCCTTAAACTGGATACCAAGTTTAATGTCAATATCTAAAGCATCGTGCAAAAAAGTCATATAAACATTTTGTTAAAAAAAAAGAAGATTTCTTTCACAGGTTTTTGACAGTTTTCCATATTTTAGTGAAACTGTTGCCACATTTTTTTTAGAGGAGTAGAGTGCTGCTGCTGCCCCTCTGTCTCTGCTGCCCTTGGTGGTGAGCCACATTATCTAAATCAAAACCTGCACAGTAAACGACATTAAAAGCTGACTAATATAATCTGCTTATTAAATTAGTTTTAAGCAAGGCGATTGCTTTCTAGGTAATGTCATTAATAGTTCAAGTAATGTTAAAACTTTTGCACCATGACCAAAATTAAGTTTTTTAATACTCTCTTAACAAAATGTTTATTTTAACTTCTGTTCCTTTCTTATAAAATAAAACTGAGATCTTTATAGATACTTTTAAACAGAGAGATTCTAAAATAAAAGTTTATATGTGTAAAAAGTAACTATGAAATAAATCTTCAAGAACATGGAAATACAAAAGTGTATTATTAAAGAAACCTTGTTGAGCATGAATAAATTGTACCTGAGCAAATGTTTGTCAAAAACAACCAAGAAATGTTATAGTTCTAAATGAGATCAATATCTATAACATAAAAACAAAGCTTTATGTGCAGTTTTAGGGTGCCATTATGTTCCCAAAATACAAATCAGGTGGTAAAGTTTCCTTTAGCACCTTCGAACTTCCAACACTTCAGGACCATCATATCCACTCAGCATGTCAGGTATTCCAAACATCAACCACATTTCACATACATATATGAATCCACTCACATGAATCTGTAAACGTTTCTATTTCCTTTAAATATTAACCTTTTTAGTCCCTCTACTTATCAAGGGAGTTCTTCCATGTTTCGATTAAACTCACCACAACCGTTTGGCAGGATAGAGACACTTTTCTGCATCCATAAACCTGGTTGTGTCTTATAAACACGAGCTATTACTACAAATTACTGTGTTTTGCTTTGATTTTAGAGATTTTGGGTGAATTTCAGAGAAAGTTTGGAGTTAGCTGAAATATAGACCTCACTTTGCCTGGAACTTGGATAAAAAAAAAAAAGTATACTTTACTGAAATGATCAAATGCATTACTAGAAATGCACAACTGTAATAGCCAAAGTCTGCTGTGGCACCTACTATTTGCAGCTACGTTAATTCGCAAACGTTTACGCAGCATTGTGTTTACAGATTGTTCTATTTGCAGAATTGGGATACTGGGATCTGCAGCCTCAACAAACCCTGACTTAGTTTCTGTTGCACCCGTCTGTCCTCACTTGAAGGCCCAGTTTCCCCTCATCTTAAACCACAACACCACATCATTAAATGGAGATTTGTTTTCCTGACCTATTAGGTGGAGTGGCATGACTGATGTAATGCTAAATCAGCTCAAAGCGACAGAAGAGTCAGAAAGAAAGCAGTGAACCAGAATGGATCAGTGGACACCACCTAAAACCAGCAGCGGCATAAAATAGCAAAAAAAAGAAATAATCTTTGTCAGTTTTGTAGATCACACACACTGACCTGTGAATCAGTCCCCACGTTTGTCTGAAGTGGACATATATTCACAGAGAGACTAGTTTTTTGGGATGTAGTTTGCTCCTTACAAGCCAAACGTTTTGTCAACAAGTAATGTAAGCTGTGAGGTTAGACCTTCATGGATCAGATTTGTGTACGTCACAAAGACACTTGACCATATTTGGATTGTTCAAACTTGGACGGCACCTTAGCACCGCAGACATAACGTTCTTCAAACAACTCCTGGATCATTCGTGATTGTGGGCAGGGTGTATTATCCTGCTGAAATAGGTGCAAAACATGAATTATGGCCTACAAGACACATAAGCAGATATGACATGGACTTAAAGCTGCGGTACGTAACATTTATTTTGTTTTATTTTATTTTTTTCCATATTTGGTAAAACTGTCACCACGTCATGTCGGCACAATCAGTGAAAAAAATCTAACTCCTCCCAGGGCTATTAGTTGTTCCAAAATAGTACAGTTTAAGTACATCAATCAAAGTATGCTAAAGTATGTTAAAATTTAGTATACGAAAGCAGACTCTTTTTTTTTTTTACTTGGGTGTGCTTCATTGATGAAGCACAGTTACTTATGCTTCTTTAATCTTCTTGTTTCTAACAAATCAATTTTGAGGATGCAATGTTTTCTTGCTGCCCACCTACAAACAGGTGCAACAACAAAGAAAAACAATCTGTGGTATTCTCTTCACCTGGAAGTGGTCATAATGTTATGCCTGATCGACGTTCACATTGGTGATTTTTATTTTTTCTATCTTAAAGAGCAACTTTCATTCTTTTATAACTGAACGCAGCTGAAGTGCATGACTGAATGCTCCTTTGTTTGAGCCGGATTGATCCTGATGATTAGCACATGTTCAGCTTCACATTCTGAACCCAAGAAGCTTCACTGCTAATTCTCTAGCAGATGCCCCAAACCTCTCAGCTCATGTGACTAATGCAGAGACCTGATAAAGTGAACAGGGATGTGTTCAGACAGTTGTTTGTGTTGGTTTTCTTCAACAACAGCTTTTGGTTTAGCTATTAATATCTGTTTATCTTATAAGCTGTGTGACCAAAGCAGGTGAAAAGATTAAAAACCCTTCAGGACACAACAAAACAATGCGTAGCAAACAATCAAACAGTACTCTAATTGTTTATCGGAAGTTAACTTATCGCTGCCCAGACACAGACCTTACGTGAGCGGTTACTAAGAACCAGCAACATCTCAGCTGGGCAGTCAGTTGTGTGGTAGAGTCGGTTCGACTGGCACATATGGACAGCATGAGTGAAGCTCCACAACTCTTGTTGGCTCTAGAGCTAGCATGAAGCTACCTTCTCCTTCTGGGAAATGGCAGCAGCAGTCAGTTTGGCGATGATGATTTTGGGGAATCTGTAACTCAAAGATTCCTTCTGCAGACTTACGACCAAACCAGGGACAAAATGTGGAAATGTTTGTTGTGTAAACATACGTTTGAAGGAGGTTGTGAGCTTTCTTTATTTCTTTAATATCAGTCATCAGGCTGGTTGATAACAAACTTGCAGAGCATCTTCAATAGATAAATAGATTGTCTTTTCACCCTTTGTTTTCAGTCGTTAACTTTCAGTTTTGTACACCGTTTTGTTAGGCATTATCATTAATTGACACTGACATATTGATTTTGTATTTTGGGGTATAACGTATATAACAAATTTAGAGTTGTAGAACAAACCTTTTTTCATTATCAGAATCAGAAACTTAAAGAGTTTCCTTTGCTCTGACTTGAGACTTCCTGAATTGTTTTTTTTCACCAGAGGTCTCCCACAGCAGTTAATTTATTTTCCCTGGACAGAAGAACATATTTACTTTCTTACTTTCCATGTAGCAACATGTTTTCTACACCAAGCAGAAAATCACCCGGTAACCTTGACCAGTATGCTCTTTATACGTTTCCATGCAGCTCATTCTGTTGTGTCATCAACTTGCACAACATTAGATCGTCCCCTGCACACAGCACTTAAACACTGTATTTTCAGTGTTTTGTTTTTTTTCACTTTTACAGCTGTGGGAGACTTTAAAAACCCATTCATCAGGAATTCTTGTAATTTACACAACATAAAGTTGTGTAAATGACGAGCCAAAGAACAATCCCTCTTTTATCATCCATTCTAATCCTCTCAGATTGGAGGACTTGCCCAGAACAAGCAGAGGTTCATCTGTTGGAGCAGCAGCATCAGAGTCACTTCCTTAAAAAAAATGCTCACATAGCATGAAGAACGTAATGGACAACCCTGAGCGTCCTCTATACGAGTCTGTGATATAACAGGAGTGTCTTCAGTCAGAGGTTTCCTCAGAACTGCTGCAATACCAACTGCTACAGGAGATACTGGCATCACCGTAATGGACTCTTTGAAGAAACTTATATAGTTCAAATGACAACTAGGCCTGTCACGTTAACAAATTTTGCTGGACGATAAATTGTCCCAGAGGTTATTGCGATAAACAGTGTCTTGTTGTTTTGAGGCTGTTTTTAAATAATGCAATGGCATTATAGTGCAAGGACGCATGATCAAAGATCAATAAAGTTTCGATTCTAATGAACATTGAAGACATTTTAGGTATCCAAAATATATAAACAAAACAGCAGAAGAAACAAATGAAATGAGTCATGAAGTCTCTGTAAACAAACAGGCCCTTCAAAAGAAGCAGTCGTCCAGTTTTTGGTAGAAAGAAAGAGAAAAGAGAAAAACAATGGAAATAGTCAAGCTTGTTTTGATTTAGCATGCGATGAATCAGTTTATTGTGTATTACAGCAGGTCTTAATTGTGACACTGAATATTCTGTTGGGATCAATTTTGAGTTGAACTCAATAACATTTAAACCAAGTTGAACTGAAACACAACACAGTGATGGATGAAAACCTCTTAGAGAACGAAATTCTCCACTGCAGCAGAGGTTCAACTTCTATAGCAGGACAACAGCTTTAATACACAGCCAGAGCAACAACGGACAGCATAAGTATGTGTTAGAACTGCCTAGTCAAAGCCCAGGTCTACATCAAATTGAAAAAATTGACTTGAAAATTACATTATACAGATGCTCTCTATCCAGTCTAATTGAGCTTGAACTACTTTGATGGCACTACTTCGTAACATCCCAAAGCTGGTCGAAAAATACCCCAAAATACTTTCAGCTGTAAAACGTGACTCTACAAAGACGGTGGGGATGGGGAGAAAGCAAAGAAACACCCATTTTATATGTAAAACAAAATGTAAATTGCAAAAGAATAATAATTGTGCATTTCTTTCTTTGTGTTAACTGATCACATTAAGTCCCAATCAAACACATGGAAGCTTGTAGAAGTGTCTTGAAAGAAATCTGAAAATTTCATGGGATATAAATACTTTTCTGAGGTAATGCATCAAAGCTGCAAAGAAGTACTTCTGGAACATTCAGGAAACATTCATTATTCTAAAAGAAAATATTAATATGTAAGTGTTGGAAGTTTGTTTAGTCGATTAGAAATCGTTCTCATTTCAGCTGAACCAAGTTTGGGATATTGGTGTGTGTGTGTGTGTGTGTGTGTGTGTGTGTGTGTGTGTGTGTGTGTGTGTGTGTGTGTGTGCGTGTGTGTGTGTGTGTGTGTGTGTGTATGAGTGGGGATATTGAAGATGCTTCATTGCAGCTATTAGTTCCTATTTTACTGTGAAAGAAATCAGACAAACAGTTCCCAAAGTCATAAAGAGAAAAAAAGATCACGAAAAATGAACGCCCTAATAATGGTCCCACTTTTATCATCTGTTTTAATCCCTACAATAAATTCTGACCCCGAGCAACTTTAATCGAACTCAGCAATTAAACCGATTCAGACGCTGATTGCTTATAGCAACGCGCCAGACACGGCTATTCTCAGAAAGAAAAGTTCAAGCAGCCCAAACCCGCACTCCGAGGTTTGCTACAAAGCGCAAAACAATTAAGAAGAAAAATAACACCCAACACTTCGGTGATAAGATTGGACTTCACAAACCGAGCCTGCGTTGGCACTTTTGACACTTCTTTCCGCATTAATACACAAGAGTTAAACAATCCGGGTCAAACCTCAACAGAACGTCCTGGATTCTTGAATTAAAAGCTTGATTCGGTTTAACCTTGAGGACGGCTTCTGCATATATGCGTGCGTCTTTGTTCCGACACTTTGTACGGATGCAAATGAGTGTCTGGCTGTTTACCCCGGACGCAGACAGAGAGAAAGAGTGTGTGAGGGTGTGTACGTCTGTGATATCATGGTGTGCTTGCTCTGCTCTCCATGCTGCTCTGCTCCCACAGGGCCCCTGGGACCCATCTGCCTCCCCGTTATTAATTCATCAGGCTTAACCATGCAGCACTTTATGACTCTGTTTGGGCCGACGAACTATCACACACCCATATCTCTCTCTCTCTTTCTCTCTCTCTCTCTCTCTCGTTCTCTCTGGCTCTTCCACAGTGTATCGAAAAACAATATCTGTCACTTTGGCCGAAACTTGAAATGTCTTCTGTGTTGTCTTTGCTACTTCTTCCTTCTAATTATGATGGAGGTGAAGCGAATATTTTTGCATGAATACTGTCCTTGGTGAAATGATTCAGTTGTTTTTTGTTTTTTTTTTTAATTCCAAGCAGAAGCAAATTTATTTAAAGAATCAAGAACTTCTGCAGAGGCCGTCAACCTTTGGGCAGCCACCAAGTTGACTGACTTTACTTCGCACTCCATCTGTGCTGCTAATTTCCACCATGGAAAGAAGAAAAAAAAAACATTTTGCCGATTTTGCGGCCGCGTTTGGAACAAACCCTTTTATAGGGTGAAACCTAAACTTTCCTCCATGAAAGATAATCTAAGAATCAATCAATGCCCTTTATGTGAATCCACCCCGATTGCCGTGCCTAAATCCATCGCTGTCAAGAACAGAGAGAAAAGATCTGAGATTGCTGCACATCAAAAGAGTTTATCTAGATAGCATTATGCGACTGTAAATAGCTGCAGCAAAGACAAAAGATATTGCTCAGAGATTCAGCAAAGGAGAGCAAACGGACAGTTCTTTCTTAGAATTCAGTTTTTCTAAGCCACTTCCCAAAGTCACATACTCCCACTTCGATTTGCACAACTAATGTGCATATTAGTTTTATCCAATAAACCTTTTCTTTTTTTTTTCCTCAGAAGAGACGAGAAGCGCTCATTTCATAGATTACAAGGTTAGATAAAAGTGATTCTTCCCTTCTTCCTCGTCCTTCAGGGGCCAACATGAACCTTTAGGACATCCAGGGGGAATGTTTGTTGGGTCAACATTGGCTGAATACTGAGGTTCTACTGCCCCCTAATGGACATTAGGTGAAAAAGGTGCAGCTTTGAGCCAACAAGTTGACAACGTCTGTGAAGCTGTAAAATTACATATATAGGTAATCTGACAAAAATATATATCAAATCAGTTCAGATTATTTGTAAAAATGAAGGAACACGTGATTTATAGCTTCAAATGTCCAACTTTAATTTAAAAAATAACTTTTTAAATCAGAGTTTGATGGTCAAAAACACAATTCTTTAACCTGCTTGTATGTTACAGAGGGCTAAAAGTGCCATGACTTGATAAATACATAAACACTGAAATGACTACCACAATTTGACATTAATGAATAATATCAATATACTAATTTTTAACCTGTTAATATTTAAATTCTACAACTTTAGATGAGTTTCCATGTCATCCATCAGGGGATGAGTTTGTACTGACCATGCATCTGCTCATATTTGTCATTCTGGTCCCCACTTTGACAGTCTAAGATTTGAATTAATTTTCTCTGTTCTACCATTTAGTGTAGCATAAGCCCACATTGGATTATGACCCCTAATAAACATTATCTTCCAAAATGTCCCTTAAAATTACACTTGCCTTGGTAAGAGATATCAGATCAGATCACATGTAACACAAGGGTCAACCATCCCAAACAAGGATCAGACCAGAAAAAGAGAGTAGCACAATACGCTGGGAAATACAGTACAATGAAATGCAATTATTTCTGAGATCTGATCATTTTTTGACTTTTTATTGTTGTGGTAAAATTGTCTGTGATGTCCCACCCTTTGTTTTCAGAGAAGTAATCCTGCCTCTCTGTCTCTCTCACCAGCAGCCTGTGTTACTGTTCTTCAGTCTACAGTAGAAATTATTTTCTTCTAAGAGAGTAACAAGAGTCTCTTATCCTAACTTGTTACCTGAAAGGCCGTGATCAAACGCACCAGTTGAATAACATAAAATAAAAAATATCAAAGAAAAACTTTAGGGAGATAGTTCACTGTTCTATGCTTACAAGTGAAGTTTTCTTGTAAAGCACATTTCAGCAACAAGGCTGAAACTGTTCCTATGGTGTAGCACATAAAAAATATAATACAATAACCAATTATGAAACAAGCCATAAACATTAGATTTAGTCAAATGCCACACTAAAAATCATCAAGTAAATCAAATTGATCAAATATGTTGATCAATGTTCCAGTTATGAATCAAAGGCAACTCTAAACACGATTGGTTTTAGCTCTGATTTAAAGAAACTCAGTGTTTCAGCAGTTTTCTGGAAGTTTGTTCCAGATTATCGGACCGCAAACATTCTTCTCCATGTTTGATATTTTTATAATCCCTGCTCCTCAAACTTCATCAACATTTGGTGTCAGAAATGGGACAGTTCAGATGGGCAATCACCCCAACGCCGCCTTCGAGAGGAGAATCTGTCTCTGCTGTGTGTTGCCATCGATACTACAGTCACCAGTCGGACTGGGGCATCCTCTGCTTCATAATTGAATTTGCTAATAAAGTGTACACCATCTCCCTGTTTTTCACTGGCATCTTGAGAAAGCCTTGAGGTCTGGAACATCAGAAGAAACAGACTTCTAAACAACAAAAAAGGTCTAGGATATGTAACAAATTACCAGCTTTACAATTGTTCTGGGAAAACCATTCACTCTCTCAGCTTTGCTGGTGTTTAAATGCTCTTTGAAGGGAAGATTTTTTCTTCTATCATTATTCAAACAAAAGGGAAATATGGAGAAAAGTCCTTCGAATGTCTTTCTGATTCAGGCGGCAATTTTGGGAATTGATCTTCAAATGGTTCTGTGTTGTCTACCTTGCTTTCCCACCAATTATAATTTGCTTTTAATTTCTCTAGAAGTATGTTGCACCTTGGTTTACCATTTCCCGGGACCAATAATCACTCGTGGAAATACGGCCACCTTCTAACATTTAAGCCTCGGAGGGGATTAAAAGGACTGACAATGTTTGAAAATGGCCTGACAATGTGATTACACGTACTGTATGACAGTCAGACAGTTGTCACTTCAAAGATGAGGACAAATGGGAACGATCCACGGACATACCTGAAGGATGGCGAGAGGAATCGTTGAGGCTGCTGGCTCTCTGTGGAGCAGGGGAGTGGCAACAGCTGACAAAGAAATTGAAACGGTGATGTGACAAGCTTTGCACGGACGTACAACTGGAGACGAGAGAAACCTGGGAGGAAAGACAGAGGAAAGACGTTTGCTTGCTGAAATGAGCAATTAACAAAGTTGGACATTTCCACTATCGTTTTGCACAAAGGAGATTCAAAAACCTCAGTGAGGGTTACTAAGCTAAATCATTTATTTTAAACAAAAATCTTTAGCTTTTAGTAACAATATAAAGAAAGTGTTTGCATTTATCTTGTCGATTGTGATACCAGGTTTTTGCACAGTTGGCACGGAGGTAAAATAATGTTATTCCAGGTAATTGTTAGTAATGTAAAAGTCAGGCATATTTGGCTTTTATATCTAAATCTAAACATTACAAATCTGTGTTTTAACTATTAATTCTTTGATTAAAAATAGAGATTCCTTTTGATGTTTGACATCCGTTTTAAGTGAGACACCTCAGACTGAAGCAGCAGCAAAAAAAAACACACACACACAAAAAAAAATAACAAGTGGAGAATGTCTGAAACTTACTAAAAACTCCGGTTCTTCGAGGAAATAAAAAAAATATATACTGGAAAAACCTCCAACATCTTTTTAGTTTCTTGGTTAAACTGTTGCCATCACTCCACTTCCTGCCCCGAAAGCCAACCTTTCTCTGCGCCTGTTCCCCCAGGGAGCTTTTTCTTGGCAAACAGGGCTGTTTATTTTAGTAAAAGCCTCTCGCTTTGGCTGGTTTGTCTAATTAAAATGTTGCAAAAGCATTGGGGAGCAGGCATTTTATTTAACGGCTAATTGTGCTGACACCGAGGGACCGGGATATTTTATGCATACACTTTTTGAGAGATCTCAAGGAAATAACTCAGTTGAGTTTATGCACACACACGCACACACAAACACATGCACATACACACACACACACACGCACACGCACATGAACACATACACAGGAGATCAGTTTCTTGTTCACCGGTGAGATGAATTTTAAACAGTCAGGAGTATCAAGTTAATCAGTGGGAATTCTGTGGGGGAATATCAAGTTGCCTTTTAACACGGCAGGATGCATGTATGATTAATGCACGGCTCCCTATTGGACTCAACAGAATAATTGTCTTGTTTACCAACAGGTGTTTTTAATCTAGACACAGGAATTAACAATCCTTGTCTGGAGAGGCGTTCAGGGGTTGCCACGTTCGGGACGTGACGGCTCGTCGTTTGTCACAGAGGCAGCTTGAGAAACCGAACTGAGTGCGAAAGTACGAGTTGGACAAGATGTTTTTACTGTTGTTTCAAAGTTCTAATCATTAAAAGGATTCTTCTTTTTTATTTCTTTTTTTTTTGTCTCACAAATGGTCAGCAAAAGGTCAAAAAAATGTGTTCTTTTGTGTTTGGGTTTGAAGAGAAAGGCCTATTTCCAGAGTGATTTCTATTTACAGAACTTCCAGAATATCAAAAGAGTAATTTTTCAAAAGTATTTTTCAATTTTTCTGACTCAAATTTAGAAGTCTACTTACATTAATATTATTATAATCTGGACACTTGCCTGCAGTATCTTCAGTACACGAAAGCGCATTGCTTCCTGCTGTGAAATCATGAAAAATCAAAGTAAAAAATTGCTAAGATTTTGGGAAGAGAACCTTGGAGCTGCATAAATTAAAGTCAATGTCAGAGCATCCTGCATTCATCTGTTCAAAAAATGTTATGCAGGATTACAACAAACAACACATGTACCCAGCATGTTTGATGCTATAGTCATAAAGTTTTACAGGAAATTCTACCAAGTATTTAGTATGTAAGTGTCTGTAAGTCTAAAATATCCCTGCTCTCATTCAAAAATGTAGTGAATACAAATCATTTTGATAATACTAACTGGTCTAAAACATGAAAGTTTTCATGAGATCTAAGGTGAGAGAGTGACGGGACAAATGTAAATATCTGGCTTCAGCTGTATTTGCAAAAACACTTAACGCTACAAGCATTCAGTGTATTACACAGTGAAGTGCTCATTTGTCAAAACACCCTGATGATTTCCTCTGGCAGATGTGATTCTAGTGGGAAATAAATGTTTCACATTTACTTCTTTTTACTCCCAGCTCTCTGGGTCCCTGTCAGCCTGGGAACTACACAGGCGAGTCACCTTACAGCAGCGTCGTCAGGGAGATTCGCCAATCGTTTCTTCCTCTCTAATGGGGTGCTAAAACACTTAGCCAGTGGTCTTCCTTGTTTTTCAGATGCTGTGCAGTAGGACAGTGTGAAGTACTGCAGTATTTCCGAGGAAAGGCGTTGAATGCATTACCTTTTCACACCTCAGCAGGAAGCTGACAGGTTGGCAGAGTGACAGGTATTTTACCATCCAATTGCTACAGCAGCTCAGTGGCACAATCGAACAAATGTTGGAGTGAGAACGAAAGTGGAGGGATATAAATATAGATCATTCTTGGGTTAATTTTACTTCCATTTTTGTCCTCTATGTAGCTAAAAACAGCTAAAATAGCAAATATTAGCTTTTAAGCTAGAGCTAAATAGCTGTAGCTAAAAATAGCTATTTAACCACCGAGAGTATCTGGGAAAATAGCTTCTTTAGCTACTCTAGCAAACAGCTAAACTAAAGAGCTATTTTAGCTGGCTAAATATCTCTTTATTTTACCTGTTTTAACTATAGAAAAGGACAAAACGTGCTGGATGAGGCTGTGGTAAATCTGACTGTAAAGGATTCCCAACCCTTTTCAGTAGTGGAGAATGAGGGTTCAGAGAGCTCATCCGTTTGCTGGATCCAACATGTTCTTCCTACTAGAAAGGTTTATATGTGTAAACAATAACAGCTAATGTGGTCATTTAAATGAATAATGTTTCTTTTCATTTTAGGCATTAAAAAAGATGTTGGAAGAGAAATACTACAAAACGAAAGAAAAGGCCAAAGAAGACATACAAACGGTGTTTGTTGTTGGCCTGACAGCAGACGTGGACATCCATGAATATGGAGGCGTACCTGGCCATAATATGCCACTTCATTGATCCCAATGACAAACTGGGCATTGTATTAATAGTAGTGGAGCATTTCCCTTCCACTCACACATCTGACAATCTGGCCAGGGTAGTGCATAATCACATGGAGGAGTGGGGAATTACTGATAAGGTGAACTGTCTGGTGACTGATGACATGATTGCATGTGCTAAGGCATTAAAGATCAGGCACTCAATCTGCATTGCTCATGGACTGAATTTATTAGTCTGAAAATCATTTGACCAGATCCCTACCCTCTGTGTCATCCATGCAAAGGCTAAAAGAACTGTGGCATATTTCCACTCAAGCACCAAAGAAAGGCAAGAAGGGATTCAAATACAGATGGGAAGACAGTCGCAAAAAGTTTATAATCAATGTGGACACACGCTGGAACAGCACTTACTTTATGTTGGGACATCTGTTTCAGCAAAAAGAACCTGTGGCCGCAGCCGTCACAACACTCAAAACTGATATCATCCCACTGACTTCTCAGGATTATGAGATAATTGAGGAATCCTTACTGGTCTTGTTCCCATTTTTTTCAAGCAAATTCAGAGCTCTCTGAAGAGAAAAGGGTGTCAATATCCAAGGTTATACCTTTAATGAACATGCTACACCATGCAGTGCTTACAAAGACGGCATATATCACAAATGATGTTGCGAGACTTCTGTCTGAAAACCTATTGAGGTGTGTCAAAGAACAAGTCGCAAGTATTGAATCATTAAGTGTCGTGACAATGGCCACATTGCTTGACCCTAGGTTCAAAACTCTTGGTTTTCTCAGTCAAACCAAGGCACAGGAGGCAGTACGGTGGCTGAAAGCAGAATGTTCTGCACCGATTCCAAGCAATGAAGGTGTCCAGCTGCAGGATTCAGCAGATGCAGGAACAGGCACCAGCAGATCTTGTGAGGTTTTATCTATTTTGAAATTTTCTTGTGACATTTGTACTACTGTATTTCACCTGTTGGTGTTGTATATTGTTATCTATAATGATTTATTATTATTATTATTATTATTATTATTATTATTAAATTATTTGTAGGTGAACTGAGGTCTCTGTTAGTGGACCAGAAGAGGCATAGCTCCAATGCCACAGCAGAAGCCATTGTTGAAGTGGAACGATGTCTTGCTGAAATGAACCTAAGGAGACATGAAGATCCACTGGAATACTGGCATACATAGAAACATGTGCATCCCCATTTGTACTGTATGGCACTGAAGTTCCTGTGTTCACCTGCACCATCAGTGCCTTGTGAAGGAGTTTTTTCCAAGGCGGAGGGGAGGTCATCTGCCGACGAAGAAAGCGTCTAAAACCTGAAATGGTGAAAAAAGTCCTGTTCCCAAATACAAACAATTAAACCTAAAATCCAGAAATGTCTAAATGTTCTTTTGTTTGATCAGGAGATACATCAGAATCACACAGCAAAAGCTGACTAAAAGCCATAGGAAGAGGCAAACTCTATGTGTAACTTAATGTTAAGAACCAGAACTAGAAGTCCCAGGAAGAGATCATTTTAAACACATTCTGTTTTTCAGGAAGCAAGTTCCAACCTTAAAGTATACAGAGTCTGCCCCAACAATCACTCAATTCCCAATACACTAAAGTACCAAATATCTTCATTGTCAAATAAGTCCATGACATAAAAGAAATAACAACCATAACTGACAGTCATATGTTAGCATTANTAAGTATTAATTGTTTTCATCCCTAATCCGACATTTTTTTTTACTTAAACAGACATTTCTTCATTGTCACAATTCGTAACACACATATACCCCCCCCCCACACACACACACACACACACATACACAGAGCCACAAAGTAAGAATTCCACCGAGAGTAGCAGCAGCCATCTCCTCCCTGCAGCAGTAAGATCAAATCAGCCTGTTTATCTGATGGTGAACCTAACATTAGGGCAAACTAAAGGTCTCCCCTTAGCTTCCTCTTATCTAACCCAGAGAAAAGTGAACTATGTGGCCCCTCACTGGGGGGAAGCTGATTACAGCCTAAGGGCCCAAAAGGCAGCGGGTCCACAGCTCCATTCATCCCATTATGAGGCTGTGAGCCGAGGGGGCCGAGGTGGCTATTAACTGCAGGTTGTGGATCAGACCCATGGATACTCTGGTCTCTAATACCTCCGAGTTGAATGAGATAGGCTGTAATGTGAGCTCAGATTCACAGCCAGTGGGTCATACGACCTCAACAGTGACCAAACGTTTGTGGTTAACGAGAGGTCACAACAGTTTAAGTTTGTTTGGTGAAGTTTACCGAAATGATTGGATGCAGTTCCTGTGATAAATAAGGACAAGTCGATAAAAAGTTTTAATTTCAGTTCGATGCCTGGGTGTGTTTGAATGTCAAAGTAAAACAACTTGCAGCATGACCAACACGACAAAAGCTTTAGATAAGACAATCAATCTCCGATAGAAGTTTGCCAAGTCTGACTTGTTTGCTTTATTTTATTCTAAATCATCACCATAATAATAATAATAAATCAAAATAAGCTCCACCATTCCAAAAGCATGTGTCAGAGCCCTTTTTAAAATAGGACAGAGGTTAATTATTTGGAGTTCCCCTTTTTGTGTCATCTTTTTATGCTTTTTTTCTCCTCTATATTTATGTGTTTTAAATCAAATTTGTTCTTTATTCCATTATTGTAATTCAGATATTATTTACTATTCCTCCATGGACTTTCATATATGCTTGTTTCATCAAATCAGAAATCAATATTATGCTTCTTTTTTAAATTTGTTAAAAAAAAATAAAAATAAAAAAAGAAAGAAAAATCTACCTGTTTGCGTAAACTAATTGTGTATTTTCCAACCACCTCTAATGTAATTGTGCACAGTCACCACTTTTGCTTTTAATGAAAGGATTTTCAGACCCTGTTTTATCTTGCAGCTTTTTCTTATAAAAATCAAACCAAACAGTTGAATTTTGGCTGCGAGATCAGCTCTGCAACTTTCATCTAATTAGCTCACCATGAAGTAATAGCAAAATAGAATCCATCTGGCCATGAAATGCCTTATCAGTTCACCGGACGAGTTGCTTTAAAGCTTGGCTTTACGGTTATGTGTCAAAAGCCCTGAATTAAACCTGATTGTCTTCAGCTTAGTTCATATCTTGACTGCTTTGTTCCACAAATTACAGAAATTCTGTCAACAATTACCAAAGCACCAATGGATATTAGAGTTTGCCTCCTCCACACACATGCCAGAGTTTATCTCAGCGGTTACCTCAGCCTCTATTATGTTGTTTAAATGCATTTGTGAGAGAGACATGGAATAGAGAACAGAGTGAGGGAGCGCAAGAGGGTTTGTGCAAGTGTTGGAGAGAAGAGCTAATAGTTTGAGGGCATTCCTGTCAGTGTGGCTGGTCCTTTGTGACTTCCTTGGCTCTTTAATGCTTAGCAAGCTTGATGTGTCGACTCCGAGGAGACAAAGATGGAAAAGACCCTGAGATGTTTAACTGGCTAATTCCTGCATGTTCTTCCTCTCGCAGTCGTTCTGCTGTGCCGGAAGAACCAGGGAATCCAGGATTTTGCAAAAAGAAAACAAACACCTCCTTTTCCTTCAACATCAAAAGCTAAGTGAAAGATTTGTAAGCGTGTGTTCCGAAGACAAGCGGAGGCAAATCCGCAGGAGTCTTCTTTCTAATAAACAAAAGCTCGCTCGAAACTTTGCTCAAAGCTCTTGGTTTCTCCAATTAGGCCCTCCCCCGAGTCTGGCAAGTCATGGCTTTGTTCGCTTCAACACTAAGAAAAATTAGAAAGCTTCTGAAACTGTTGCCTTCCAACCGAACTAAGAAGGGAGGGGGGAAAAAAGAAGCAAATGATGTTTTGCGCACAAACGCACACCGCATTTGGAAATGATATCGGCAGTTCAGCAAATTATGATTCGTCACCAACTTCTTGGCCTCTCCATCTTGAGGAACAGCCTACCTTCCCTTTTTTAGAAAAAAGAACCGTGACCCACATTATTTAGTACGCGCAGTGATATGATGCACGCTAATTGCAAAGTGGGACATATTGGCCACATGTCTGCGTTTCCATGTGTGCGTACCCCCACAGGCCGTCTCCCCTCCCTCTTCCGTCTCCCCTGATGTGTTTTTCATGTTAACACTTTGCAGTGCCTTAGGTACATTGTGCGGCTTCCCGCCATACACAGCCCTACTGAGCCCATTTGGAATGTTTTTATGCGAAAACATCATTTTTATTTTTCAATTAAAATTTTATACCTTTGTGTTTTTTTTCCATCTTCTTCTTTTTCCATTTCTGTTTTTAAGGGTTGCTATTTTTCGTCAGATGGTAACTATGGTGTTCTCGTCTTTGGTCTCCTTGTTTTAAAGAAATTGACTGGTTAGATCTCAGGCTGAATCCTTGTTAAAGTTCATAAAGAGGCATAAAAAGGGAAACGATCTCTAAAGATGGCAGATTTGATCAAACTATGACAACTAAATGCACCTTTCAGAGAAATAATGTAGCTGGAAAATGTATCGTCAGCTGCTTCTGGTGAATGACCACAGGCTATAGAACCAAGGTTAATCAATCAAGTCGTCTTTGCATAGCAAACATGCTAATAGTTATAAATTTAGCAAAAACAACAATGATGTACCAGCAGGTCTTACTTGTTCCTTTATTGAAGCTTTTTAAAGAGACAATATTATTATTTTCATGTTCAAAGCAGAATTAAATAGTGTAAGGGATACAAAAGAAGAGTGTAGTACTGCTGCAGATTATAGCAAAAATCCCAACTTAATTACAACAATAAAATACAACAAAAGCGTCAAGAACTCATTTGGGAATCAAAGGCGTCCATGCCAGAAATAACATCTCCTCACTTCTTTTCATTTCAAGATCTAAAAATCTTTTCTGTTTACAAGAACAGAAAGACGTTTGAAGACGTTAGACCGCCAGCCAAAAAGTCATGCCAAATCACGTCTGACACTCCAAATCTTGAGAAATTGATCCTGGAGTATAGTCATTGATTGCTTTAGGTTTGAACGCACACCTAGGTCGGTCGAGGAGGGAACGGGATAGAAGTGAGACGTGCACCTGGCTCAGTTCTTTTGTCAAGGGAATCGATGGCCTCCTACTGTGGGGGTATATCAGTCAGGACACAAGAGGAGCACAGCATGAGTTTACATATGTTATGGGTTTGTATACTGCATCACATTATTTCTGCTAATCTGATGAGGGTATTAATTTCCTGCTTAATCTTAACTTTTATTACATGCATGTTTCCGATTGACTGTTTTGGTGAGGGATGTACGTCATGAGTTGTCTAGGTGCGGTCAGATCATAATATGAAGGATCCGTCGTCCTCAGATCTCAAGCAGAAGACACGTGGCTGTTCAAGATGGCAGAGAGACAGCAGGAGCATTTTACAAACTTTGTGGCTTCAGATTCTTGTTCTGTGAATTGTTTTTAGATTATTGATTACTTATTAAGTATCATCTGGAACCGCAACCAATTCAGAATGTCCTAGAACCGGCACCAAGCTTCTCCTCAGGATGTGAGATATGGGGTCGTGTTGCTACCAGTCAGTGAAGGTAGGGGGCGCATGCCATCTGCTCACAGGGTGGCATTTTTTAACCTTTTTAGGCTGCGCAGACTGATCTTAAACCCTGATGTAAGAAACTCTGCTAACATTTGGGAGAAATAAATGAAGCAGCAGAAAGCGAACATTTATACATTTTTATTGGTTTGGATTCCCCCCCCCGTCATGTATCATTTACGTCCGCTGGCGTGCAGCACTTTGTTGATTTAATGGAAAGGAGTGGACATTTTTTACATGTAAACATGTTCCACCTTATTAAAACTACACAGAAAATGAACTGTTTGCTGAAGAAAGGCAGGTTTTTCTGCATTATCCAAAACATAAACTCTGACTCGTACGAGGAACGAAGAGCAGCGGAACCAAGGCGAGCCGGGCCGAGGGTAAACTGAAGGCGCCGACGGAGCCAACGAAGGCCACAAAAAGACCGGCGCTGAAGGGCCCAGGACAAGTGTTGCCGTGTCCCCCCCACCCCTCCGTCCCCCTGAAACCACCAAGGCCACCGGGTAATGAATAAATAAACAGCCCCTCAAACCATCTCGCCTCTTCCTCTTCCTGCTTTCCTCATTTGGCAGCCCTCACACACACACACACACACACATGCATATGCATACTCTCAGAAACTGGCACATGTTCATAAACAATCCACACAAACCCAGGATTGCCTTACTGCCTATATACTTACAAACAGACTGGTTTTGTGCAGAAGTTTGTTCCGCAGATCTGGATTCAAAAGGATATTACCGATTTTGTTTAATTCCGAAAAGTGTAAGTTTCATATACCTGCATGTATTTACCCACTGACTCTATGGAAAGATTTTTCTTTTTGCCAGAACCAACCTATTCCCAGGATTTACTCTGTGAGTAAATTTGAGCAACTAAATTTGACAATGCGAGAGCTTGAGGGAACACGAGATAAAGCTCTGTAAGCTGCACGAATACGATGCCTCACCTCCACACCGCCTGCTCTAATGGGGCCAAGGAAAATATTTTCAATTATTCAACTTTTCAGCCCCTGAGAAGACGCAGTCGAGAAAGTCTTTTCACGTCGTTCTTGTTGGGACAACGCTAAAACACCAACACCACATGCTGAAATGTCGGTATTTTGGTTTTGTTTTCAAAAAGATGAACTTTTCAGCATCACATTGTTGCTTCAAAGAAAACCAAAAACTAGGAGAATGAGAGAAGGTGTTAAATGGCCAAAAGGTGATGAAAGTTTCCACCTTAAAACTGGGGAATTAAAAGTAGTATAGTGTTTCTTACAAATATATTCACACCACGAACATTTTTTTCATATTGTTGCACATTAGAACCACACACTTTATTGTATTTTGTTGAAATTTTGTGCGGGTTATGTCTTTTGGATGTGTATCCTACCAGCTTCAAACATCTAGAAACCTGAATAAATATCATAGACATCATTAATAAATAATATTACAGTAGCAGCAGCTTTTTGTTTTATTTGTTGTGAAAGCAATTAAATCCTGGTTTGCATTTTTTGTTTGTTTGTTTTAAATAGGCCACAAAATTAGCTCTGAGTGCCTTAAACTGGATACCAAGTTTAATGTCAATATCTAAAGCATCGTGCAAAAAAGTCATATAAACATTTTGTTAAAAAAAAAGAAGATTTCTTTCACAGGTTTTTGACAGTTTTCCATATTTTAGTGAAACTGTTGCCACATTTTTTTTAGAGGAGTAGAGTGCTGCTGCTGCCCCTCTGTCTCTGCTGCCCTTGGTGGTGAGCCACATTATCTAAATCAAAACCTGCACAGTAAACGACATTAAAAGCTGACTAATATAATCTGCTTATTAAATTAGTTTTAAGCAAGGCGATTGCTTTCTAGGTAATGTCATTAATAGTTCAAGTAATGTTAAAACTTTTGCACCATGACCAAAATTAAGTTTTTTAATACTCTCTTAACAAAATGTTTATTTTAACTTCTGTTCCTTTCTTATAAAATAAAACTGAGATCTTTATAGATACTTTTAAACAGAGAGATTCTAAAATAAAAGTTTATATGTGTAAAAAGTAACTATGAAATAAATCTTCAAGAACATGGAAATACAAAAGTGTATTATTAAAGAAACCTTGTTGAGCATGAATAAATTGTACCTGAGCAAATGTTTGTCAAAAACAACCAAGAAATGTTATAGTTCTAAATGAGATCAATATCTATAACATAAAAACAAAGCTTTATGTGCAGTTTTAGGGTGCCATTATGTTCCCAAAATACAAATCAGGTGGTAAAGTTTCCTTTAGCACCTTCGAACTTCCAACACTTCAGGACCATCATATCCACTCAGCATGTCAGGTATTCCAAACATCAACCACATTTCACATACATATATGAATCCACTCACATGAATCTGTAAACGTTTCTATTTCCTTTAAATATTAACCTTTTTAGTCCCTCTACTTATCAAGGGAGTTCTTCCATGTTTCGATTAAACTCACCACAACCGTTTGGCAGGATAGAGACACTTTTCTGCATCCATAAACCTGGTTGTGTCTTATAAACACGAGCTATTACTACAAATTACTGTGTTTTGAATTGATTTTAGAGATTGTGGGTGAATTTCAGAGAAAGTTTGGAGTTAGCTGAAATATAGACCTCACTTTGCCTGGAACTTGGATTAAAAAAAAAGTGTACTTTACTGAAATGATCAAATGCATTACTAGAAATGCACAACTGTAATAGCCAAAGTCTGCTGTGGCACATACTATTTGCAGCTACGTTAATTCACAAACGTTTACACAGCATTGTGTTTACAGATTGTTCTATTTGCAGAATTGGGATACTGAGATCTGCAGCCTCAACAAACCCTGACTTAGTTTCTGTTGCACCCGTCTGTCCTCACTTGAAGGCCCAGTTTCCCCTCATCTTAAACCACAACACCACATCATTAAATGGAGATTTGTTTTCCTGACCTATTAGGTGGAGTGGCATGACTGATGTAATGCTAAATCAGCTCAAAGCGACAGAAGAGTCAGAAAGAAAGCAGTGAACCAGAATGGATCAGTGGACACCACCTAAAACCAGCAGCGGCATAAAATAGCAAAAAAAAGAAATAATCTTTGTCAGTTTTGTAGATCACACACACTGACCTGTGAATCAGTCCCCACGTTTGTCTGAAGTGGACATATATTCACAGAGAGACTAGTTTTTTGGGATGTAGTTTGCTCCTTACAAGCCAAACGTTTTGTCAACAAGTAATGTAAGCTGTGAGGTTAGACCTTCATGGATCAGATTTGTGTACGTCACAAAGACACTTGACCATATTTGGATTGTTCAAACTTGGACGGCACCTTAGCACCGCAGACATAACGTTCTTCAAACAACTCCTGGATCATTCGTGATTGGGGGCAGAGTGTATTATCCTGCTGAAATAGGTGCAAAACATGAATTATGGCCTACAAGACACATAAGCAGATATGACATGGACTTAAAGCTGCGGTACGTAACATTTATTTTGTTTTATTTTATTTTTTTCCATATTTGGTAAAACTGTCACCACGTCATGTCGGCACAATCAGTGAAAAAAATCTAACTCCTCCCAGGGCTATTAGTTGTTCCAAAATAGTACAGTTTAAGTACATCAATCAAAGTATGCTAAAGTATGTTAAAATTTAGTATACGAAAGCAGACTCTTTTTTTTTTTTACTTGGGTGTGCTTCATTGATGAAGCACAGTTACTTATGCTTCTTTAATCTTCTTGTTTCTAACAAATCAATTTTGAGGATGCAATGTTTTCTTGCTGCCCACCTACAAACAGGTGCAACAACAAAGAAAAACAATCTGTGGTATTCTCTTCACCTGGAAGTGGTCATAATGTTATGCCTGATCGACGTTCACATTGGTGATTTTTATTTTTTCTATCTTAAAGAGCAACTTTCATTCTTTTATAACTGAACGCAGCTGAAGTGCATGACTGAATGCTCCTTTGTTTGAGCCGGATTGATCCTGATGATTAGCACATGTTCAGCTTCACATTCTGAACCCAAGAAGCTTCACTGCTAATTCTCTAGCAGATGCCCCAAACCTCTCAGCTCATGTGACTAATGCAGAGACCTGATAAAGTGAACAGGGATGTGTTCAGACAGTTGTTTGTGTTGGTTTTCTTCAACAACAGCTTTTGGTTTAGCTATTAATATCTGTTTATCTTATAAGCTGTGTGACCAAAGCAGGTGAAAAGATTAAAAACCCTTCAGGACACAACAAAACAATGCGTAGCAAACAATCAAACAGTACTCTAATTGTTTATCGGAAGTTAACTTATCGCTGCCCAGACACAGACCTTACGTGAGCGGTTACTAAGAACCAGCAACATCTCAGCTGGGCAGTCAGTTGTGTGGTAGAGTCGGTTCGACTGGCACATATGGACAGCATGAGTGAAGCTCCACAACTCTTGTTGGCTCTAGAGCTAGCATGAAGCTACCTTCTCCTTCTGGGAAATGGCAGCAGCAGTCAGTTTGGCGATGATGATTTTGGGGAATCTGTAACTCAAAGATTCCTTCTGCAGACTTACGACCAAACCAGGGACAAAATGTGGAAATGTTTGTTGTGTAAACATACGTTTGAAGGAGGTTGTGAGCTTTCTTTATTTCTTTAATATCAGTCATCAGGCTGGTTGATAACAAACTTGCAGAGCATCTTCAATAGATAAATAGATTGTCTTTTCACCCTTTGTTTTCAGTCGTTAACTTTCAGTTTTGTACACCGTTTTGTTAGGCATTATCATTAATTGACACTGACATATTGATTTTGTATTTTGGGGTATAACGTATATAACAAATTTAGAGTTGTAGAACAAACCTTTTTTCATTATCAGAATCAGAAACTTAAAGAGTTTCCTTTGCTCTGACTTGAGACTTCCTGAATTGTTTTTTTTCACCAGAGGTCTCCCACAGCAGTTAATTTATTTTCCCTGGACAGAAGAACATATTTACTTTCTTACTTTCCATGTAGCAACATGTTTTCTACACCAAGCAGAAAATCACCCGGTAACCTTGACCAGTATGCTCTTTATACGTTTCCATGCAGCTCATTCTGTTGTGTCATCAACTTGCACAACATTAGATCGTCCCCTGCACACAGCACTTAAACACTGTATTTTCAGTGTTTTGTTTTTTTTCACTTTTACAGCTGTGGGAGACTTTAAAAACCCATTCATCAGGAATTCTTGTAATTTACACAACATAAAGTTGTGTAAATGACGAGCCAAAGAACAATCCCTCTTTTATCATCCATTCTAATCCTCTCAGATTGGAGGACTTGCCCAGAACAAGCAGAGGTTCATCTGTTGGAGCAGCAGCATCAGAGTCACTTCCTTAAAAAAAATGCTCACATAGCATGAAGAACGTAATGGACAACCCTGAGCGTCCTCTATACGAGTCTGTGATATAACAGGAGTGTCTTCAGTCAGAGGTTTCCTCAGAACTGCTGCAATACCAACTGCTACAGGAGATACTGACATCACCGCAATGGACTCTTTGAAGAAACTTATATAGTTCAAATGACAACTAGGCCTGTCACGTTAACAAATTTTGCTGGACGATAAATTGTCCCAGAGGTTATTGCGATAAACAGTATATTGTTGTTTTGAGGCTGTTTTTAAATAATGCAATGGCATTATAGTGCAAGGACGCATGATCAAAGATCAATAAAGTTTCGATTCTAATGAACATTGAAGACATTTTAGGTATCCAAAATATATAAACAAAACAGCAGAAGAAACAAATGAAATGAGTCATGAAGTCTCTGTAAACAAACAGGCCCTTCAAAAGAAGCAGTCGTCCAGTTTTTGGTAGAAAGAAAGAGAAAAGAGAAAAACAATGGAAATAGTCAAGCTTGTTTTGATTTAGCATGCGATGAATCAGTTTATTGTGTATTACAGCAGGTCTTAATTGTGACACTGAATATTCTGTTGGGATCAATTTTGAGTTGAACTCAATAACATTTAAACCAAGTTGAACTGAAACACAACACAGTGATGGATGAAAACCTCTTAGAGAACGAAATTCTCCACTGCAGCAGAGGTTCAACTTCTATAGCAGGACAACAGCTTTAATACACAGCCAGAGCAACAACGGACAGCATAAGTATGTGTTAGAACGGCCTAGTCAAAGCCCAGGTCTACATCAAATTGAAAAAATTGACTTGAAAATTACATTATACAGATGCTCTCTATCCAGTCTAATTGAGCTTGAACTACTTTGATGGCACTACTTCGTAACATCCCAAAGCTGGTCGAAAAATACCCCAAAATACTTTCAGCTGTAAAACGTGACTCTACAAAGACGGTGGGGATGGGGAGAAAGCAAAGAAACACCCATTTTATATGTAAAACAAAATGTAAATTGCAAAAGAATAATAATTGTGCATTTCTTTCTTTGTGTTAACTGATCACATTAAGTCCCAATCAAACACATGGAAGCTTGTAGAAGTGTCTTGAAAGAAATCTGAAAATTTCATGGGATATAAATACTTTTCTGAGGTAATGCATCAAAGCTGCAAAGAAGTACTTCTGGAACATTCAGGAAACATTCATTATTCTAAAAGAAAATATTAATATGTAAGTGTTGGAAGTTTGTTTAGTCGATTAGAAATCGTTCTCATTTCAGCTGAACCAAGTTTGGGATATTGGTGTGTGTGTGTGTGTGTGTGTGTGTGTGTGTGTGTGTGTGTGTGTGTGTGTGTGTGTGTGTGCGTGTGTGTGTGTGTGTGTGTGTGTGTATGAGTGGGGATATTGAAGATGCTTCATTGCAGCTATTAGTTCCTATTTTACTGTGAAAGAAATCAGACAAACAGTTCCCAAAGTCATAAAGAGAAAAAAAGATAACGAAAAATGAACGCCCTAATAATGGTCCCACTTTTATCATCTGTTTTAATCCCAACAATAAATTCTGACCCCGAGCAACTTTAATCGAACTCAGCAATTAAACCGATTCAGACGCTGATTGCTTATAGCAACGCGCCAGACACGGCTATTCTCAGAAAGAAAAGTTCAAGCAGCCCAAACCCGCACTCCGAGGTTTGCTACAAAGCGCAAAACAATTAAGAAGAAAAATAACACCCAACACTTCGGTGATAAGATTGGACTTCACAAACCGAGCCTGCGTTGGCACTTTTGACACTTCTTTCCGCATTAATACACAAGAGTTAAACAATCCGGGTCAAACCTCAACAGAACGTCCTGGATTCTTGAATTAAAAGCTTGATTCGGTTTAACCTTGAGGACGGCTTCTGCATATATGCGTGCGTCTTTGTTCCGACACTTTGTACGGATGCAAATGAGTGTCTGGCTGTTTACCCCGGACGCAGACAGAGAGAAAGAGTGTGTGAGGGTGTGTACGTCTGTGATATCATGGTGTGCTTGCTCTGCTCTCCATGCTGCTCTGCTCCCACAGGGCCCCTGGGACCCATCTGCCTCCCCGTTATTAATTCATCAGGCTTAACCATGCAGCACTTTATGACTCTGTTTGGGCCGACGAACTATCACACACCCATATCTCTCTCTCTCTTTCTCTCTCTCTCTCTCTCTCGTTCTCTCTGGCTCTTCCACAGTGTATCGAAAAACAATATCTGTCACTTTGGCCGAAACTTGAAATGTCTTCTGTGTTGTCTTTGCTACTTCTTCCTTCTAATTATGATGGAGGTGAAGCGAATATTTTTGCATGAATACTGTCCTTGGTGAAATGATTCAGTTGTTTTTTGTTTTTTTTTTTAATTCCAAGCAGAAGCAAATTTATTTAAAGAATCAAGAACTTCTTCAGAGGCCGTCAACCTTTGGGCAGCCACCAAGTTGACTGACTTTACTTCGCACTCCATCTGTGCTGCTAATTTCCACCACGGAAAGAAGAAAAAAAAAACATTTTGCCGATTTTGCGGCCGCGTTTGGAACAAACCCTTTTATAGGGTGAAACCTAAACTTTCCTCCATGAAAGATAATCTAAGAATCAATCAATGCCCTTTATGTGAATCCACCCCGATTGCCGTGCCTAAATCCATCGCTGTCAAGAACAGAGAGAAAAGATCTGAGATTGCTGCACATCAAAAGAGTTTATCTAGATAGCATTATGCGACTGTAAATAGCTGCAGCAAAGACAAAAGATATTGCTCAGAGATTCAGCAAAGGAGAGCAAACGGACAGTTCTTTCTTAGAATTCAGTTTTTCTAAGCCACTTCCCAAAGTCACATACTCCCACTTCGATTTGCACAACTAATGTGCATATTAGTTTTATCCAATAAACCTTTTCTTTTTTTTTTCCTCAGAAGAGACGAGAAGCGCTCATTTCATAGATTACAAGGTTAGATAAAAGTGATTCTTCCCTTCTTCCTCGTCCTTCAGGGGCCAACATGAACCTTTAGGACATCCAGGGGGAATGTTTGTTGGGTCAACATTGGCTGAATACTGAGGTTCTACTGCCCCCTAATGGACATTAGGTGAAAAAGGTGCAGCTTTGAGCCAACAAGTTGACAACGTCTGTGAAGCTGTAAAATTACATATATAGGTAATCTGACAAAAATATATATCAAATCAGTTCAGATTATTTGTAAAAATGAAGGAACACGTGATTTATAGCTTCAAATGTCCAACTTTAATTTAAAAAATAACTTTTTAAATCAGAGTTTGATGGTCAAAAACACAATTCTTTAACCTGCTTGTATGTTACAGAGGGCTAAAAGTGCCATGACTTGATAAATACATAAACACTGAAATGACTACCACAATTTGACATTAATGAATAATATCAATATACTAATTTTTAACCTGTTAATATTTAAATCCTACAACTATAGATGAGTTTCCATGTCATCCATCAGGGGATGAGTTTGTACTGACCATGCATCTGCTCATATTTGTCATTCTGGTCCCCACTTTGACAATCTAAGATTTGAATTAATTTTCTCTGTTCTACCATTTAGTGTAGCATAAGCCCACATTGGATTATGACCCCTAATAAACATTATCTTCCAAAATGTCCCTTAAAATTACACTTGCCTTGGTAAGAGATATCAGATCAGATCACATGTAACACAAGGGTCAACCATCCCAAACAAGGATCAGACCAGAAAAAGAGAGTAGCACAATACGCTGGGAAATACAGTACAATGAAATGCAATTATTTCTGAGATCTGATCATTTTTTGACTTTTTATTGTTGTGGTAAAATTGTCTGTGATGTCCCACCCTTTGTTTTCAGAGAAGTAATCCTGCCTCTCTGTCTCTCTCACCAGCAGCCTGTGTTACTGTTCTTCAGTCTACAGTAGAAATTATTTTCTTCTAAGAGAGTAACAAGAGTCTCTTATCCTAACTTGTTACCTGAAAGGCCGTGATCAAACGCACCAGTTGAATAACATAAAATAAAAAATATCAAAGAAAAACTTTAGGGAGATAGTTCACTGTTCTATGCTTACAAGTGAAGTTTTCTTGTAAAGCACATTTCAGCAACAAGGCTGAAACTGTTCCTATGGTGTAGCACATAAAAAATATAATACAATAACCAATTATGAAACAAGCCATAAACATTAGATTTAGTCAAATGCCACACTAAAAATCATCAAGTAAATCAAATTGATCAAATACGTTGATCAATGTTCCAGTTATGAATCAAAGGCAACTCTAAACACGATTGGTTTTAGCTCTGATTTAAAGAAACTCAGTGTTTCAGCAGTTTTCTGGAAGTTTGTTCCAGATTATCGGACCGCAAACATTCTTCTCCATGTTTGATATTTTTATAATCCCTGCTCCTCAAACTTCATCAACATTTGGTGTCAGAAATGGGACAGTTCAGATGGGCAATCACCCCAACGCCGCCTTCGAGAGGAGAATCTGTCTCTGCTGTGTGTTGCCATCGATACTACAGTCACCAGTCGGACTGGGGCATCCTCTGCTTCATAATTGAATTTGCTAATAAAGTGTACACCATCTCCCTGTTTTTCACTGGCATCTTGAGAAAGCCTTGAGGTCTGGAACATCAGAAGAAACAGACTTCTAAACAACAAAAAAGGTCTAGGATATGTAACAAATTACCAGCTTTGCAATTGTTCTGGGAAAACCATCCACTCTCTCAGCTTTGCTGGTGTTTAAATGCTCTTTGAAGGGAAGAATTTTTCTTCTATCATTACTCAAACAAAAGGGAAATATGGAGAAAAGTCCTTCGAATGTCTTTCTGATTCAGGCGGCAAAGTTGGGAACTGATCTTCAAATGGTTCTGTGTTGTCTAACTTGCTTTCCCACCAATTATAATTTGCTTTTAATTTCTCTAGAAGGATGTTGCACCTTGGTTTACCATTTCCCGGGACCAATAATCACTCGTGGAAATACGGCCACCTTCTAACATTTAAGCCTCGGAGGGGATTAAAAGGACTGACAATGTTTGAAAATGGCCTGACAATGTGATTACACGTACTGTATGACAGTCAGACAGTTGTCACTTCAAAGATGAGGACAAATGGGAACGATCCACGGACATACCTGAAGGATGGCGAGAGGAATCGTTGAGGCTGCTGGCTCTCTGTGGAGCAGGGGAGTGGCAACAGCTGACAAAGAAATTGAAACGGTGATGTGACAAGCTTTGCACGGACGTACAACTGGAGACGAGAGAAACCTGGGAGGAAAGACAGAGGAAAGACGTTTGCTTGCTGAAATGAGCAATTAACAAAGTTGGACATTTCCACTATCGTTTTGCACAAAGGAGATTCAAAAACCTCAGTGAGGGTTACTAAGCTAAATCATTTATTTTAAACAAAAATCTTTAGCTTTTAGTAACAATATAAAGAAAGTGTTTGCATTTATCTTGTCGATTGTGATACCAGGTTTTTGCACAGTTGGCACGGAGGTAAAATAATGTTATTCCAGGTAATTGTTAGTAATGTAAAAGTCAGGCATATTTGGCTTTTATATCTAAATCTAAACATTACAAATCTGTGTTTTAACTATTAATTCTTTGATTAAAAATAGAGATTCCTTTTGATGTTTGACATCCGTTTTAAGTGAGACACCTCAGACTGAAGCAGCAGCAAAAAAAAACACACACACACAAAAAAAAATAACAAGTGGAGAATGTCTGAAACTTACTAAAAACTCCGGTTCTTCGAGGAAATAAAAAAAATATATACTGGAAAAACCTCCAACATCTTTTTAGTTTCTTGGTTAAACTGTTGCCATCACTCCACTTCCTGCCCCGAAAGCCAACCTTTCTCTGCGCCTGTTCCCCCAGGGAGCTTTTTCTTGGCAAACAGGGCTGTTTATTTTAGTAAAAGCCTCTCGCTTTGGCTGGTTTGTCTAATTAAAATGTTGCAAAAGCATTGGGGAGCAGGCATTTTATTTAACGGCTAATTGTGCTGACACCGAGGGACCGGGATATTTTATGCATACACTTTTTGAGAGATCTCAAGGAAATAACTCAGTTGAGTTTATGCACACACACGCACACACAAACACATGCACATACACACACACACACACGCACACGCACATGAACACATACACAGGAGATCAGTTTCTTGTTCACCGGTGAGATGAATTTTAAACAGTCAGGAGTATCAAGTTAATCAGTGGGAATTCTGTGGGGGAATATCAAGTTGCCTTTTAACACGGCAGGATGCATGTATGATTAATGCACGGCTCCCTATTGGACTCAACAGAATAATTGTCTTGTTTACCAACAGGTGTTTTTAATCTAGACACAGGAATTAACAATCCTTGTCTGGAGAGGCGTTCAGGGGTTGCCACGTTCGGGACGTGACGGCTCGTCGTTTGTCACAGAGGCAGCTTGAGAAACCGAACTGAGTGCGAAAGTACGAGTTGGACAAGATGTTTTTACTGTTGTTTCAAAGTTCTAATCATTAAAAGGATTCTTCTTTTTTATTTCTTTTTTTTTTGTCTCACAAATGGTCAGCAAAAGGTCAAAAAAATGTGTTCTTTTGTGTTTGGGTTTGAAGAGAAAGGCCTATTTCCAGAGTGATTTCTATTTACAGAACTTCCAGAATATCAAAAGAGTAATTTTTCAAAAGTATTTTTCAATTTTTCTGACTCAAATTTAGAAGTCTACTTACATTAATATTATTATAATCTGGACACTTGCCTGCAGTATCTTCAGTACACGAAAGCGCATTGCTTCCTGCTGTGAAATCATGAAAAATCAAAGTAAAAAATTGCTAAGATTTTGGGAAGAGAACCTTGGAGCTGCATAAATTAAAGTCAATGTCAGAGCATCCTGCATTCATCTGTTCAAAAAATGTTATGCAGGATTACAACAAACAACACATGTACCCAGCATGTTTGATGCTATAGTCATAAAGTTTTACAGGAAATTCTACCAAGTATTTAGTATGTAAGTGTCTGTAAGTCTAAAATATCCCTGCTCTCATTCAAAAATGTAGTGAATACAAATCATTTTGATAATACTAACTGGTCTAAAACATGAAAGTTTTCATGAGATCTAAGGTGAGAGAGTGACGGGACAAATGTAAATATCTGGCTTCAGCTCTATTTGCAAAAACACTTAACGCTACAAGCATTCAGTGTATTACACAGTGAAGTGCTCATTTCTCAAAACACCCTGATGATTTCCTCTGGCAGATGTGATTCTAGTGGGAAATAAATGTATCACATTTACTTCTTTTTACTCCCAGCTCTCTGGGTACCTGTCAGCCTGGGAACTACACAGACGAGTCACCTTACAGCAGCGTCATCAGGGAGATTCACCAATCGTTTCTTCCTCTCTAATGGGGTGCTAAAACACTTGGCCAGTGGTCTTCCTTGTTTTTCAGATGCTGTGCAGTAGGACAGTGTGAAGTACTGCAGTATTTCCGAGGAAAGGCGTTGAATGCATTACCTTTTCACACCTCAGCAGGAAGCTGACAGGTTGGCAGAGTGACAGGTATTTTACCATCCAATTGCTACAGCAGCTCAGTGGCACAATCGAACAAATGTTGGAGTGAGAACGAAAGTGGAGGGATATAAATATAGATCATTCTTGGGTTAATTTTACTTCCATTTTTGTCCTCTATGTAGCTAAAAACAGCTAAAATAGCAAATATTAGCTTTTAAGCTAGAGCTAAATAGCTGTAGCTAAAAATAGCTATTTAACCACCGAGAGTATCTGGGAAAATAGCTTCTTTAGCTACTCTAGCAAACAGCTAAACTAAAGAGCTATTTTAGCTGGCTAAATATCTCTTTATTTTACCTGTTTTAACTATAGAAAAGGACAAAACGTGCCGGATGAGGCTGTGGTAAATCTGACTGTAAAGGATTCCCAACCCTTTTCAGTAGGGGAGAATGAGGGTTCAGAGAGCTCATCCATTTGCTGGATCCAACATGTTCTTCCTACTAGAAAGGTTTATATGTGTAAACGATAACAGCTAATGTGGTCATTTAAATGAATAATGTTTCTTTTCATTTTAGGCATTAAAAAAGATGTTGGAAGAGAAATATTACAAAACGAAAGAAAAGGCCAAAGAAGACATACAAAAGGTGTTTGTTGTTGGCCTGACAGCAGACGTGGACATCCATGAATATGGAGGCGTACCTGGCCATAACATGCCACTTCATTGATCCCAATGACAAACTGGGCATTGTATTAATAGGAGTGGAACATTTCCCTTCCACTCACACATCTGACAATCTGGCCAGGGTAGTGCATAATCACATGGAGGAGTGGGGAATTACCGATAAGGTGAACTGTCTGGTGACTGATGACATGATTGCATGTGCTAAGGCATTAAAGATCAGGCACTCAATCTGCATTGCTCATGGACTGAATTTATTAGTCCGAAAATCATTTGACCAGATCCCTACCCTCTGTGTCATCCATGCAAAGGCTAAAAGAACTGTGGCATATTTCCACTCAAGCACCAAAGAAAGGCAAGAAGGGATTCAAATACAGATGGGAAGACAGTCGCAAAAAGTTTATAATCAATGTGGACACACGCTGGAACAGCACTTACTTTATGTTGGGACATCTGTTTCAGCAAAAAGAACCTGTGGCCGCAGCCGTCACAACACTCAAAACTGATATCATCCCACTGACTTCTCAGGATTATGAGATAATTGAGGAATCCTTACTGGTCTTGTTCCCATTTTTTTCAAGCAAATTCAGAGCTCTCTGAAGAGAAAAGGGTGTCAATATCCAAGGTTATACCTTTAATGAACATGCTACACCATGCAGTGCTTACAAAGACGGCATATATCACAAATGATGTTGCGAAACTTCTGTCTGAAAACCTACTGAGGTGTGTCAAAGAACAAGTCGCAAGTATTGAATCATTAAGTGTCCTGACAATGGCCACATTGCTTGACCCTAGGTTCAAAACTCTTGGTTTTCTCAGTCAAACCAAGGCACAGGAGGCAGTACGGTGGCTGAAAGCAGAATGTTCTGCACCGATTCCAAGCAATGAAGGTGTCCAGCTGCAGGATTCAGCAGATGCAGAAACAGGCACCAGCAGATCTTGTGAGTTTTTATCTATTTTGAAATTTTCTTGTGACATTTGTACTACTGTATTTCACCTGTTGGTGTTGTATATTGTTATCTATAATGATTTATTATTATTATTATTATTATTATTATTATTATTAAATTATTTGTAGGTGAACTGAGGTCTCTGTTAGTGGACCAGAAGAGGCATAGCTCCAATGCCACAGCAGAAGCCATTGTTGAAGTGGAACGATGTCTTGCTGAAATGAACCTAAGGAGACATGAAGATCCACTGGAATACTGGCATACATAGAAACATGTGCATCCCCATTTGTACTGTATGGCACTGAAGTTCCTGTGTTCACCTGCACCATCAGTGCCTTGTGAAGGAGTTTTTTCCAAGGCGGAGGGGAGGTCATCTGCCGACGAAGAAAGCGTCTAAAACCTGAAACGGTGAAAAAAGTCCTGTCCCCAAATACAAACAATTAAACCTAAAATCCAGAAATGTCTAAATGTTCT
>NW_006799979.1:0-11028 GCF_000485575.1 Poecilia formosa | reverse complement strand
TTCTGGACATGCTAGCTCTTTGTGAAGCTAGCATGTAGTATCCACCACTACTCTCTCCGTGGGTAAAAAAAAAAAAGAAAAAAAAGACATCCAAACCAGACCACTTGTTCAGGCTGTTTTTGTACTCTTATATCTGTGAGTATGTTTCTATTTCAGCAAAGAAGAGGTCGGCTTGAACCTGACTTTTTCACCTACATCTCTCCCGGAAAATTTAACTACCCTTAAATTTATAACCATCAATTTTTACTTCCAGTGAGTCACCCTTGAAAACGCTCTTGAGCCCTTCAAACAACCAGCCAGTAATTAAAATCTGCCTATCAAGCATTCTGCCATAAATCAGATTAAAGGTACATTTCCAGCTGTTCCTCCAGCCTCTTTTCCTCTCCACTGAGATGACACCGTGGCGTCCTGTTTAGAGAAAGGGTTAGGCAGGATTAAAGGGTGTTTCTGACCCTCTTATCTAGTGTTTGAGCACTTGATCACAGAGGCGTGCCCTAATCCGAACATCAATAGGATTCCATCAACACGCTCTCTTCCTCCACCGACAAAGGGGCTCGTTTGGATGGCCTCTACACACACCACAAGCGCTTAACACGTATAACACACACATGCAGAGAAAGACACGGGTTGCGGTTGAAGCAGCGGAGTTTCTGTTGTTGCTCGCTTTGCTGGCTGATGTTTAATCTCGTAAACTTCTGCCCGCTCCTTCGGCGACGGACTCGGAGTCGAGATCTGTGAAGCATTTTGCACGCGCCTTCTTTGTCTGCAGACGAAAATCGGTGCGCTTGTTTGGAAATTCAAGAGGGAGATTAAATCAGGTTGGTTGATCAGCAGTGGGGTTTGTTTACAGCTGCCTTTAGACAGGGATGATAAGCTGTTTATGTCAAATCTGTCAGGAATAATTGCACATGTTTGGGCCCTACTGGTGTGTGTAAGATGATATCTTCCATGTGATAGGGCTCTGCAGATAAGCAATCAGCAAATGCAAAACATATTCAAAAATAGCTCAACGCAAGTACGGCTTCCTAAAACGAAACAAGCCACGTCATGGAGTCTTTTTAAAAAGAGACATTTAAAGTGCAGATGTTAAGCGACGTCTATTAGCAATGTATTGTTTGGTATGAGTGTATTGAAGCAGAAATAGATTGTGTGCATTTGACAAAAGAAGTACTTTTCTCTTCTCCCTGCGGGCCTGCAGGCTATCTGAAAGGACTGTACATCATACTGTTCAGTCAGTTCTAATTGGAAGTGACTGCTCTGTGTTTATCAGCAGTGGCTGCATTGTGTTCCCATGTTTGCATGTGCAGTGGGGGGGGGAGGTCACTGGTGTTTCCGTGGAAATGGAAAGTAGCGCCGCAATCGCAGTGGATTCTTTAGGAAATTGCCGCCGCACACACACAGAGGGGCTGGAGCCGCGGCCTGGCAACAGAGTCTGGCTCCCCAGATCATTCCTACGGCTGCAGGGGCCACAGAGGCCAAACGGTGCATGAGACTGAATGTGTTTTTTAGTTTGCTAAGCGTCTGGACAAGAGACAGCCACAACTTGGACGACTGAAAGATGTTGGTTTGAATTTTAGCTCGTCTTTGAATTATTTCTCCATTTTCTGTCCTTTTATAGTTATTCTTTTGATAATATTTGGATTCAAGACATTGTACATGTTCCCTAATATCCTGCTAATGTTTAATTTTCGATTGATGAAAATAGTATTTGTATGTATCTGTATGCGTTATCTGTATGCGTGTACATCTTGAGCCCACTACAAAGGTCCAGAGTCGAAAGCTATAAATCAGCAAAAGCTGTAGACGCTGCTCTGGAGAAACCCGCAGACTAAACAGTGATGACCCCCAACTCTGACCTTACATGCACACACACAGTCATGTTTTCAACACTTGTGGGGACTTTACATTGACTTCCATTAATTTCTATAGCCTAATCCTTACCAGAATCCTAACCCTAACCATAACATACCTAACCCTTACCTTAACCTTTACCCTAAACCTAACCATCACAGACCTAACCACTAACCCAAAAACAACAATTTCCCTGATGGGGACCAAGAAAATGTCCCCACAAGGAGCAATTGTCCCCTTAACCCCATATTGTAGACAGAAACAGGTTCCCATAAGGATATGAAAACCTGGTACACACACACACACACACACGCACACACACGCACACGCACACACATTTTAAACTCTGTTGTAATGGTTTGGATTAAATAACAATTTGACTGATATTAGTACAGCACAAAAAAGAAAGCTTCAGTATTTTTAACTTTGGATAGTTTGCAGATATTTTGTCTTCGACAGCATTTGGTCAAGATCAAACATCAAAGCCAAAATGTACTTCTGTTGAATTTGGGATATTGTAATTCAATGATTGCATCCTATGCTGTCAAAGAATCTTTGAATAATAGGTTGAAATTTAAAGAGGCTTCACAAACAAGAAACTAGACCAGAACCAGTTGGTTTGAAGATGACCATATTCACCAGTAAAGACATCGTAGCCAGACAGTCAAATGATAAAAGGAAAGGGCTGCCTTCATTTTGTCACAGAGTGGGGATGGCTTAAAATCAGCTCTAGTGCTATAAAAACTGTCCATTTCAGATCTGTTCTGGTTTTACTTTTTTTTCTTTTAAATCGTCAAAGAGACTTAAATACACAACAAAATGCAGTTTATTAGACCAAAATCAATCTGGCACTATGTTAAACTAAATTGTAACCACATCTTTTGAAAAGTTAAGTTCATCTTCGTAAGCCAGGCTTAGGTTGAATTACCACCAGACCTGTAAAATCAAGAAATCAGTTCAAGAGAAATTGTCTTTTTTTATTATTTTTGTTGTTTAGCATGAATTTGGTCAAAATATATCAAAAAGCAACACATCATGCCCTGATTTTCTAAATAAAAAAAATAAAAACCAGATTAGAAACAAAGTCATACCTCACTTTCCTCAGTTAAAGCCAGTGCTTATTATTCAACAGTAGGAGACAGACAGAACAAACATAGCAAACATGGGAAAGTTCCAAATTAATGTTGAAGCAAAGTGAAGCAAAGGACCTTCTAACATTTGCCAAAAAATAAAACAACCTTGATGATTCCCAAGAATTTTGGGAAAGTATTCTGTGGACCGAAAGTAGAGATTTTAAGCCGTTACATTGTTACATCTTCAGTAAAGCTAACAATTCATGCCAGAAAACAATACGCCAGTTCGACACTATGATGCTCACTGGAGATTGCCTGCACTGTGAAAAAAAACACACAAAAAAAACATAAAAATTTGAATTGAACAGAATTTGCACAGGAAGGCAACATCTTCAGACTGTCAGAATCAGCAGGTTTGTTATAATCCTCCCATCTATCTACCACATGTAAGCAATATTATTACTAATAACTTCAGAGAATCTCCTTGTTGTATCACCTCCTAGTTCTTTGATTCTGGTTCTGCTCTGCATCCCCAGAAACGGAACCGAACGTGGAGAAGCAGCATTCAGCTTCTATGCCCCACAAATCTGAAACAAACTTTGAAAAAACTGCTAAACTGTTTCAGCTGTTTTACCTAGAGTTGAACCATAATAAATGGAACATTGACCAACATATTTGATGCGTATTGACGATTTTAACGACGGCTCTTGACAAAATGTGATGTCTGTTTCTGGTTTCGCAATTGGTGACTGTATGATGTTTTGTTTTTATGTTATGTTTTTATGTCTTCATGATGTAAAGCCCTTTGAACTGCCTTGTTTATGAAATGTGCAACACAAATAAACTTGATTGATGGCTGAGGAAAAAAAAAAGACGCTCTATCCTTTTAAGGAGCCAAAGAAAATCCACCCACTGACAGATAAAGAGAAGGTAACTCCACTGAAAAAAAACAAAGTGCACTTTTGACCTCTAGAGGTAAATTTTATAGCTTATTTTTGTGTCATTTTTTTTTAATGGAATAAAAAGAGTCCAAATGCATCATGTAGGTTCAAAATAACAAACGTGGAAGTGAATGGGATTCTGAGTGTCTGTCTCCCTCTGCTGGAAAAACCATGCATGTACATACAGAGGAAGGTATTCAGCGGTATGATTGGCCATTTAAGCCTCACATCTGTATGACTGCAGTCTACCATCAGGTCCTCACATGAAGGTTAGACATTTCCCTAAATATGTGCACCGAAGTGACTCCATTTATCACTTAGTGATTGCTGTTGTGATGGAGTGGAGGGCGGCCGAAGAGGTTTTTGTATGTTTGTGGGGTCATTAGCACGCAGGGCAACACCAGTGTTGGTTTTAAAGGTGAAGCGAGGCCTTTGGGTGACTCTAATGCTCGGGTATAAACCTAACAGACTGCGAGACGCTGTCTCAGTCGGCTCTGATTGGCTGGAGGCCGGAACCCGTTGATGCAAAGAGGTCAGGGAGTCAGAGCTGATGAATGTTTTGTGATACTCAGGAGGGGTAAGAGCAGCGCGGTATGGTTCGAATTAGTGACAAATTAACCCCCTTACAAGTTGTTTTTACTGTTGTAGACATGGTTTTAAACACTCGAAGACAAACAAAGCTTTTAATCAAAAAGTTTATTTTTGTGAATCACGGGTAGCAGCCATCTTAGGTTTCTTCTTCCCTGCGTCCTTGATGCTGCCAAAGGGTTAAACGTTTGACTTCGGCGAGGATTTGTGATGACACTGATCTCTGTAAGATGGTTGGTACTTTTTATATATCATAGCTGCTGCCCACCCTAACTTGGATTTTTTTTTTTTTTTTTTTTTGTGAAGTCTGCATAAATCTGACACCAACAAATCTAAAGGATGTAAAAGAATGAATACTGAAAATGTTCAGGTTGCTCAAAGCGTAGAATGAAAATTTGGTTTGCAAACTTAAAAATGGGAGAAATAGCTTCACCAGATAACTTTCAATGAGAGCAACAGGTCAAATAACGCAACCAACTGTTTGGATAACCTGTTCAAGCTTTATTTTTATTTATTGACAAGTATGACGAAACAATTTCAAATTTGTCGTTGTGGTTGGGTTACAAATTTGTCCCAATGAGGATTATTTCTTTAGTTTTATTTTCATCTTATGTTTTACAATGTCAACACATTACATACTTAGTAGAATGCTGATTTTTTTTTTTTTTAGCATTTAAATACTAAATAATCTACCTGTAACTCATGTATAAATATTTTTTTTTTAGGAAAAACTGAGCTCACTTTTTTTTTTATAGAAGGATTTACGCAAAATAAAAATAAAAACTGAATCTTACTTCATTTCAACTGTAACATGTGCTGCATTAGCACAACATGAGTCCCATCTACAGAGACCTCCAGAAGTATTCATAAATTCAAATTCTCCCATATTTTTGACATGTTACAAGCAGAAATGCTCAGTGCCCAGTCTGGAGTTAGCTCAGAGATTAGCTCCACAATTCCATGTTGCAAAAAGAAAAATGTAGAAGGCACAATCTGTCCTGGTATCCTCATGGTACACATTACGTATGAATGAACAAAAACAGATGAGAGGATAAAACGACCTGGAGAAAGCAGAGTTCTGGTCGTCCTGTGTTTTAAGCTGTATCACAGATTGACCTCTAAGACCAAAGTCATTCATAACCCTGGTCAACTTAGATTTAAGTAATCCTTTAATAACCCTAAAAATGGGGGCCAGGGAGAAGTACAGCCATATAAATGTATCCTGCTCATCTTGACCTCCAAACGCCATCATGCCACTCTGTTCTCCTCTAAGCTGTTTTCCCCTCACTACACTGCCCTCTGTTGGTGACATTTGGTGAGCTGTTGGCTATTCGCAAGTCTGACTCATTTTTTTTTTCCAACATCAGTGTACTATTCAACGAGTGTCAACATGTTACACTGAAGTGCACACAACAATGAAAAGAGGTGCAGTGATGTGAGACTCTATACATTTAATGGGGCAGTATTGTGTAAAATTGCTTTATTCAGCTTTATATCATGTTATTTAATACTCATCAGAAACATACCTGGAGTGGCACGTTGTTTGACCTAGTTATTTGAGTAACAATGTGGGTTTTGTGACATTATTTTCTACAAAATTATAATACAATGTAGTGAAGAGGTGGAGTTCTGATTTGGCAGCGTGTGTGGTAAAAGACTTTTACATAATTTGTTGGTATTGGGCAAATTTAAATCAGTAACAATCTGTAATACTTAGAGAAAACACAGATGCTCGTCATTTGGCGCCATTCTGTTGTTCTTCTTCAATGCTCCTTTGGTTGTTCTTCTTCTATGGTTATATTGTTGCCTCGTTTCTGGTGGGGAAACTGCTCAAAACATACAAGGAAAGACACATTTTGAAGACTAAAATGGCTATAAAATTAAATACGAATTAATATGTTGTACTTATCAAACTGTTCATTAAATACGAAATGATCTTTCGCCACTTAAAGTCTGCTGTTTAGCAAAACTGGTACAAAACAAAGGAATTAGCATTAATACATGTCTCTTAACAACAAATATGACCTAAAATGAAATTAGAAACTGTTAAAAGTGAGCCTCCTAAAGCAGAAAAACAGAAAAGTAAGATTAATTTCCATTGGCCCAATCAGCGATGACTAATGGCAGGCTGATTGCGTGCTAAAGGACTGAGTTACTGCTTGTGTACGTCAGGGAGATTTAAATTAATGAGTCCTCAGATCTCTGTGGAGGAACTCTGTGCTGCAGGAAGCACAAGCTTCATGAATATAAAGTCAACACTGGGACAAGATGAGGACACAAAAACAGCACCCACAAACCCAAAACACACATTGTGAAATAAAAATACACCCATGTAGCTTTTGCTAATGAAGTGTGATGTCATTTAGGGACACAGAGTATGTTGTTTTAACAGGTTAAAAAGTCTGAGATTGTTCTTATTACAGATTAATTATAAAAATGTATTCAAAACCAGCAGAAAAACTGATATTCCAATAACCGGTTAACTGGTTATTTCCAATAACTGAAGACTGTGGCTTATAACTAATGAAAACATGCAAGCCGTTAAAGATCATTGCCCACAAAGCTTTCTGTTTATATTAATGGAACGTTTAGTGGAAGGAAAAATGTGGGAGGAAAAACTGCATGTCATCTGCTGTCTGTTCATGGACATTTTAGGGTATTTAATGCTTCCATCTGTTGAGAAGCTTTATAAAAATCTGTTTTAATTTTCCTGCTATCTTTGGTAACATGCATAATTCTACCCCGCACTGCATTATGCAGTGGTTCACACAAAAGGAGCCCCAACCAAGTACTAAAAACACACACTGTATGTGTAAGTGCAAGGAAATACTTTTCAATATGGCTGACTGAGAAATTTTTAATACCATTTATGTAAAAGTAAGATTTTCTGACAAACTGAATTGTGGGTTTTTGTTGTCATTTATAATAAAAAATAATAATTTAAAAAACTAAAATATCACTCTGTGAGTCATGAATCCATATTATACTTATGTTTCATTTTTGTTTGAATAACTGAAACAAATCTTTACATTAATATTTTTGATTTAAGGGGATTATTGACTAAACGAAGGAAACCTGAATTTTTATAGTTTGATCACATGGGGGCAGTGTTGTGCCAACATGACTTCTGGTCGGACTGAAGTCACTGAATTTATTGTTTTGGGCAAAAGTCAAAAACATTTTGACATCTTCCGGTTTTTATCAAACTGCCCTTTTTTTTACATTTGTTATGATACATTTCTGGAAAAATGTCACAAGGAAACTTTTTTTTTTGTCATTTTTCCAAAAAGCAGTTTGCTCAAATGTGTTTTTCTTTTCAAACATGACAGAATTTCTTCCTTTGTATTGTATTTTAAAATGGTTTCTACAAATAAAAATGGATTGAGAGAACTAGAGGGCATTAGTGATCCGATTATTTGTCTTTATGTAAATAAAAGTGCTGATTAAAGGATTTTATTTTCATTGTGTTCAACAGATATTATGTAATGAGGCAAATGTCCAAATGAATGAGTCCATGTCCAGAGATCAGGCCTTTTAGCAAACAGTGTAAAGAAAAGGAATTTGCAGACTTTCATCACTCTTAAATCCTTAAAATCATAAAACAAATGTTAATACCAGACAAAGACACCTAGATGACTGGTCCAGTGTGAACCCAGTTTCTTTTTAAATCAGGAATTAAGTCTGATTAATCACATTTATTTGGTTCAGCTTCACCAGCCACACCCAGGCTGGATCAATGCGAAACCTGCACTTGGATAAATGAGTCCTTACAAGATCTCAATAAGCAACACTTCCTGTCAAGATCTCAAGAAATTCAAGAAAAGAAGCATCACTGATATCTCTCAGAGTGGAGCGGGTAAAGCATATTTTTAAGGCTACTGTGACTGCAGTGAGCAAAAGTGAGAGCCATTATCCCCAAATGGAGAAAACATGGGACTGTGGTGAGCCTTCACTGAAGAGGCAGACCTAACATTTCTCCAACACCTCATCTAGGAGATCACAAAAAACAAGAGAAAAAACAATTGTGTGACTGAGAGGTAAAGTCGGGTGAAATCTACTGAAGAGGAGTAAAAAAAAAAAAGCCTGTCGATGGATATGTATTATGTGTTATCTGTACAGTACAAATTTAGAAATGAAGGTTTGTAAATGAATCATTCAGACTTCTTGATGGTCTCCATTTCGTCATTGTTTTGGTTCCTGTTTATTGACGTGTCAAACTTGAGACTTCCTGTTTGCCTGTAAGCACACATTTGACAGTGTGAAAAGTCAAGGCCGGCTGTGATCAGACAAAAAATATAACTCATTTGCACATGTATAGAGTATGCACAACCCTATTGTAGAGAATGTCGTAGGAAACTATGCATGTTGCTTTGTTCATATAGACTTCTTACTTCCCAGCTGTTAGAGGGTATCAGACCTTTCTGAAGAGCAGAAACGTTAACCAGCTTTGCAGAAAAACATTAATATATTTGCACTAGAAGTTGGGATCTTTGAAATCTTCAAACTAAAAAAAAAAAAAGATACATTAAGGCTGCATTCTAAAATGGCCAAGTGTCAAATGAACTTGCAGCTGTGGTCTTTCTTGTCAGGTCTGGTTTGGTCAAGCATGTCTAAGATCGAGAAAAGTATTCAACCAGAAATGTAGCTGAAACCGAAACAAGAACAAGACTTTGGAAATGTGGTCTGAAGAACCACAAATCTACATTTTTAACCTTTCAGAAGTTGACTGATTCACTTGCCTGCTTGTAGCCATCTTGTACTTCAGCTGTCTTTAGTAGTATTCAAAAGTAATGTTATTAATTGTTCACAAGGTAAATAGTGTTGAATGATCTGTACTATGTGACAGGTTACTAGGGACGGGAGTAGCCACATCTGCCCTGTGGGAGTTTGATAGAAGCCAGGTCGTCACGCACCAGTACCTCTGACCAGCAGGCAAGCCGGGTGAATTGTCTTACCCAAGGACACAACAATGGAGACAGACAGAGTGGACGTGCAAACCTGCAACTCACTGCAGTTACAGGAATAGCTCCTACCACCATGAACGTGGAGACAGCAATAATCACAAATTATCTTTGATAAGTTGTGATTGTCAAAGATTGAAGGTCAATAAGCACCAATAGCACAAAATATTAGTTGTTCAAGCATGTTAGACTTTACAAAAAAGTATTTCAAGAGCTTCAGAGTATAAACTAAAATAGAGAAATCAGGAACACATGCTGGTGGCTAATTTTCCACTGATTAGTTTACTGCTGCGGTCATGAATGACACATCCAAATTTAATTTGCGAGTTAGAAAGGAGTCGAATTTGTCAATGCTAAAGCTGAGTACATATCATCTTAAGTCGTATTCAAATCCATTTCAAAATGTACAACTACATTGCAGGGTTCAATAATTCGCATCTCACGAATCATGCTTTCACACTGTACGACCTGATGCTCGAAAGCGACCCGACTGCCCACATGTGTCGGATACGTACCCAACACGTTGGACTCTTGACTCGGGAACTGCACAAAAGAAGAAGAAAACTACAAAACAAAGGAGACGAATAAAAGGAATGTTCAACTAAAAGAAAGGCACTTCCTTGGGAATCATTGCTATTCTGTAAGTGTAAAAAAAAAAAAAAAAAGTTCCTTTCACGTTTTGTTTTCGTGTTGGCGCATGTGCCATGTGAGAGATTCAGGTGCATTCAGCTCTGCTTCAATAATTCCCTCACGAGAGTCGACCCTCACGCAATTTACTTTTAAATACTAAAATTTATAATATTCCCTATTTGATTACATATTGAATATCTTATAAAACCACACCCTTGAATCGGTCATGCAGTTACCAATAGGTGTGAACTTTGTTTCCTTTTTTATGACACAGCAAACTAAAAAAAAAACGAAAAAAAAGTGCAAGTTCTGCTTTAAGATAGTTTTAAATAGTGATCAATAAGCTCGGCATTTATTAAAGGATGTGCTTGATACATTTTACATGTAATTTTTTACATGTTAAAAATTTTACATGTAATCCTGGTTAAAAAAAAGTGTACAACTAATGTGTTAGAATATGTAAGAAAGAAACAGAACAAGGTACGTTATTTGGGTGTACAATGGATGAGTCACCAGCAGAGGGCGGTGCACCATCACTATTTTGCCCTCGCCTTTTTTTTTTCGTCACACAGACATGAACCTGAGAGGAAAACAACAACGTTGGCAACTGCTTGGGGGGTTGGAATGAAAATCTGACTGGATTCTTAGCCAACAAACGTGACTAATCATTTAACTTGTTCAGTCTTTAGCAGATCAATAGATTTTTAAAGAGATCATTCCAGAGATTGGCTTACACAAAGGTAATACAGGATTAACAGAACTGTTTACTGATATGCTAGTCAAACGTTAACAGGATTAGCCCGGAAATTCCTTTAATCACGTTGTGTTTGATCAGATATGCACTTACATTGATTATTTAAGCATAAATGAATAATAGTTTGTGGCTCTGCTACTTTTATTCCTTAAAAAAAATAGAAATTAGCACAAAACTACGGAGGTCTGAAAGGGCCAGAATTTTATTTAAAAAAAAAAAAAAATAAAAAT
>NW_006799978.1:3334154-3348245 GCF_000485575.1 Poecilia formosa | reverse complement strand
TGTGTTATTAAAAGTAAAAACATTTAGTTTGCAACTGAATTTGGGTCTCTCTCTTTAAAAATGCTTTCTGTACTAACCCAGCCTAATTCATTAAAAGCATATCACGTCTCTAAAGTCTGTTTCTAACTGAGAAATGTGGTAACATTTACTATAAAATTAAAGAGAAAGCAAAAAAGACTCATTTTAATCTGTTAGTAATAATTTTAATGACAATTTTGCTCTAATTAAAGAATAAATAAAATACTGAAGTTTGTAGATGTAATTAAACTCAAGCCGCGTCTTGCGAGTCATTTTTCCTTAAATGTCCCAAATACTGAATATTTTACTGTCGGAGTCTCTGCTTGTTAGAAAAACGTTTCTTTTCTCAGCCTGGCCTGCAGTATGAATGAACATCTTAAATGTTTTTCTTATCTTTTCTTCTTTGCCATCATTGCATCCAGGAGGTCGACTGAAAGGTGAAAACCAGCAGAGGAAACAAAAGGAAACTGATGCACCACCTTTTTCCATCCAGACTCATTACTTTAATGCTGTCCTCAAGGTGAGAGGAGCTGCTACCTGTCTGATGTCTTGATTCAATAAACACAAAAGCTAATTTAATCCCAGCGATAAAAAGAAATTAAATTCTATGCCTCCAATCATATTGTACAGCCTTGATGCAGAAATTAAAAAGCACCCTCACAGAAAAGTACATTTAATTACATAAATTACAGCTGTCCTTCAGTATCTGCAGGGATCAGCTGCTTTGTTTCCATCACCTTCTGCTTCAAACATTTTCATAATGAGCTTATTTGACCAGAGCTCAGCTGATTTAACGCCCGCAGCCTGCTGCGCTTGGCTACAAACACTAGATGGCGCCAGCGCACCGGAGCAGAATGATTTCCGACCAGAACAAACAGAAATGTTTAGAATAATGTGAAATTCTGTTTAGCACCAAGCAGCTGCAAAGCAAAGAGGGGCTTCCTCTTATTTAAATAAGAAATAATCCAAACGCTCCGGTTAAATGTAGCCATCATCTACCATCAGCTGATCAAATCAACACCAACATGTCCTCGTTGGTGACCGAGTGGAAGGTTAGGCCTTGGCACCAGCCCAACCGCCCGCTGATCTGCAGCAGATTGAATTAGAAACTCCGTCAGTGGGAGACTCTGACACTTCCTGCGCGCCACGCTGCGCCGCTGGATTGGATCGGCCTCAAAGGAAATCATCTCCCAAAGTCTGCATCAACAGCAAGCCGCTCCAGGCCGCGTCAGGCCAACGCGCTCCGCTTGTCCTGCGCACAGATGGTTCAGGTTTCCTTTAAATGAGACCGCGGTGCAGCGCCACAGGTGGCCCTTTGATTAATTGCACCTGAGGACAAGCAGCCAAGCTGGAGGCTGATGCTAACTGCAGGCGCCATATTGAGGTACAGAGCCTTCCGTCTTCATGGAGCTACCTCAGAGGAAAAAGCTAACAAGACTCCCAACATTTGGACATCACTGCTGTACAGAAACCTGCCGACTTGAATCGTCTGTAGGTGAGGGATTAGAGGCAGATTACATGTGGGCAACAAGACATTTAGGCATGAAAAAACATGTTAATGTTAAAACAAATGTCCCCCATTACCTTTACACTCCATGTCTTTACTGGGATTTCGATCAATTTCTGCTGACAGAACTGATAAAACTGGGTCGGAATGGCCGGCTGCCTTTCTCACACAAACCTGGGCTTTTCTAACTACTGCACTTTCTGGACTATAAGTCACACTTTTTTCATAGTTTGGCTGAACCGACATATCTTTTTTCCCTTCTTCATGACGCATTTTTTAAACATTATCGTCTGCAGCTGCGAGACAAGATGGCCAGAGCTGGAGGAACGACTGAACAGTTGGGAACATGAAGAACGTTCTGCTGGTGTTCAGTCTGTGCGTCAGATTTTCCTACCGCAGCGCGTCTGTCAGTCGGTGCTGCCTTTGGAAACAACTGGAACATCTGCAGTGAACAGACAAGTTACGTCTCCATGCTCCAGTTGTTGCCAAGGATTTGGATATAAATGACTTTGCAGGCCCTTTTAGTGTTGCTGCTCCATGCAATGCAACCTGTCACCCTGTCTGTACTGCATGCGTCTCCGCTGCGCTACGTGTGGCTGCGCACTGTGCTGCCAAGTGCAGCCGTTCCTGACCAAACTCATTTAGAACACGGAGTTTACCAAAAAGCAACTGAACACAAAGTGTCACCAGATCATTTCAGCAACATGGACGAGGTCCCCCTCACATTTAATCATTTCTAAATAAATGCGACTTATACTCAATGTTGTTTTGGTATTTGGAAATAAAAATTATGACAATTACACAACAGCTTTCGAGGTAAATATTCTGACTCAGTTTTCTAAGCGATCTAGAAAAAAGCATAAAATATTTTCAAACAGAACATTCATCCATTTTAATGAATTTCTTGGCTTTAGTCTAAGTTCTTGTAAATAAATGTTAATAAATGCTACTTCCTCTGCTGAGTGAAGCTCAGTTCACGATGAAATTGGTCGCCACAACAGTAAAGGTCGAGCAGCTCTGCATTCACTTTTAATCGTCTGTCTGCAGCCGCTGCATTCAGCAAACAGGTCATGATTCACTTGTTTGTCTCAAGCTGGTGGCTGCTAACCGTGAGAGGCTGAGGTGAACGGCAGCCCAACGCAGCGACTGAGAGCAATTATCCTCTATGTATGGATCCTCTTTACATGTTCCCAGGTTCTCAGGCGTTTACCCAGAGACACATATCAAAGATAACGCCACAAAAACATCTCTAAACTAGCTACTTATGTCGTAAATATCAAAAAGTTTTGATCTTTTTTTAGTTTTCAAAATGAATTACCATCGAAATTCCTGCAATGTGTGTTTATTCACGTAGATATCATGAGAATACATCGTTCTCTGAAGCTCAGAGTGCAAGAAGCCGAAGCAGTCGCTTATGATTATACTTATCACTGCTGTACGAAAGCCCAGGACGCTGCAGAGAAAAGAGGATGAGAGCAGAAAGAGGGAGCGAGTGTGTGTGGTTAAGAGAGTTGTAAAATTTTTACAGTCAGAGTGGGATTCCTCTTTATGAAGAGCTGCACTTGAATAGATATGAGCCTTGCAGAGAAGATAAGGCAGATATTGAGTGGCGCAGCCGACAAAGTAGAAGAGCAGCTGCTCCATGTTGAACCTGCGCAGCTTTCAGGACTCGCTGCAGGTTGAGCCTTTAAACTGATGGAGCTTTCAGGAGAACAGTTTCTACAGCCAAGAGGTCTGGACAGCTGCCTTTCTGCTGCGGCGCCTCAGGACTGCTTTATGCAAAGTCCTTATGAGATTATTTTTTGTAAAATCTACATTTATTCTTCTATAGGTGATGTCGAGGTCTCTGTCTTCCCTCGGGTGCTTTTTTTCATCTGTGAACCTCATGCTTTTTTCAAATTATTTCCAAGGCATAATTCATTTTCAAGAGATGTGCTGGCAGCAGAAGAAGTCTCCTCTATGTGGTCTTCATTATACATGGGGATTTTCATGTGAAAAATATGGAGGGAGGAAACGTGTAGGCGACGAGTCCAGGGAATCAAGAATATCCATAAAGAACACTCTGTTACGCTTTCATCTCTGAACCCTTCCCTATTATCTTTAACCTGAAAAAGCCTTATCCTATTATGGATTTCTTTGATTTTTTTTTACAAACTTGACACATTAATTGCCTTCTCATTATATCTGAAAAAGAAAAATCTCAGTGATTAACTCAGAAATAGAAACAGCTTTCAAACTCCTAATAACCTCCACTCAGACGAGGAGCTTTGAGCAGCAGGTTTCTGTTTCGCCGGTTCTGTTTTATCCGTTTCACTGGAATCAAATCATTTCTTCCTTCACATAGCAAATAAAAAATAACTTGCATTGATCATAAAAAACATTAAATCTACAACATTCTGTGTTTTTCAATATCAAACATACAAATGATAAAATAATACAAACATACAAATCATAATAAAAAGTGCAATAGTGGATAATATCTTAGACATTTACTCTTTAACATAGTTAATATTATATATGCACATGATAAGAACGTCTTCGTGGTTTAAATATTCATGGACTTAAACCATGAAGATTTATCCAGAACGTTTCCAGGTCCAAACATCCAGGCAGGTTTACCCTGAAAGCAGGCAAGATGCTGGAAGATGCTCTAAAAATCCAGAAACGTTGTCAATGGACCAACAACCGGCTCATAACAAGCTGAATCAGAAAGAGGAAAGAACAAGTTTGGCTCTCAGGAGGCGAACATGAAGGTCGGACAGAAAGCAAAGACCAGCTGGCTACACATTTATCTACGTTTTAACACGGCGCTTTAGTTTAATTATCAGTCAAAACGTTTTGTAAAAACGGTTGAGTCAAAAGTTGTGGAGAGAAAAAGAAACAACGTAAAATCAAGCAAATAAAGTAACTACATTTTATTAATTTATACAAAAAAGTTGTAAATTTCCACCACAAAGCTCTTAAATTGAGATTCATCTCAGACATTTTCAAGAAAGAAATGTCAAAGGTTTTGGATTTTTCTGAGTTTCAAAGTTAAAAATTGTCGACATTTGAAACTGAGAAATTTCAATTTTTTTGTAGAAATTTTCTGAAATCACTCTCAAAATGTTTTTTGGTAGAAATTTACGGCTTTTTTCTACACTGACCCTAATGCATGTTTGAGGTTTTAAAAGAAAAGCATCTAGATTGAACAAATTTATTTTCAGTAATAACAGAATTTATTGAATTAGAACGATATTATTTTGGGAGTCAGATTTCCAAACCTTTCGTGTTTAGCATATTTTCTAAATTCCTCCTGTGGATTGATAAACAGCTCAGAAGCTCCTGGTGTTGTTACGATGTTTGTTTTTCATCCATGTTGTTTTCGCCCGTCTGTTTTCTTCTAGCTCTAATTATCTTCGTCCCTTCTGGGCGAATAAGTTTGTCATACTTGTGAGGCTCTTGTTGGGGGCAAAGTGACTCGCTGCTCTGTGTCAACAGCGATGTTGACGTATTCTGAGATCCAACAATGCTAACGGCGTCGTTATCAACTCTGCTGATGACATATCATGTTTGTTCAGTACTTGGATAAATTACCGTTCGTAATTCACACGCTTCTCTCAACTCAATGGTTTAAACCTAATGAGGCTGATCTGTGCACAATTTATTTTGCTCGAGAAAGATATAATATTTCATAAATGAAACTTGGTGACATGGTAGGCTTTGAAAAAATGGATAATAAGTCAAATAAGGAGCTATTTTTCCTTATTCCTATTTTATTTATTCATTTGGAGGGGAGTCTTAAATTATACATTAAAAACCAAAGTAAATACGAGGTACATTTAAAATTAATATATCATACACTACTGTATGTTCAAAGCAAATCAAGCTTTTCTCTGAAAAAATGCAAATTAAGATTAATGAGAAAATCAGATTTGCATGCACTTTTATATAGGACTTAATGTGTAAAACTCATGATAATTTAATGTGTTTATTAGTGGGTGGTTGGAGATTCAGACTGTGGTGAAAATGCATGTTTTTGTTTCAGAATATGAGTTTAAAAGGCTGTTCAGGAACAGAACCAGATCATAATTCATCTACATTTAACACAAATGTTCGTTAACATGTTTCTCATATTAAACGTTTTATTATTAGAGCTCTGATAACATCCAGTGGTTGGCAGAAGCAGGAAATACGTGGATTAAATTTATTTTAAATTTCTCTCACAGGAAGAGACAGAAAATAACCCAAAACACAATTTATTTAAAATTAAGAAAAGCTAATCCAAACTAAGAGTCTCATCAAAATATTACATTTTACCCAAAAAAAACTATTTCTGCCAAATAAGGAAAAAGGAGTCATTTATATTTTCTGTTTTTGAACATCCCAGATCAAACGACTTCTCTCCATCTTTATGTGTATTTATTTGTACTTTATATGTTCTTTTTAAGTAGCTTATGTTTTTACTTTGTTTTAATAACAGATTTTTATGTAGGTCAATGAAAACTGGACCGTTCTAGTCTGCATTACAGTTTTTATAACTTCTTCTTGTTTTATTATTTTGAAATGTGCCATAAAAATTAACTTTCCTTAAATATTGTTGTCTCTGACCTAAAGCGATAATAAAATGCTTGTAGGTTTGTTAAAACGTTTCTGAATGCTTTGAAGTTTTGTGTTGTTTACTATTAATGATAAAGTCCAGGCTTTCTTAGGCTGGATTAATATGACCTCAGACTCTTATCAGCTCCTTGTTGTGTATGAAATGATGCAACAATTTGAGACGCAGTCATAAAATTACAGCGATCCAGAAGGAGGCCTTTCTTCCTGTGTAATGCTCTCATGCTTATCTCAGAGTGTGCCAACGGATCCGGTCTCCTGCTGTCTGATTCAGCATTTTCAATTCACCCACTGCGATAAATGGAGATACGAGGAAAGCTATTCAGCTCCAACTGTACGTGTCACAATGTCGAGACTCCGAGTGCCGACTCTTCTGACAGGATAGGAAGAGCTCTTTGGATTTCACAATAACACACAGAAATAAACCCGATACGTCAACATGAGGATCAGATCACTGACCAGTCAGGAGCAAAGTTCCCATCACTCCTGCTGCTTCAACCAGCTTCCAGATAAAAACAGATTCATGCAAAAGGATTTTTATTTCTCATGGTTTCTTCGCTGCTGGAGAACAAACTAATACTTTCTCCTGCCACTTTTCATTTTTGCTTAAGTTTTATTTTATATTTCAGCTTTTACCTTTATCTTGCCTGTTTTTACTTTTCATAACTTCATAACTGGTCTGGTGCGTGTTTAGCTGTGATGTCTGTGGCCATTTTATTTTCTGAAGTGCTTTGAATCAACAATGAAATGAACCGAAGTGAAGTGACGGGTCAAGGAGAAAGAACGTTATGGAGAAGTCTAGGGTTGTTGTTTTTTTCCCATTTTATTTTACAATTATATGGTACTTTGTGTTCTGTCTCACAAAATCCCATTAAAATAGAATTTTTTAATTTTTTTATCAAGACACAAAGCAAAATATTATGGTAATGAGATTTTTAAGGAACTGCATATCTACAATACTACACGGTCACTAGATGCGTTCGAGTAACGAAAATTAATTTACTTAATGGAAAAACACGAGGAAAAGCATCAAGCTTCCAGTTTCTTTTGGGCTTGGTTGAACAAATTTATTTTCAGTAATGAAAACAGAATTTTGGCCACTTTCTTTCAGAACGTTTTCCATGTTGAGTCAATTTTAATAAATTAAATAAAAGGTGATTTGGGTGGATGATTTCAGTAAAAGTCTCTGAATAAATATGGTTTTACCTTTTGTAAAAGCTGAGTTACACAGAGACAATCACTTTGTATTCTACTTTATATTTTCCATTGTGAGAAAATTACAAATTAAATTTTGTAATTTAATTTTAATTACAAAATTTGCATCAACGGGCAAAATTTGTATCGTTTTTGAATTACAATTGGGAGCCGCACAAAATCAAAATCAGTCCAAGGGCCACAAATGGTCCTAGAGGACCCAAGTAACTGTTTTGGGTCCGGTCGGAGCAAACTCTGTTCACAAGGAAGCTTGTGAGGAAAATGGCCCCCAGGGAAGAACCACAAAGTTTAACATCTCAGGCAGCAGAAACCCAATAAAGAAGCGGAGGAAGCATCATGGCGGTGTAACCCGGGGCGAGCGACAATCATCGAAGCACAAACAGTTGCTGAGCGCAAAGCATCAGAACCTCGGGTTGAGTGGACCAGACAGAACCAGTGGCAGGCTGACCGGAGAGTCACCTGAGACTGCAGGAAGGCAGGTACAACACACACACACACATATATGCACGCACACACACAGCCTTGTTTGTAAGCCCTGCTGGAGACTCAAGACAAGATCATGCTTTTTGGGAACCTCCCTTTCTGAAAGTAGCACAGATCTGCAAAAAAATCATGTAGCATGCTAGACGGGCAGTGAACAAACATGGCACTTTAAATTTACAATAAGACAAACTGGAGTTCCCAACTTGATAAGAATGTGGGTCTTGGGAACTTGTCAGGTGTTTAGTAGTGGGGTAATAAATACACACTAATTAGTTTTTATTACATTTTTGGTACCTGTAGCAGTTTCAGGTTCAAAATGCTTAGAGAGCCACTATGGCTCAATGCACAATGAAATCTACACTTTGGAATAAAGAAAAAACATTGATTGGCCACTCAAGATATGTTAAATTCTAGTATTGAGCAGCATATTGGAACCGCTTTGTTGCATTTAATTTATTCTTTTAAAGAGATTAGATAAAGGGATTAAAATGATGCATGCATTTCTGCAGAAAAACATTTTCCTTGAAAATTAGATCACAATTTTGTATTCTTCTGAGTGACTGTAAACCTTATTCAGGAACAACCTATAATGATGAGAACTGTGAGGAGATGGGTCACTGGCAGCTGAAGAAGCCCTGTGTAATTGTTTCCAGGGCATCGACAGAAATGCACTCTGAGAACGTCAATGTTGCCACGTTTCTCAGAGTGCATTCCTCAGAATGAGAAAGACTAAATACATTTTTGCTTAAATAGAACCTCAACAGAACACTGAGATGCATGCTTCTCCATGGACCACCTGTGACATTAATGAACTGAAACAAAAAAAGAGCCTTTAGTGAGGACAGAAAATTAGTCAAGATTATGCAGAAGCAACTCAAAGTCAAGATTAAAGACTGTAAGAAGCCATAAAGGAACACACTTCAAGGTCCAGCAGAACAATATATCAGGAATGAAGAAAATCACCAGCAGGAGGATGTCTGGACATAGCAATGACCTCAATGCATTCTTTGATAGGCTCAGTTAAACACCAGTTCGTAAGACTAAAGAATCATGCATTAATCAAGTGGTCAGCAAAATACAGGAAAACCTCAAGGGACTGTACTCTTCTCATTGTTTTCCACTCTGTGCAACTTCAGACTTTAAGTTCAAGTCAAACTGCTGTCACCTGCAGGATACTGAGAAATTATGCAGTTGTTGGTATGTCAGAGATGAACAAGAGGCTGCACGGTTCTGCGCTAAGAAGTAAGAAACAGGGTACATTAGACTCAGTGAGCTTTACCTGGTGCGCATCCCGGTGGATCGCCCTGATCCCCTGTGCGATTAACCCCCTGCTTCTCTGCTGTCTGACCGTAAATACTGCGCACTCCTCCTGAGCGCCGCCAGTGGCTGAACCCAAACCAGGTCCCAGATAATCAACGCTTTTTGCACCTGCCTTTTTAACAAGCTCTTCCTTTTTGTGCTTTCAGCCACACTGCTTCCCACTTGCTCTGTTTTAATGCTGGCCAGTTACGTCATCAAATGTAGAGCACTCTACTGGCTTCTGCAGTTAGCCAGTAGAGTGCAGATCTCTATTGTAGGCCAAATTTCTATTGTTTCTACTGCAGACTGTATATATCACGCATTCCTAATTAAGATCCAACATTTACCCTTGGCATCGGCTTCAAACTGTGCCTCTTCCTCACTTTCCAACTTCACACTTTCTGCAATGGGTATAGCAAGGGTGAATAATTATTTTAAAAAGAAAAAAAAGCATCACAGCTGGATCAACAGTTTGTCACATGTGACAATACCAAAAGTAAAAACAGTATTAAAATAATTTACATAGAAATGCAAAACAACAAGCAGTACCTTCAGGGCCAATGTCTATGTCATCAAGGCTCTTGCCTTTAAACTCCACAAGACATCCTTGCTCCAGGGCCACAAGGACTTTACTGATTTTAGCCAGCTGAAGGGTGCCTTCCGGGAGCCTGTAAAACTGACGATGAACTCTTATATCATGGCCAAGGAAATAAGCTACCTGATCCAACTCAGTATTACTCAGGTTCAAAATCTGAGAAAGAGTTGCTGTTTGCTTACGCAGTTTGTTGAAGTGAGTGTATCGTTTTTTTTGACTCCACAGGTGCTGGCAAAATAGCGAAGGCAATTAGAAACTCGATAAGAGCTCACTGCAGATGGTCTTGCAAATAAGTGAATGTTTTCTGTAGGGACCGCACATTCCTGCCGTTGGCTGACAAGCATATCCAACGACTGCTGCATTTCTGGAGTCAGACGGACTGGTACCTTTCTGCCTCTTTTCCCTTTAATTTCTAATCTTCTGAAATGTTCACAGTTTTTTTTCCAAGGTCAGCTAAAGCCTCTTTTAGATCATCCTGATCACTACTGGGATATGTGGATTGATACGCCGGAAGGGGCATTTTTTGATACTTCTCCGGATCTGCGTCTGTTGAACAGAATCACCCGAGTCAGGGTGACTTTAGCCAGATTCGCCCAGGTCTGTGGAGATGCTTCTGCTGACAGTTCATTGTATAAACGTTGTTGTTGTTCACTGAGATACGAATGAAGGGTCTGCACATCTTTAGTGAAGGGAAGCAACTGTGGAGCATCCCATTTTGATTCCTGGAGTGTCCTTAGCAATGCAGGTGACACAAACTCATTCCATCTGAACTCTTAGACATTTTGGAATGCACGAGCATTTTTGGCTGCTCTGGAATTCCCCAGTACATTTGCACAACTTTCAACAAGCTCCGATGTCTTTTTCAAGCTGTATCTAATCTTCAAAGCTAGACTTGGGCATTTATGGGTGCTTGTTTCAACAACAAAACCAGCTAGGTTTTTCACTGATTCCACAACCAGCATGAAATTTGCAGGCTTTACATGCTGTTCAATTGTCTTCATGGGGGTTGTTTTCTTTGAATGAATCAACAGTCTTCCCAGTTCTCTCATCGTTTGGTGAATATATTTGTGTCTTGTAAAGATGCTGCCCATATTCTATAATAAGTTCATCAGACTTTGCAGCACTGTAAACTTCATCTAGAATCATGGCACTTAATTTAGTGAACTCTGTCTTTACTCCTGGGGGAGGGGTTACACCAAAGGCACAAAGAGACTGGACACATGTTTTGCCTGGTTTCTTGACAACGTTTGGTTTAAACCTCCAGAGAACTTTTTTTGTGTACAATCCTTGATAATAGGGACAGTGAAGATAGTTTTGTGGTTCACATGTTGTGCTTGGTTGCGTACATGGGATGAGTGTTCCAGTGCCTCTATTTAGTACCTCAACATTGTGGGTAAAGTTCCCCCTTTTTCTCAAATGTAACTTTCTCTCCCTGGAGCCTTTAGGAAAAGCTGTGGCTCGTGCAACTTCGGCTTTGTTATGATGAACATGCTTCAAATGCCTTTCTATTTTTATGAATCCCCGTTTACAGTACAAACAGAGCTGTTTTTTGTTGTAAATGCGTGACCCATTCCTACTTTTCTCAACAGCAGGTATGAGAGGAGGAACGTTAGGGAATCCATCCTGCACAACTGAAGAGTAAGGATCTGATGGACCATTGTCTTCTGCAACAGGTGCTGATGTAGCAGAAGTACCTTCTTCACTTGAACTTCTAATATAATCAGTTGATTGAGCCTTATCCATGGATTTAGTGCAACAGCTTGAAGGACTGGAATGTCGCCTTTTGTATTTTGCTTAAGATTCTTTTTGTAGGTGAACATCCTCTCTGAAATCCTTGCTTGGCAGAATTGTTATCGTTAATGTTTTGCTCCATTACAAGGGGACATGCAGCTGTGAAATCTTCAATGTTCATAAAACGTCTGAGAAGAAGACTTTTGATCATCAGTCTCCATAATCTCACTTGTGTCAGTATCTTCAGAGTATTCCTAACTACTTTTAGGGACATATTCTTCTCCACTGTCATTTGATGAATGGTCAAACAGGTCATCGAACTCAAATTAATTTTCTTCATCAAAAATAAAAATATGTAGATAGAAAAAATAAATATCACATGATCACTTTGTGAACTTAAAAAAACCCAATTCGTAGAAATTAGTGTAACTTACTTGAATACTTTTGGTTCTTCTTAACTTAGGGATGAGCAAGTGATCTTCATCTGAAGAGCTGGAATCAGGTAAAGACCTTGAAAGGTGTTGCTAGAATAATAATAAAAAAGACAATGATTTTAAAAAACAGTTAATTTTGAAGACTATACTTTACAGATTAATATAATCTGAAAATCCAGTTGCTCAGAAAATCTGAACATTGTGAAAAGTTAAATATGGAAAAACCATGATGTTACTCCCAAATCATCAGATTAATTCTAAACACCTGCAAAGGTTTCATGATGTTCCAAATAGTCTCACACTCTGGGTTAGTAGGTTACACAATCATGGGGAAGACTACTGAGTGGACAGATGTCCAGACAATGGTAATTAAAACCCTTTTTGTCATAATTTGTGATGAGAGGTGGTGAGGATGAACGTAGAGACCCAGGTGTGAAGGAAATGATTAATTTAATGATGGAAGCTCAAACAGTCCAATACAGGCGGCACGGCAGAGAGTTTAGCACACATCTAATTACCGGTAGCAACTGAAATACAGAGGACTGAAAAACAAGAGCTAACGCTAACTAGGACTTCACAGTTCTACTGGAGAGCATAGATGTTAGACAACAACTGACATTAGACAAGGACCCAACAAGAGACAAAGGCCACAGGTGGACTTAAATACACAGGGAGGGTAATCAGGAAAACTAGACACAGCTGGGATCAATCAACAGGGAGGACAGGACATCACAGAGACTCACGGGGGACACAGAAAAAAACCAAGAAATAAATACACAAAAACACAGATCGTCACACTTTTACTAATTTGACAGATTCAAATATTTACCTAACAAAGTATTTTTCTTTTTATATTTTTAACAAAATTTTAGTACCTTAAGAAGCAAAAATATTTTTTTTAAAATGTAAAACATACATATGCCTAACATGTTTTCCTCAAACATTCCCTAGGTACCAGAGGTCGCGTTAACTATATTTTTTCCGTATTTGACCGATTATTTTTTTAAACATCGGGAAAATTTGAAGCCCGTCGGTCATTTTGACAGGTTATGATTAACACCCTTGACTGGTGCACACGGGCAGACATTATAGACTTTATGCAAAGATTTCATCGTAAAGGCAACTAAAATAAATTTTAAAAATCCTTACTGAATATAATCTCATGGACACTGAACTAAATGCATCTTTATGACCGGGTACTGACAGCGTGTTTAAGAGTTATGTACAGAATGCTTTGGAGTGTCTGGTTAGGAAGCGCAAACCCTTGGTTGAAATGGTGCCTTTAATTCCAGTCTCCAGTGCATACAGACCAGAGAAAACTAAACAGAATGCAATGTTGTCTTAATCCACATAGTCTTAACAGATGAGCCGGCAGTTTATCTTGAGGAACTTAATAAGGGTGCAGAAGTTAATTAGACTGTAACGTGTGCAGTGCGCTGCATAGCTAATGCGGCTCCGCTGCTACAAATTGTTAAACTGAACTCACCCTGCGGTTGTAACAAATGGAGCTGGAAGACATTACCTCCCGTACCCAGAAGGAGAGCGGTGCTCAGGAGGAGCCCGGCAGATGTAACATCTGTCCGTTTCGGAGAAGCGAAACCACACTAAAAGATCCTTGTAAAAGCACACGCCCAGACTGCGCAGAGGGTAAAATACTCGCAGAGTTCAATTGATCGGTTTGAATCAAACAGATCCAACTATCCGATGAACTAGTGCAGATTTCTCTGCAGATGCGACCAGGAGAAATTTGTGAGGCACTGTCCGTTGAGTTCAGACCCCAGCAGCATAATTTAAGTGGAGTTGTTTAATTTCATTTATTTATTATAATTTATTGGGGGCCACAGAGATTTTTGTCACTATGGAGAAAAAGTTAGATGCGTTCATCTGCTTTATGTGTGATGGGATCTGGATTCACGGTTCAACTAGGTGAATATTAACTAAACCGCATAAAAATGTGGCTAAATAGCCGATGTTAATGTGATTAGAATTTGACAGGTAAAAATAGTATATGACCGATTGTTTTTAATTCTGTCGGTCAAGATGACGAATAACAAAAAAGTCTAGTGCGACCAGGTTTTTGGTCCCCATAAAAAATTTGGTCCCCACACTGTGAGTGTGCCGTTTTGCCATGGTCCCTCCATGTAACAAAGATAAACACACACACACACACACACACACACACACACCATTCTACTGCCATCAAACTGAGGACT
>NW_006799978.1:3320064-3333486 GCF_000485575.1 Poecilia formosa | reverse complement strand
ACTGACTTCGGCCCCCCACCAGAGAAAGGAAAAGTTATGTGGCCCTCACAGGAAAAAGTTTGGGGCCCCCTGCAGTACTTCGTAAAAAGTATACCAAAGTACTGAGTATCTGATGAAATTGTCAATTATCTAATATTTAAAAATTACATCATCAGACCATCCAAAGTCTGATGATGTAATGTGGAAATTTTTATATTTTAAGGACCAAAATTATTCATATAACTAACATAACAAAATAAGAAAATCAGGCCAAAGAAAAAAATTTTCAAATCAGTTTCTTTTTATAAAAAAACTTCTGAAACTTTAACAAAAACTGCAACTGATGGCCCCCACAAATGGCCCCCCCGGCCACACTTTGGACACCCCTGTTCTATGGCGGTTTGGATGGGAGTCAGCTGGTGTTCAGGATGCTCAGCTGTTCAGATAAAATGATTTAAAGCCCCAGTTACACTCCAGGATAAAATGTGTCACTCCGCACTAAGCAGAAGGAGGACAGCCTCTCTGACGCATCATTAGAACGAACTCCTTATGGGTGAAAAACGGGATCAGAATAGCTGACTGGTGGCTTTTTGACCTCCTTTTTTATTTTCATCTCCAGATATATTCTCATGCAGAAGCTGGAAGCAGGTCCATCAGAACAAAGAAGACATGAACCCTCTGCTGTATCTATATTTAATCAAATGGTTTGACTTGTGACTGCAGCTTCCTCCTTCCTGTTACCTCCCACCTGGTTTGTTCTAGACCTGAGCTTTCCAGTCCAGCAGAACCCTGGGTAATGAAGGTACTGTCAGCTGTGAATACATTCATAGATCATCTGGAGATTTTATTAATGCATGGAGACTGTGCTGCTTGAACCGGGCCCCGTCCCGCCCTCAGCGGGGGATGATTAATGGCGTGTCCCCCACGCCGCACCAGTTAGCCGGTGATATCTGGTATTTGTCTTTACAAGATCGTATCGACTTTTGGGAGATCATGCAGAAAATGAACTGTCATGGCGCAGAAGCACACAGAACCAAAGGTGGTGATACGTTTGTTGTGCAGAACAGAAACCAGGCTCAGCATGGGAAGCCGGTTCTGAACAGACCCGCTTTTCTCTTCCTGAGAGGAGAAACCTTGTTGTGCCCTTAGAAAGTGTAGCTCTCAGCTTCTTTTATGGAAATGGGTTTCAGCCAGGATATTACGACACACGGAGTTGCTCTTCTGTTTGGTCAGACCTCATACTGGCTTCATTATTTCTGTCTTTGCTTGCAGATGGAAACTCCACCGCTGACAGCAGACTTTGTCTTGGGATTCTGTGAATGGATCCTCGCAGTGAGACGAGCATCCAAGTTCAAACAACTAATACACCCAGATGTCTAAAGAGGCTTTTCTCTGGCTGCTTTATGCTGCTTTTGCACAATTACTGACTTCAAAAGAATAAAAATGACATATTCAAAGTTTCACTTGAGTCATGAAATGTTTGCTGATGCATTCCTCACGAAAACAAAAATCTTTTAAAGCTCACAAACCAAGAATAACTACAACACTCCTCCATCCATCCTGCTGCTGTTCTGTCAAAATGATATTTAACAGAAACGTGAAAAAACCTTCCACATGTTTCATGGTTTGTGACATGTGAACACGTATTTCATATGTGGAAATGATTATTACATTTCAGCACAGAAAATGTGGAAAACCTTGAACATGTAAAATTCTTCCTTACATGGGTTTCAGATGTAGCATGAACCATGTAAAAATCCAGCAAATGTAAAATGTGATCCACATGTGTAAATAATATTGTTTGTAATATATAAGCACATTTAATCTGTGGACATTATAGTTACATGTGAAACTCTAATGTAAAACAATATCTTGGAACTGGAATGGATGATTGGATTGCTTCACATGTGAAAATTTGATTTTTATAACATGTGAAATAGGAATGAGAATCTTCCACAGAGTTCTTTCTCACATTTACTTCACATGTGGAATACATATATTTTTTTGTTTGAAATGACGTGTTGTGAATTGGTGGGAATATTTTGTCTCATGTGAACACGTGGAAGTAGCCATACATGTGAATTTCCTTAGGAAAACCTTTACTTGTGTTTTCACCAGTGGTAACTGAACTGTGCAGAAACACACAATATATTGGAAACTCATGGTAATATTTTTCCTGCTTGGCATTTGTACATTTACTGTCTTGTAACATGTGAAACACATTTTGGAAACTGGATTTTTTGTGACTTGTTGACATGTAAGAAAACTTTTTACATGAACCTTCCACAAAGAACATGTTGTCCCATGATTACTTCTCACTTCGCATGGAAACACTTGTCCTCATTATCTATAGCAATAATGAGAAAACTTACATTTACTTTGCAACCTCTGAATAAGTAGGACAATGTGTTAATAATTTTCACATGTCACATGGTAAAAGAGGCTTTTTCCCTAAGTATATCTTGCAATAACCATGGGAAAACTTGGGAAATTCTTCCACATGCGAAAAGCTTCCAAATTTTGTTCCACATGTGAAAATTAGATTGTCACATGTGAAACAGGAAATAAATCTTCCACAAAGTTTTTCCCAGGTGCTTTACATGTACAAATATATTTAGTTTGTAAAATGCAAAAAAAATGGGACAGTGCTTCATGTGTGAATAATTTTCACATAGTAAGACGTTTCACATGTCTAAATGAAATTCTACTAAAACTTGTGAAAACTGAAAAATCTTTCAAATGTGATTCACATGTGAAAATTTAATTTCACAACATGCAAAGTAGGAATGAGTCTTCTACGAAGTTCTTTCTCACATTGTCATACGATGTGGTTGGTGGTGGTGAAGTAGAACGCGGAGACCCAGATGAAGACGATAATGATGAATTTAATGATGGTCCAACAAAACAGAACAACGGGCAGCAACATGGGGAAGACACGATGACGATCCGACAAGAGACAAAGACAACAGGTGGACTTAAATACATAGGGAGGGTAATCAAGGAAGACACACCTGGGAAGCAATCAACGGGGAAGACGCAGAGACTCACAGGAAGGAGACTGAACACAGAAAACCCTAAAAATAAACACACAGAAACACGGATCATGACACACATGTGAAATGTATTTTTTGTCTGTAATGTGAACATGTAGGACATTTAATCATATGCAAATAATTTTCAGATTTCACATGGTCTAAGTTAAATTCTACCATAACATGTGAAAACGTTGGAAATTATTTCCTGTAGAAAAGGGTTCTTTGTGTGAAAATTATGTAGCGTGTTACATGTGAACAAAATGTTCTATATGACAAACATTTTCACATGTAACACTGGAACATGTTTCACATGTATAAATTAGAGTTTGTAATAACATGAAACACACAAGTCAATGTTTCACAATGTAGAACATGTTTCACATATTTTGTTGCACATGTAACCAACAGTCACATTTTATCTCAGGATCATTTGGCATCTCAGCCGTTTAAGCTAAAGAAGCTAATATCAGGAACACCGGTTGAGTTTTTGAATATCCTCCAGCCGACCCGCTCAACATTTCCTTCGTCACGCTCCAGCCTTACCTGTCAAAGGCCTCTGCTGTTTCCCTTTTTCAGTCTTTTATGTTAAAATGTCAGAAATCAGAGTCTGCTCCCAGATGTCATCCAGCTATTTGGGAGCAATGTGGAAGAAAGTGATTGCATCAACCAGGCTGATAATGCAAGTTAAGCCTGGGGCTGATTTTCTGACACACTGGAGCTGAGGCTACAGGCAGATCAACACCTAACAACCGGTGCAAGAAGAAGCAGAAAAAGAAGGCAGCCCTCTTATTGAGGCGATTCGCATTAGGCTGACAGGAGGAGGGATGACTGCCTTGGAAAGATAATTGTACCTGCAGAAAATCCAGCCACAGAAACGAACTGAGTTTTATCTGCAAACCACCTTCCTGTCTCAGCGATGGGGTGGATATGAGAAGTGGCAGGCGGCCAGCAGGCAGTGTCATTACAGAAGAGTCGCCGCAGCGCGATAACCCGCCCGCTCCTCTGTTCCCGCCACTCTGTTTACGCTCCCCACTCCGTCACCAACCCGATGAGGTAAACACGTTGGCCTCCTGCTTTTGGAAATCAACTGAAGTGATGATTTGTCTGCGCGGGCCCCGTGGCGCGGTGTGGTGGAGGGCCTGAGGAGCGCCGTGGCTGCCCTCGGTCCCTCCAGACTCAGATCTGCTGATGAAATGCTCCTCGACTCATCAGAAGGTTTCTGATCCACCGTGCAGAGAATAATCTGACACCCGGACCAGAGCAGTTCCTCATCCTAAACCCGGCAGGTGAAAACACACCTGTTCTCCACCTCTTGACGAGGATGTAACCATGGCTGATTGTTTTCAGCAGAAAAACAAAAAGATGTGCAATAAACAAACTTCACTTTTTACAGTAAATCAGCAGATGAGTTTAACAAGCCAGGCGCATCAGTGATTCTTTTAGAAGGATAGTACAGTAACATGTTTTCTAGATATATTTTAGAAATACTCTTGATTTTATTCATTTATTTAAAACATGTCCAAACATTCACAACATTAACTATTTTCATTTTGTTCCAATATGTTCCATAAGGAGTAGGTGGAAGTTATAAGTCCTATCCCTTTGGATGACTCAGTTTAATATCTGCTGGTCACTATTTACACTTTCTTATGGCAAAACCCTGAAAGACAGAAACTGAAACATGGCAAGAATATTTCTGTATTTTATGAAGTCATTTCTGAACTGAATGAACACAAACACTCTCCTTCTCCAGGGTTAGAAGGGTAATTTTGTAGATTTGATAAATAATTCAGGTTTTTATTTCACCTGCATTTATTTATTAGATGAATTAATCAATCATTTTGTTTCCACTTGAAGCCAAACAAATTATTTCAAGTGAGGCTGCCAACTATCTCAGTTATTATTGATAATATCCAGCAACATATAAATGGTAAACACGGATTTAAGTGGTTTATTAAAAGGAAATCCTCAACAAAGCTTTTGAGAAATATGTTTGTTCTCATGCATAATTGTGGATTTTTAATTGTCGTTCTAACAGATGTGAGGAATGAATTTTTTCTCCATCAGTTTTGCAGAACCTGCATTCATGAATAAACTGAAGTGCAGTAGAAACGTCTGCAGCTGAAACTCCACTCAGTCCAGGTGAACGCAGACATCCTCAGGCGGAAAAATAAATCCATTAGATGGGAAGTGGGAACATTAGGACCGGCCTAATTGACTGCTTGATGCACTCTAAGAGAGGAAAACTCGCTTTAGCTGGATGTGAACGCAGTGAAACCTCAGGTTATCGGCCAGCAGTGTTTATGAAACATTATAAGATGGTTTAGTTTTGAACTCTGGACAAAAAAACGAGTTGACACTTAAAATGTCACTTATTAAGACTAATAATGTAATTTACTGTATAATAACAGTTTGTTTATGTTGACAAACTGACATAAAGATGACTGATCCCCTTATTCATGACAGTGATGTTTTAATCGATGCTCAGACCAGAAGCTGACGTTTTGGGGTCAGACTGTAACGTCGGCAGAATACCTGACATTATTTGCAAAAAGCACGACTGAGCGGGTTTCTGTCAAAAGGGCCTGAACCCAATCCTCCCATCTGAGCCGTAATTTCCCCAATAACTGGGTCACCCTGACACCGAAACGAGGTGTGATTTATGGGGAACATTAGTGCAGAAGTGTTCATAACAGTAACAGGAATCCAGGACAGTCAAGGAGGATTGCAGCTGATTGTGTCACATGAGGAGACAGAGCTGAATCCGGCTTTAGGTCCGATCAGGGTCTTTAAAGCTTCTGGTCAGTTGTTGTTCTTATATTCGCCATCAAGATGATTTAATTAACATTTTTCTGAAGAAACCTGGTTAGGATTCTGACACCCAAATGGATTATGAATCTGTTTCAAGTCTCTTTTTACACCATGAAGGTGGTGAACGACGCCTGATTGGCCGCAGACTAAAGGTGCATTCACACCAGCCATGTTTAGTCGGCTTTAATCGAACTCCAGTTTGTTTAGAAAGTTCGGTTCGTTTGGAGAAGTGTGAATGTGTAATCGAACTCTGATGTGAACCAAAGAAACAAACTGGCCCGCCTAAAAACCTCAGTATCTGGCGTGGTTTGAATGCATATGTGGACACAAGCAGACCAAAAGCAGGAAGTGGACTACATTGCAGGGCATTCTGGGTAAATGAAACTAAAAGGAGAAATGGCTTGTAATCTTTAGCCCAAGACTAAAGAGAAATCCTCCAACTGCTAAAATCTGACGCCACTCCATTGTTGGATTGAAGAAGGAAGTTGCACTTGGTGTCTTTAGAGGCTTTTTGTTGTTTCCTTCAGTGGTTCTTGGTGCAGCGCCCCCACAGGCCAGGAGGGGAACAACTTGCTCAGCAGGTTTGGATCGTTTGACACAACGCAGTGTGAAAGTGAACAGCAGCAGCTGGAAATGGAACCAATATTGGAGGTTTTGTTTCCGATGGAACCGAGCCAACCGGACTATCAGGAGAAAAACAAAACGCTGCATCTGGTTTGTTGTTTCTGGATCTCACAGGTCAGGCGCTTCATTTTTTACCTGCTAGAACGTTTTAATTTTTCCCTGTCATAAAGCAAATCCTCAGAATCTCCTGCAATTAGCCACGGAGTCCCGCAGGGCTCTGAATTCACTCCTCTGATATTTTCTATATCTGACTCTCTTATGTATTTATTTTACTGTTCCTTTCATTTCTTTGCAGATGATTTGCAGCCTTAATGTTCAAAATGAGTCTGGTACAATTAGACTCACAGTCGGCTGATCTAAAACTACAACATGAAAATAATTTTTGAGCAAACAAACCACAAAGAGGACAACCAGGTCTGTTTTTTACAGTTTGAAGAAAAAATCCAACAGGCGCCAGGTTTGAAGATGTTGCTTTTAACTGGAGATGAAATGATTATTGAATCAGTTATTGAAATATTCAGCAACTAGTTTAGTAACTAATTAGTTGTTAGCTGGAGGATAGAAAAAAGGACATTTGCTGAAAGAACAACACGAAGTTGTAATTAAGCCAAAACTGTAAAATATTTGTATGTATTGTATTTACAATGATGACCATGCTTTCACTAAAGGAATACTGTTACTATTATTTTAGCCAATTAACAGTTTATTTATTTTTAATTAAAAAAGAACTTGAATTATTTGTTTGCATCTTTCAAAGTATTAATAATATTGCATCAAAATGGTAAATGGTTAAATGAAAAATCTGCAGAATGTTTTTTATTCAATTAATGAATTAATCATCAGAATTATTTTAGTTATTGAATAATTAATAACTAAAATAATTGCTAGATGCAGCCCTACTTTTAACATACATTGTGGAGCGTTTTACCAGAGGAAACATGTTCAATCAATGTTTTTATCATAACTGTCCATTTGCTTTATTTAGTGAATAAGCGTAAAATACTGAATCGTTTTAGATTTTATTGATTTACTTTTAGTCCTCTTTTCAAACTCTCACTAAAAACAAAGTTTGTTATAAAATCCATGCATGGAATAATGTGAGTGTGTAACACCTTGGAGGAGCAGGAACGCGCTGCGCTCCAGTCTGCGGCTCATAACTCCCTCACCAAGCCGCCGAATGCGACGCGCTTCAGTAACCATTTACTGAAGCATGTGCAGAAAATGACTCAGACTGAAAGGAAAATCTCCTTCTAAGAAAAACAATAGTATCAGCGCTTTCAGCCGCCCCCCTGCTGGTTAAGCATTAATTTCTATGACTGATATCTCTCCACATCCCCAGCTTCAGTCTGAAACCGCAACGCTTCCTGAAAACAAACATTTTAACACAACAGACCTGGACTAAAGGGGGGATGTTACTGAGAAAGGCAGGATGATTACTGCGTTGCCAGTTTGGAAGTTCATCCTACTGACGTCGTTCTGAAAATCAACATCAGTCCAGCTGTTGTTCTGATGGGTGGGATTTCTGCTGGTGTCAAAATAACGTTTGTTAGTTCAGCAAAATAATACACCAAACAAATTTACATGAAAATGTCAAAATTCTCACAGAAACATAAAAACAAAACCCTAAATAACCATCTGTCAGCAAAAATCTTGGCTTGGGAATTATTACACTTTAAACATAGAAATAAAATGGTGGTTGTTGGTAAAATGTCAAAAATGATAAGTTTTTTTTAAATGTCAGGAAACATTCGCGGCTCTAATAGTTTTATTTAGTGAGACTGAGAGTAAAAATGGCTGAAAAACCTCAGTAAGTATTCACACCCTGCTGATATTTCCACAGCATTTTGTAATTTGTCTTCAAAAATGATCAAATAAATTATCCCACTAAGGTCAACATTTGAACACTGTTTTTGATAACTGCACAGGATTTTATGTTGTGATTTTGTCCTTACTCTATTTTATTTGTTGTACATTTTCATGCTTTTATTTTTGTGTGAACTAACATGCCTTGACTGACTCCTGTTTGATGACGCTCTGTTTCTCCAGACGCTGTAAATGGATCCAGTTTCATCGCTCGGTTAGCAGCGATCAGGTTTTGTCCTTCCAGCCTCTGTGGAAAGTCATGTTGCTCTGAATATGAAGTGCTCTCCTCTGTTCTCAGCCAGATGCTCCCTGTTATCCTGGAGGATGCAGAAGCAGCTTTTTCTGTCTCCGGCTGATGGAAAGTGATTCAGCTTTCTTCGGAGGCTCTCCACCTCGTGTTGCTGCTTTCTCTCATGCTTTGATCTGCTGCTATCCAGGACTTGTAGGAATCAGTGCAGGATTCTTCACTGCGACCCGCCGCCGTCTTTCCCTGCTGAGCTTCGCTGATTCCTGTCTGATGTTCACAGAAACAGAAGAATGACCTGAGTTGTGTGGAAAACTACTGAATTTTCTGAATTACTGGAAGTTAAATGTTAAAATGAGCTGGTAGTAAAGAGAAAAAGTAATTCAATAAGTGGATGAATCTTTTTTTTAACATCACAACCCAAAATCTTCAAAGTGTTTCATTGTATTTCATGCTGTGAAGGAGAACGGGCGCTGAACTTTTTGTTGGTGCAAAATGTGACGCATCTTCCCATCTATTCTGATATTTCTAAACATAATCCAGCAAAAATAATTTCATTCAGAACTGAAGATAAAAAGCTGCAGCATGGAGACCAAGCAACTCAGCAGCAAAGTGTAAAAATAATGTCCTCAAGTAAAAGTAAGCTGCTTTCAAGCAATTCTACTTAAATACCAGCAAAGTTTCCAGAGTGAAATGTTACTCAGATAAAAGTTTCCCACTAAAACTTCAGTAAAGAAAACCAGGAGGAGCTCTGGTTGCAGTTCAGCGGCGTCAGCAGGCGCCGAGGAGGAAACATTTCATTCAGTCATCCATGTTTGAGGCAAAATGTTGGAATCAACATGATTGATTTTGTTCTTTATTTTATTCATTTATATGATTTTTACTGTTTTGCCATTGATGTTGTGAAACTGTTTCTGTGTTTGTGTTTCAATTTTCTTTTTCCTCCAACTTGCTGCAAGGAGAATTTCCCTAATTGGAAAATAATAAAGTAATATTAACACTGACACAAATAAAACGGTGAACTTCTGCGCTGTGGCGTTTAGTTTGAGGCGACCCGCCTCTGTGTTGGACTGAAACAGGACAGGTTTCTGCCCAGCTGCCTGGATCGAAACCGCTTTGGTTGTTCCCACTGGAATCACATTAAAAAAGATCCGACACGGCCCAGATCTGAGCGCTAACTCTTATTCTAAAAAGTTACTTTACCCAAAAGAAATCAGATTTTCTTCTACATTAACCTGCAGAGTGAACGAAGCCTGAAGTTGCAGGACGGACTTTGATAATCCTGTTTTAGAGAAACTGGTGGAGGTTCACCTTCCAGCAGGAAAACCAGCGAAACACAACCAGAGATACACCAGATGGTTTAAATCAAAGATTCACGGCCTAGTCAAAGTTCAGCTGATGTTCTCAGATGTTTACCTTCCAAACTGACTGAGCGGGAAATGTTTCAGCCTGTAGACATTTAAATCTGACACATGCAGATTTACTTCCAGACTTTTAGTCACAAAAAAAATCCAAAAAGTGTCTGGAAGCAAAGATTAACAGAGTAAATCTGAGCTCATTTAGATTTTTATGGTATGAAACAGCAAACAGAAAAACTCCACCGGATGCAGACCAATTGTCTGGATTTAAAAATACATGACCTTGTTTAATTTGCCGTCTCTGGTAGGAGTCCAGGAGAGGCTGCGTTCTCCAATTAGCCTGATTGCTACAGACACTGATAAATAAAGACCTTCAGCAGAAAGTTCAACAGTAAGCTGACGTGCAGCAGTTTTTCTCCGAGCTAGCTGAATAACTCACGGTGAGATCAATGGTGGAGAGGCTTCTTCCATGAGGAGAGGCTCATTCAAACTCCCCCTAAAGAGCCATTATTTACCGCTCGCTCACGCTGGGACAAATGAAGTCAGCATGGGCCCATTACTGCGTAATTAGAGGAAGAACGAGACAAATATTTAACAACACAAGCCTTTGTGCTCATTAAATCAGCCTCAGAAAGGAGATCACAATGATTTCCAACTTTATATGTGGAGATCAGCTTAGAGTCACTTATTACTGAAATAGCAATGATAACTTAATTTATGCTAGATTGTTTTTGTACAAAAGCAGGAACATTATTATAAACTGATGGATGTTGGAAGTTACATCCAAATTTTGAGTAAAAAAAAATTCCTAATTTTACAAACAGTTATCAGAGTTTTTTTTCCAATGAGCAAAGTTTAAAAGAACAAGGGTTCCCAAGTATCTTTTTAAGTAAAATGCCAATATGATAAAAATAAAAGAAACAAAGCATGAATAATAAAGGAAAATACTTTCTGTTGTGCTTAACATTTTCAATTGAAGGAATTTAACTTTTGATTAATTACAAAGATTTTAATATGTTAAAAATTGTATCTCAACCTTATTTTTTAAATTTTATTTACTAATGTTCTATATGGAACCTTTTATATTTGTAGGTTTCCAGTACAGCCATAAATCTGACGCACAAGCTACATCCGCTAACAGCAGTGATGTGACGAAGCAGCTTCTCTCGGCCCACTAGGGGTTAATTTCTGCTTGTAAAACAATCTCATTAAAACACTGTTGTTGTTTTCAAGTTGTGCTAAAAGCAGTTAGCCTGTCAGAGAAGCTATTCAAGCCTAAAGTAGCATCTCAATGCTAACATGTAGCAACAACTAACGCTAATGAATAACAGATTAAAAACAATTTATTTGTTGTTGAGCTCTTTACGTCTATATATTCAATAATTTAGCAGCAGAAAATGGTTTTTGATTTGAAAATGTTTCTTATTTTATAGATTTAAACTGAGTCTCACCACTAGAAGATATACATTTATAACAGAGAGAGAGAGAAGGTCCTAGCTGTGGTTCAGATAAGGAGCACCACAGTTAGTTTTCCACTGGTGTCGAACGGCTGACTGCTGTCTGACAGTTTATTTAGTGCAGCGGTCCAGAACCAAACATGGAGGCTGAAAGGTGGCCGTACTTCCTGCGTGTGCAGCGTCTTTAATGTTCCCTGCTGCTGCCGGCAGCCGTGTACCAACAGCAGGATCAGAGGCAACGGCAGCAGAGATCAGCGGCCCTGATTATCGTCATTATGATGATCGCTGGCTTGATCAAAGAGAAAACGCTCAACTGTGTTTTTCTGCCTTCACACTCGTTTTCATTCAATTCCTGGTATCCATGGCAACATATTGTCCAATGTGGACCTAAAATCTAATCTTAGCAGACAAGTTGAGGACAAAGGCAAAAGTGTCAGGCCTAGAAAAACCTCCAGCAGATAAAGGATATCTGGAAGTAATTTATTTAGGAAGAGGAACCTCTTATCATCTGTTTTACATTTTAATTTTCAGCTCTTGGGTTTTATGTTGTTGCTAATAAAATGTAATTTTGACTGTTAAATTGTTTGTGCCTTGTTGTTCTTTATGGATTCAGCCAGAGAAATGGACACAAATTGTGTCTTTGAGAAAGTAGAAAAGTTTCCCCGAGGTTCAACTTTATGTTATTTTCTGCCAGAAGAAGCTTTCTGGATAAAAAAACCCCCCAGGAAGTGGACTACAGCGCAGGGCATTCTGGGTAGCTACAACCAAAGCTAATGTGTTAGCCTAGCGCTAGCAGCAGAAATGGCTCCTGGTCTTTAGCCAAAGACTAAAGAGAAATCCTCCAACTGCTAAAGTCTGACGCCTCCATCTTGTTTCCATCTGGTGAAGAAGGAAGTTGCTCTCAGTGTCTTCAGAGGTTTTTGTGTCGTTTCCTTCAGTGGTTCTTGGTGCAGCGCCCCCACAGGCCAGGAGGGGAACAGGCTGGTTTGACTCAGAGCCACAGCAGATGGAGGTGGAGCAGATGTCTACCGGACTACCAGCTGGGAAAAATGCCCTAAAAGTACTTCAGCATAAAGCCAAGATAACAACAGGTTGACTTCTGGACCCACCCAGTCAGAACCTGAACTTAAATCCAGTAAAGTTTAAAGGCACATTTCAAAACTTTGAAAAGAGGATAACTTTCCAGCTGTGGTGGATGTTCCTGTGGAGCATCAACAGTCGTGAGACTGTCACACAGCGACTGTCTTCAGTCAGAAGCCTCTGCAGATGAGCTGCGACACAATCTGCTCCCTTCCATCACCATACAAAGCGACTCTTTGAAGATAAGCTTACCTTAATTTCTTTTTGGAATAAATAAAGTATCCATTATTTAAGTAACTAAAGGAAAACTGGTGTTGTAGGGAACATTAACCTGAGTTGGTCTGACTAAAGTTAAAGTGGTGGTTTGGTGGCGACGCATCTTCCTTCTTCTAATTCAGACTCTGTGTTTCTCCCTTTTCTTACCATTTCCAGGTTTGTTTGCTCGCACCTGGGGAGGATTCCTTCCCCTCCATCCAGTTCTCAGCAGCTGATCAAGCGCCACAACATCCCCCATAATCCTTTGCTCTGCTTCCATTTGATGTCATCTTTTCCTGGGGATTAACACAGGCGCCCTGAGGGGCTGCGATAAGCGCAGCTTCTTAGAACAGCCTAGTCAATAAAAAACTGAATCAGGATCCTTAAAAGTTTCACTTACAACCCCAACACACACACACGTGCACACACACACACACACACACACACGCGCACACACACACACACGCATGCACACACACACACACGCAGACACACACATGCGTGTGCACGCAGTTGAACACGCACAAACACAGATCGACCAGGACAGGCCAGGGATGAGCACACCCCATCTGATCTGTGGCCCGTTCATTCATTAGACCCATGCTCCCCCCTATTGATTTCAGCTTAAGTAATGAGAAAGCTTATCCAAAAATCTTTAGCATTTGGGCTCCAACTTAAGGGAATCGATGGGGCCATTTCCCATTTTGAACAGCACA
>NW_006799978.1:3293241-3319947 GCF_000485575.1 Poecilia formosa | reverse complement strand
ACACACACACACACGCAGACACACACGCACACACACACACACACACACGCAGACACACACACACACGCAGACACACACGCAGACACACACGCGCACACACACACACACATACACACACACACACACACACACCAAAGTTCTTCTGGAGATTTGAAAATCATGACCACTGATTTATCTGCACTTAAAGTTTAGAAGAAATTTTACAAACGTAAAGAAAAATGCAACATACTTTATTTTGGCTGCACTGGACGTTAAATAAAACGTAACTGTGCAACATTTTACTCCACTGCAGTCGTATCTGTCAGCAGTTTAACAGCAAAGCCTCAGGCAGCATGAGGGGGCTGTTTGGACCCACTGTTTGGATCAGAACCAGAACAAGTGCAGGTGAGATGGACGTTAGCGCTGCTGGGCTGGGTGCTGACTGCAATCCTTTTCTCTGCAGTTTCTTCCAAAAACTGTCCAAAAAACATCACAACGTGAGAATTCATGAAGAGAAATAAAAACTTTAACATTTTTTGCCAAATAAAAATGTAGCCCCATTCCTCTGAGACCCCAAAATATAAGATTTGACAAATTTCCCCCAAAAGTCTCATTACTGCTTGTGATTCAATGACAATTCAACTCCAGATGTTCTTCAGCCCCACAAGCAAAAATATGAACAAAAAGATAAAATTTTAGAATTTTATTCAGTATTAAATAATAATTACATTCGTTTAGCCCAAATGTTGCCTCACACCTTCTGGTTTTAGTTTTTGTAGCAGTTTCCTCAGGGCTGCTGGACAGGTCCTTCGCTCTTTTGCTCGTTTTGTTTGCTATGTTAGATTGCAGAGCAAAGCAGCTTGATGAATATGTCGTCTTCAGCAAACAGCTGAAACACTGAGGTCCTTTTTGACCCATAATAAATGGAATATTAACCAACATATTTGATGACTTCGGTGGTGGTGTAACAGGTCCCAGGACGAAGACTGAGGACAAAACTGGATTCAGCGATTAAAACCGAATCGTCTCATTTATTTAACCAACAAACCTTTTACAGTGCACAATATTAATGCTTCACATCACCTTTGTTTCATAGACCTTGTTCACAAGTAATAATTAATTTCACACATTACCCTTTTTCACATTATCATCTTTCACTTACATGAAGATAACCAAGGTACAGTGTATTAAACAGGATAAATCTTTCCTGCATTCAGCTGCATATTAACATCTAAAGAATTTAACTTAGCATTGTTCCAACTTTAACCTCTGAATTCATGAACAAAGAATAGTTTCTCTACCTTTAACGTCAGCTGGACTCACTTTACTTTCAGGCTCTAAGCTACTTTATGAGTCACCAAGCAACATAAATGTACATTATTCAAACAAAAGCAGAATAAAAATCCTAAAACCCGGAGTTGGTAAGACTTTTAATCACCTGACTTCCGGGTTGGCGTCCCGCCGATCTGGGCCTCATAAAACTGTTAGCAGAAAGGTGCACAGAACCAGCGCCATCTGCTGGTCAAATAAGAGATCCTACAGAGTAGTTCTAGTGAGTTTTTACCATGCACTGACCTGGAGAATAGTGAAACAGGACTCAGCAATGACAACCAAAACCTGCTTTTAGCATCCAGGCAAACAGGAAGTCCGCCGCAGAACCAACCCGGAAGCAACGCCCCCCAAACAAAGGTTCCCCTTCGCCACTTCTGCTCCCATCTCACATAAGTTATAAGTTTGAACAATATTTCAAAATGGTAAAACAGCCAAAATAATGCGGTGACATTTTTAGGTGCACAACAATGGCACTCGACAGATTTAATGTTTGTTATTGGTTCTCAATTAGCAACTGTACGACATTTTTATGACTTTTAATTTATTGTTTACGGGATAAAGCAGTTTGAACTGCTTTGTTGCTGAAATGTTTTATGCATACAAAACACAAAGGGTGAACAATTTCAAAACCCAGTAAAGAAAAATCCCAAAAGCCTGAACCTTTAACCAGGTGGTTCTGGAGTTCTGGTCCAATTGAAACAGAAGACAAATACACACACTCTGCAAGACTGTGTTTATTAAAATATTTGAAATTCATGTTTGATTTTCCTTTTATTACATAACTTTGCACCATCCTGTTTTGGTCTAATCTCAGTGCAACAGACTGGATTTTTTGGGTTGGATGTGATAAAAGCTCTGTAGAATCAGAACATCTCAAACTGTAGCTGCAGGTTAAATTGTTGCATTTTGTAACAAATAAGGTTCAGTTTTAGATCCTTGTTTTTTCTAGATGTGCTGAGCAAGAGCACCACTGCTTGGTTTATGAATTCAGTTTCAGATTTTACAACCACAGAAGCTACAACATATTTTTAGTTGAGACAAGATACATTTTCAGAGAAAAGCTTAAAAACAATAAAAACTTTCATTTTCATGTCAAAACAAACTGAGGCAAAAAAGAGTTAAAAACAAAAAACGATTTGGTCTGTTTTTGATCTTTGTCACTCTTTGAAGCATTTAGCTAGGAGAAAAAACCTTTTAGGGGTAAATACTTTTCTCAGCTTTGCTTACAGTCAGACCACTTGCATGTTGTTGGCAAAATCAGCAGCAGAGAAGATGGAGGACGGGCCTAATGAGCAGAAAACAAAACCACATTAATACTGAAGCCTCGTGTTCCCCAACTGCATCTGACACTCTGCTCTTCAGTCAATAGCAAGCGATCAATACCTGGACCAGCGTTTTCAGATCAGGCCAAGCATAAATCATTCATGTCATGGCTGAGTTATTGACCTTACAGGAGAAAAACAAAAACACACAAACTCATGGAAAACATGATATAGGGAGAAATATGTTTCCACCGTTCAGAGCCCTGTCTCCTCTCCTCACTCTCCCTCCACAGAAAAACGAGATAATTTGCATTTCCCTGGGGGACGGTCCCACTGGGCTCCGACTACGTTACATGTATACAGAAATGTTTCTTCATTGCACATCTAATCACTCAACAGATAAGGCTGGGGCGTTCTCTGAAGGGGGAAACGGAGACGCACAAAAAAGTTAATGAGGTTTTTCCTGTCCTAGACCTCCAGAGGCAGGGGTCCACTTAGCAGCTCTGTCATTAGACGCGAATTAAACTGGGACTGTTGTTTTGCTGCGCTATCACTTTTTATGCTTTAATTGCATAACCAAACTGTTCTGCGAAAAACAGAGGAAGCTGAGGATGCTGCAGCGTCGATGCAGAGGAACAGAGATCACTGCTACGTTGTTGTTTCCTGTTTTACACAAAACTAATTTATGCACACAAACCACTGCTGCCGATTATTTGTTGCATAATTTGAAAGTGGAGCAGACAAGGAGTCAGACACACAGGAGAAGCAAGAACCCTTTAGCAAGCCACAAACTGAGTTCTAATAATATTTTAAATCGCCTCCTCTCTGCAATCCATCATGAAGATAGCGATCTCTCTCTGTCCCTCCCTGCTGCAATAGACTTGCAGACATCTCACACAAAGTCACCTGCATACAGATTTATGCACACAGAAACACAGGAATCCTTGGAAATGCAACTTTAGTCTCAAAACAATGCAGATTTCATGTTTTGATCACATAAAACTAGTGGTTCAAATTTAAATCTAGTTTATTACAGGGTATGTAATTATTTAATCACATTTTAATTGTCAAAATAAGCAACTTTTTCAATTAGAAAAACATTTTTACTGTTAAGTTTCTGAATAAATAGACATATGAGATCAAAAACAAAGACATTTCAAGTTTTTAATCTGTTCTTCAACCATCAAATTGGTGCAAATTCAGCTTTCCAGAGTTTCAGGAACACTTTAGCATTAGGGACGGATGTGCTGCTAGCTTGTTTAGCTTTGAGATGTTATTTTAGGCTAGCATAGCTTCGCTGATAGGCTATAGCTGCTTTTAGCATAACTTGAACACAACGGTGTTTCCCAGCGTCCAATCAGATCGATTTATAAGCAGAAATTAACGTCCAGTGGACCAGGGGAAGCAGCTTCCTCGCCCATCGTTGCTGCTAGCGGACGGTCCTTGTGTGTCAGATTTACGGATGTCCTGGAAACGAGTGAATACAAAGGTTCCGGCCAGAGCCATTGTTGGCCAAAAAACCATTTAGTTTAACACATTAAAATCTATTTATTTAATTATTAATACGTTAAAGTTCTGATCTTACAAGAAATACACTTTAAAGCACTAAAATCTTCACACTTTGTGACATCACAACCACCAACAGAAACACAGTGAAATGGGTTTATAATGAGTCCAAAATTTGCTCATTAATAGAGATTGAAGTTCATATGACAGAATGCCAAGCCTCAAATGTTTTCATCAAATAAAAATCTAGAAAATTAATCCTTTATTCCGATACCAAAACCCAAATTCAGTGCAGCTGTTCTGGTTCTGGCCTCAGACTAAACATTTAGAGAACGTCCATCATCAACCCAGCAGTGTGGAGTCAGAGGGCCTGAATACAAATGCATGCCACACTTTTCAGATTTTAATTTGTAAAGATATTAGTAAGGACATAAAATGTCTGATACTTCCTGAAGGCTGTGAATATGAGCAGTGCAGAGCTGGAAGCAGAATCCAGTCACGGTGAGATTCAAACAGAACCTGACCTGCTTCTGTTTTCCCTCCAGCCAGAAGAAGATGCTGGTTTAACGGAAGAACTCTCACATTAATACTATCTGTGAAAAAGTCTTACCTGAAGTCCCCCACTGGAAGAAAATACTGTTGTTTTATATAAACGTCAAACACAGAGTGAAGCAATAATCGACGGAGACAGAAATAAGATGAGAGAAGGATAAACTCGTCAGCCTTCTTTACTCTTGCAAAACAATTTAATCTGCAGACTTTGGAACGTGTAGGACAAGCTACAGAAATTCAATATGCTTACTGTTATTATTGAGTTTGACAGTATAATTTTGTGCCTGCAGAGCTCAGTGAGCTGCATGTGACTGATGGGAGCAGAAAGGCCCGGGTCCGGGGAACACGCCCAGAAACTCAGATCCACACAAATCCCACTGAAAATATGTCACAATGAAAAATGGCACCATTTCTTTTCATCTGTATGTTTTTATTTTCTTCCTTCTGTTGTGTTGGAGATTAATGCTTCTTTGTCCACATTTTTTTCCTTTGATATACAGAACAGATGAAAGCATCCTTTATTTTTATGCTGCCACCTTGACTGAGCGATGCTGTGTTTAAAAGCATGTTCATATTTTCATTTGCTCCTGTTTGGAGAGATTATTTTCAACTCTGGGGAACAAAAAGCGCGGCGTGTAATCTGTGAGAGCATTAAGCATCCAAACGCAGCCCTCACAGCGCAGCCTTCCTTGCTGGCACCAAACCTTTCTAATTGAACCTGAGATATCAGGATGGGTGGTTCTGATGCCAGGTGCATACTAAAAATAGTCTTCTCTCATTGGGCCCTCTCCTAGGGATGCCATTTTGTCATGCATTATGCATATATGCAAATATGAGACAAGAAAATGGATTACCTGAAAGGGCACCTGTGGTTTCCAGCTCAGAGATATATGCAGTGTGGGAAATGAAGCGAACTGAGCTATCGTTTAGCCATTACACAGCTGTACAGCAAAACGGAGAAACACTTTCTGAGACAGTCAGCGTTTCAAACCTGAGCGATGGCTGATAAATGGGAAGTGAATCACTGGAAGGTAAATAGGCAGGTAGATGGAGAACCCTATCATCTTCTTCTTGGTTGTTTACATGATGATTAGCGAATTTCCCTTGAGATTTAAAGTGAAGCTGCGGCGCAGCATCAATCCCTCCTCTTTACTCGACAGCTCAGAGAATCGCTCAGAGAAAATGCCAGTAATGACTCTGATCATAAATGCATCAGTTTAAACTGCACACTTACAGGAACATGTCTGGAAATTATTAGTTTTTATTTTTCTGGTGTTCTTCTGTGGGAATATTTTGGAAATAAGCCATTTGTGCCCTTAATATGAATATTATAAACCTAAAACTTATCCAACTTTATAAGAACCTGCTCTGTACAGTAGGCACACTTCCACTAATATGCTAATAGTGAAGCTAAGTCAAATAGCGCTTATGCTAATGTTTAGCACAATTAGCTTCCTCTAAATTAAGTTTTCAAGATTAATTCTAAAATTAATTTATCTAGGTGTCTTGTAAACTTTCAGTTGAATAAAGTTACATCTGTGCTGAAGTTTTAGCCACCAGCTGTTAAGAAGTAATGTGACATTTATATTCATGCTCTTATTTTGGAGGGAGTGAAGTCCGTTTATGCAACATTTCCATTTCCTCTCAACCATTCTTTTTCTTTTTTCTCAATAACTTTATTTCAAACAGGAACAAACAAAATATGGAGAGTAAAGAGCAAAATAAACAAATATAATTTCTAAAGGAATTATAAAACATTTAAATTATAAAAATTAAATTGGTGCATAAGGGTTTTGGTTTTCAAGGCCGGATATAATCCGACTTGAATTTAGTGCTTTAGTAGTAGCTGTTGATGTAGCTTTAGCATTAGCTTCTGCTAAATATCATGGTGGTGTAGCTTTAGCATTAGCTTCTGCTAAATGCCGTGGTGGTGAAGCTTTAGCATTAGCTTCTGCTAAATGCCATGGTGGTGTAGCTTTAGCATTAGCTTCTGCTAAATGCCGTGGTGGTGTAGCTTTAGCATTAGCTTCTGCTAAATGCCATGGTGGTGTAGCACATTAGCAGAACTTGTTTATGATTAGCACTTCAGGGTTAGCACACTTACTTTAGTTAGCGTTGCTTATCACTTTTTTACATTTAAAGACCCACAATTTGATTTCTATTTTTAAATATTAGTCAAAATAAAACTGCAAGACTTTCCAAAAAGGAACTACTGAGGCTTTATTCACAAAACAAACCACTCTCTAAATGACTTGTTCTTCACAAACCTGCATCTTATTAAACTGATCTAAACTCCCCACAACATGACTGATGTCTAATTAACATAAAGCTATGATGTAATTTATTTTTGGATATTTCAGTTTTATGGAAATGTTGCGTATTCATCCTTCAAGATTTTTGCATTTTGTAAACTTCAGCCAAGCCATCATCACCATCATTTATATAAAGCACTTATCCTTCAGTTAATCAACATTTTACTAATTAAATCAAAAACTCTTCAAATGTAACTGCAGCAATCTCTGTCAGAAATCTCTGTTTACCCAAAAGACACAAACTTAGTTTTCTGACTCGCATGTATGAATTATTTGAGCCTCTGCCTTCATCTTGCCCAGTGAAAGCCGAGCTCTGCTGATGCAACAGCAGCAGCGTTCCTGTACGTCTCCATAATCCATCTCTCTATGAATTCCTCCACTTCCTGGAACCTGCTCATGTAAATCCTCCCTCTGCAGCATCACCGCCGTGCTGCTGCAGCATCACCGCCGTGCTGCTGCAGCAGGCAAAGGAAACACATGGATAAATGTTTAACAGAAATGAGTCAGAATATTGTCACTGTGTGTCAAACATCAGAGCTGCATCATTCAGGTTATTTGGACGATTCCTGTGAACCTCCATCTGTTTTGAAGGGGAGCTGGACCGACCGGCCTCCTGCGGTGGAGTAATCCCTCTCCTCTCCTCTCTGACAGAGATTCCTCCTATATAAAGCAAACTAAAGCACATTTTCTCTCATCCTTTCATGTTGGCACAAGAGAGCCACACAGGCTTCTTCTAAGCACTGAAAGCAAATGAATGCTCTGTTAGTGTCGAGCAAAGGTGACGGCTCTCAGTCATCCTCTCCATGCAGGTGAAATTGAGGTCTCCGTCTCGGCTCCGGTGCAGACCCGAGCGAGCGAAGATCAGATTAAAAAAAAATCTGAACCAGACCGCACAGGCAGCGAGCTGAGGAGCATGAGAGGGAAGTCAAGGAGCGAGGGTAAAACCCTTAGTCACACTCACGCCTTCCCGCGCAGGGTGTGTGAACAAGTGTGAGCGTGTTTATGGAGGTCCTCTGCTGCCTCTGAGGGGACCGTGCAATTATCCTTTGTCCCGCTTCCATCTGCTGATTTTTGGAGCACAAGACGAGTAATTCCTGCTACATGAGCGCCGGCTCATTTAGCCAATAAGCTGTCGTCTCATTAGTGCGAGCTACAGCAGCAGATTTCCCCAGCGACCGCTCCGAACGCGATGCAACACACACACACACACACACACACACACACACGCACACACACACACACAACGTTAAAACAGGCTAACCAACGATTATTTTAGTAATCGATTAATCTATTGATTATTCCTAAATAATTGGCACATTCCTCAGATTTTTCATTTAACCTTCTNGTAGCTTTAGCATTAGCTTCTGCTAAATGCCATGGTGGTGTAGCACATTAGCAGAACTTGTTTATGATTAGCACTTCAGGGTTAGCACACTTACTTTAGTTAGCGTTGCTTATCACTTTTTTACATTTAAAGACCCACAATTTGATTTCTATTTTTAAATATTAGTCAAAATAAAACTGCAAGACTTTCCAAAAAGGAACTACTGAGGCTTTCTTCACAAAACACAACCACTCTCTAAATGACTTGTTCTTCACAAACCTGCATCTTATTAAACTGATCTAAACTCCCCACAACATGACTGATGTCTAATTAACATAAAGCTATGATGTAATTTATTTTTGGATATTTCAGTTTTATGGAAATGTTGCGTATTCATCCTTCAAGATTTTTGCATTTTGTAAACTTCAGCCAAGCCATCATCACCATCATTTATATAAAGCACTTATCCTTCAGTTAATCAACATTTTACTAATTAAATCAAAAACTCTTCAAATGTAACTGCAGCAATCTCTGTCAGAAATCTCTGACAGAGATTTCTGACAAACGTATCAGTTTGTCTAACACAAACGTATTAGTTTTCTGACTCGCATGTATGAATTATTTGAGCCTCTGCCTTCATCTTGCCCAGTGAAAGCCGAGCTCTGCTGATGCAGCAGCAGCAGCAGCAGCAGCGTTCCTGTACGTCTCCATAATCCATCTCTCTATGAATTCCTCCACTTCCTGGAACCTGCTCATGTAAATCCTCCCTCTGCAGCATCACCGCCGTGCTGCTGCAGCATCACCGCGCACCGCCGTGCTGCTGCAGCATCACCGCCGTGCTGCTGCAGCTGCTGCTGCATGCAACGGAAACACATGGATAAATGTTTAACAGAAATGAGTCAGAATATTGTCACTGTGTGTCAAACATCAGAGCTGCATCATTCAGGTTATTTGGACGATTCCTGTGAACCTCCATCTGTTTTGAAGGGGAGCTGGACCGACCGGCCTCCTGCGGTGGAGTAATCCCTCTCCTCTCCTCTCTGACAGAGATTCCTCCTATATAAAGCAAACTAAAGCACATTTTCTCTCATCCTTTCATGTTGGCACAAGAGAGCCACACAGGCTTCTTCTAAGCACTGAAAGCAAATGAATGCTCTGTTAGTGTCGAGCAAAGGTGACGGCTCTCAGTCATCCTCTCCATGCAGGTGAAATTGAGGTCTCCGTCTCGGCTCCGGTGCAGACCCGAGCGAGCGAAGATCAGATTAAAAAAAAATCTGAACCAGACCGCACAGGCAGCGAGCTGAGGAGCATGAGAGGGAAGTCAAGGAGCGAGGGTAAAACCCTTAGTCACACTCACGCCTTCCTGCGCAGGGTGTGTGAACAAGTGTGAGCGTGTTTACGGAGGTCCTCTGCTGCTCTGAGGGGACCGTGCAATTATCCTTTGTCCCGCTTCCATCTGCTGATTTTTGGAGCACAAGACGAGTAATTCCTGCTACATGAGCGCCGGCTCATTTAGCCAATAAGCTGTCGTCTCATTAGTGCGAGCTACAGCAGCAGATTTCCCCAGCGACCGCTCCGAACGCGATGCAACACACACACACACACACACACACACACACACACACACACACACACACAACGTTAAAACAAGCTAACCAACGATTATTTTAGTAATCGATTAATCTATTGATTATTCCTAAATAATTGGCACATTCCTCAGATTTTTCATTTAACCTTCTCGATCCAGTATTAGACATAGATTAAAATAAACAACTGAATTACTTTTGTAAACAGATTTTCTGTTTTTCCTTTAGGGACCTTCTGTGAGGAAACTTTGGCTCAGCTGCAGAAACTTAACAGATTTATTTTGCAGAATTTGAACGGAGTGAAGATGAAAAGTTCTGGATCAAACATTTCAACGTTTATTTCATGTTAAATGCAAAATGTCTGTGTCTGCACAGTTTACGAATAATTATTGCTCTGACTCTGATGTTCTTTTAGCAAAATTAACTTTTTAAGTCCATAGCCTTCATTTAATCTCTTACTAAGTTGACGATTATCTCAATAATTCATTCATCACAATTAATCATTTCTGTCCGAATTATCTGATCAACTCTCACTTCCTGTGTGAAATTCAAGGACAAAATTATTTGATGTGATGAATGAATGTAAGGATTTTATTATTTATTCCTCAGTAAAAATGTGTTTTTTCCACTTTAAATAAAATGTTCTTCTATTACCAGGCTGTCATTCAGTGTCCCTTTTTATATTTCTATATATTTATGTTGGTCTGAAGCAGACAGGGAAAAGCTTTTTCCAGTTTGCTTAGCGGTCCCTCATTGATCGGCCCGGTTCCCTGCCGGGTGGAGCCGGATCAGGTTCTGTCCTGACTGACTCAGTCTCAATATCAAACAGAAAATGACATAATTTCCTTCTGGTGCTGTTTTCACATCATCCTGAAGAGTTTGGTGAAAAGCCTTCTGGGATTTAAACACGATGTTTCAGTTCTCTGTGACTTTAAGATCTTCAGCCTAAACTCTGAAATAGATTTATATCAAATTATTTCTGTAAATCAGTTCAGACTGAGCAGCTCATTGCAGACGGATCCTTCCAGGGTTTGTTCATTTACATGTTTCAGTTTGTCAGCTAGAAAACCTGAAATTCAGTTTGGATGTTTCATCAGACCAATCAGATGCTGGGTCAGTTTATCCACGTTCTGTTCGGCATCTGGACCCAGAACCGAGCCACAGCTTGGCCTGCAGGCAGAACTGCAGCAGCACGGAGGAGACGGCCCGACTGGATCGCTGCTGTTACCATGGTGATGACAGCAGGTACTGACACCTGAGGCAGTGTGGGTCGGTCCTGCTAAACTAAATATGTAGCAAGCCAACTAACTAGCTGGATATTAGTTAGGCTCGCTTAGGCTAACTAAATGTTTAGTTAACTAAACTAAATGTTTAGTTAACTAAACTAAGGCTAACTAGAAAGAACATCTTAAATACTAAATATTTAGTTAGCCAGCTACCAAGCTACATATTTGGCTTCAAACTAAATATTAGCTCAGGGCCAATTATTCAGCTAATATGCAAATTCGATTGTCAATAAGTGGATTATCAAAATAAAAGCTTGTGAACTTCGATAGAATCAAATTCCTTTTGCTTATTAGTTAAATATTTAGTCCTGAGATAAATATTTAGATTCCTATCTAAATATTTAGCTAGTTTGACAAATTAATGAATAAACAGTGAAAATATTACTTTGAAAAATTAACACCCATTTTTTCTCTTATGTCTAAATAATCCAAATTATTGCTGTTAATTGTTGACGGTGTAACTTTAAAGCATCAAACATCCTGTTTAAAATGTTTTTATTGGTCTGATTTAGTGTTGTAATATAATGAGGAATATAAATGTGTGTAATATGTGGGTAGAAATGAACTGAAATTCACATGGAAACACTGATTTTGTTAAACATGAACCTTTTAACTGTTTTAGAAGTTTCTGTTTCCAGGTTAGAGTAATCTCCAGCAAAAAACCAAAACCAAACCCAACATCCTGACTGGCAGGTTTATAAAAGCTGAGCAGCTGTTGTGTTTTGGCTCCAGGTTGATCCTGATGTTGAGTCTGTTCTGACATGCGGGTCGCAGTTCTGCTCCACCGGAGGACCTGGTGAGGTTCCCACTGCAGACGGCAGGAAGCACGAACCAGCGGGCGGCGGCCATTAGCGCCGGTAATGACTGTCCCTACAGCGGCTGCAGAATGGCAGGTCATATCGTCAGGGAGGGCGGCTCACCACGACCTGCTGCAGAGGAAGAGCTTCTTCTGTCCAACTGGGCTGGAAAACGGGCCATCACTCGCCGCAGTCGACCAAATCAGGCCGCCATGTTGTGTCTGAGGACGGCGGGCGCCTATTGATGACCTTTGAGCGTTTTCATGCCGCGGTGTTTTTCATCTGCTTTGAACTGACAGGCTGTTAGGCTGAAGTGAAGATGGCGGCCGCTGCATAAACGGATGTGAAGCATTGTGAGAATGACAACATGTTTTAACCGCAGGACTGAAATTTATGCCTCATAAGCAAAATGTTGCCTGAAATGTTCCTGGTCTTTGTTTGCAGAGAGTTTCATCATTGTTCAGTGATTCATCCCGACATCCTGAACTGGCTTTGATCACTTTGGAGAAAAATGAGCGATGCTTTTTAATTTTTAAGCACACTAATTGTCGGAGCCTTTCGCTGCGTTGTGTTGCTGAAAGTGCTGCGTGACGTTCTTCCCACAGGGAGTGTAGAGGATTACAGCTCAGTGATAAACAGATGCCGGGGAAGAAAAAGTCGTTCAATGAAGCAACGCAATGCAATGATGAGCAGCTGCTGTTTGCAGGAGACAGCCAGTCGCCTCCTTTGTTCCTTTTTCTGATCTCCTGGTCGAGGAAAAGTTAAAAGTAAAGTAAAAAAGTCTCGTGTTTCGATCAGGTCGTTTTCCAGCCTCGGATGCTTCAGTTGCAAACTTAATTGCTGCAATTCTTTCCTCATCCCATCTCTCTGCTTCTTTGCTTGCCAGAAAAGCTGGAGACGGCGCTGCACCCATCTGCTTCCCGGCTTCCAGATCCGCTCTGCAGCTGGTCTGGGGTTCCTGCTCATGTGCAGATGTGATTTTTCAAACAGAAATCTTGGCCAAAAAATGTCTCGTTGGCAATTTAAATTCACTAAAGGTCAGAAGTTGACTTTTTCTGGACATTTCCAGCATGATTGTGATCTGCTGTAAACTTGAATCCCTGCAGTTGCTCTTCATGAAATATTCACAACTTTGATTGCTTCCCTGGAGGGTGAATATACTTGTTTTGGCTAATTTAGTCGTAGTTAAGAGTCCAACTCTTCAGCACCTGGACGAGTCCTTATAGCTGTTTGAGAAACTTCAGCATGCCGCGTCCTTCAGGATGAAATAAATCTCTACTTGTTTAATGTTGTGGTTAAATAACAGCTCCAAACTATAAAGGGCTTCAGATAGACGACAAACTGACCTACAGAGAGTAAAACAGTTAGAGGGAAGGGAAGGTTAAAACCACAGCCTGGGGAGGATAACACTTTAAAATGGTTCAAATAACCTGTAACTACTTTTAGCTAAAAATATCTGCTTTGTTGGACTGGATGCATGACTAATAAACAGGAAGTAGAGGTTGCATGCTAGCATGGAGCAGAGGGAGTCCTCCAGGAGACATTTGACTTTTTCACGCAGGCGGCTGGACTTTGGCTTCACCACCTTGTTGTAACTGAAATGGTTAGGTCCATCCTTCCAATACTAGTTTAAAGGTGATTTGTTTTGTTTCCTTCAACAGGTGAAGATGGGTCTGTGATACACACAAAACAAATTTATTACTTTTTTTTTGCACAAAATCATTCTTAGATAATAAAATCTTGGTCTGCTCAGTTCTTGTCACTTTAAATCCAAATGAGCCGCTGTTGGCCACGCCCCCAGCTCAATGTTCACACTCACACGGGAAAATGTCTGCAAACAGATGTGCAGCTCTACTACATACATCTTTGAAAAGCAGAAGTGAAGCTTCCTGCACAACCAACCTGGATGCAGCAAGTTCCTAGATGGTAGGTCAACAACAAATCACTTGTCTTTTCCAGCAGCCATTGTACAGCTCAGGCAGAGGGAAAACCAGGACAACGAACATGCTGGGTTGCTAGGTAACGGGCTGGGGCTGCTGATTGGTGACATTGCTGTCCAGAGATTTTTGAAAAGGCTCATTTTCCAGACAACAAAAAACATGAACTTACTTCCAAAAACCAACCGTTTTTTCCCCAAGCAGTAGAAACCAAACTGGAAGTAAAAAAAAAAAATGCAAAAAATGTGAATTTTGTGTAATAAAATCTTCCTGCTTACAGAGGAACCGTTTTATGATTCAGTCATGTTTCATCTCTGACTTTTGGCGACTTTGTGTTCATGTTCAGCTTTGACTTCTAGATGTCAGCAGCCATCTGGGCCAGGAAGGAACCAGGCAGAAACCAGGCAAGAAGGTTATGAATACGAAGAACCAGAAGTAACGGAGGGTGTGTGTGTGTGTGTGTGTGTGTGTGTGTGTGTGTGTGTGTGACAAATATAGGGGGAGGGAAGCAAAGCTGATGGCACTCAGAGAAACACAGATGAGAAGAATAAATCTGATTGAAAATGAAACGAGCTCCTCTGACAATCACATGAGGATTGGAGTCATTGTGATTAGATGGAGTCAGAGTGTGTGTGTGTGTGTGTGTGTGTGTGTGTGTGTGTGTTTATGTATGGACAGCGTGACTCTGGCATGGGAAATATCTCCCAGAGGCTGTTGTTTGTTTGTTTGTTTCCTTCCCGTCGGAACGTATGCAGGAAAATCCCAAACATATTCAGAAAGGCTCGGCGTTGATGGCGGTGAACTTTGGAGGTCACACCATCTGCAGGGAAAACAATGTTTACTGTTTCAAAGACTTTATGCTAAACAGTTTATTATTTACAGGCGGACGGATGTGTCCGGTGTTTTAATTCCAGCTACACGACACAAATATACAGAACCTCCAGCGGGTCAAAGGTTTGGTTCTGGTGTAAATATCTCATATATATGGGGACGGTATCAAAGATTTCTAATATTTACACACAGCGTACCAAGCATTATGGTTTTATTGTTTCCTGACGGCTCGTTACCCAGCTGCAGTTAAATATTGATTAGCAGCTACAATAAAAAGAAAAGTTTCATTTTATAGCCAAAAACTTTAATGTTTTGACTGTTTTTTTAATTTTCCTTCTTTGCTCTCTGTCCATTTTTGTTTGCTTTTCTTTTGACTTAAATAATTTTGATTCTGCTACTAATTATCACCAATTAAATGGTTTATTTATGTAATCTTATGTAGTAAAACAGACTGGAAGCAGATCATTTAGCCTTCCTGTAATCAGCTAACGTGTCGCTCTCTCCAACCTGATTAAAAGTTGTTTTATTTTGATCAGCTGCTCACTGAGTTTCCTGTTGCTTTCATTTTAAAAACTTCACAGAAACTGAGGAGCAGAAAGTTTAAGTTTGATTTCATAGTGGTCAACATGAGAAGCCAGCTGCTTGTTAAAGAATCAGCTGTCTTTAACAAACAGCTGATTCTAATGTGAGTTCAGGAGGCTGCAACATGAAGCATCAACTGATCAGAACCAATCAGTGCATGAAATAAAATGAGTGTTAAGGTAAATGTCCAGGAGGCGAGAGAACATTGCAATGATTGAATTTAATTTGCAGAACTAAGCCAGCGAGTCGGAGCAACGAACCTGCAAACATTAGCATTTGTTAGCTAATATGCAGCTGAATGTTACAGAAATGTCCAACTATGGAAAATAAATGACTTTGTTCCATCATTAAACAATGAAAGTGAATAATATTTATGCTGGTGATGAGAGTCTGCAGGTGAAAACTGATCTAAAGGATCCAAAGTGACCAACATGAACCATCAGGTCAGAAAACATTAAATAATCTGAAAATCTAAACTAAATGTTTCCATGAAGTTGTGTTGACTAAAGATTCAAACAAATCCCAGAGTCATTTTTAAAACTTAAGAAAAGTTACTTTGCTGCCGTGACGACGCTTCATGTGGCATATTGCATAAAGTTGGTCACCAGTTAGAAAACCAGATAAAATAGTTAATAAAGAGGCATTAAAGATGTTGGACAAAAAACTTAAATCATATCATCATTACCAGATAATCCAGATTCTGTTTTGGTTTATAAAATATTTCCTGGTTTCTTCTGTTTTAAAGCAGTTTGTTCAGAAAACCGTCAGTGAATAAAAACGGCTTTTTACTGTATTTCTTCTCATACTTTAAATGAAATTGAGAGTAACATTCTTATTTGACAAATATCTTAAAAACCAACTCATGGAAGGTAAAACATGTCAACATTTATGCAAATATGTTGATTTTTAAGGTTGTTTCATGTATTTTTTTTATTCCATACTGTGACTTTGTGGTTTTTATCTGTATATTTATTATGTTTTAACATCAACATGTCAAAGGCAATACGGATGGAAATTAGCCATCAGGCTATAATCCCATGTATTTACATGTTAATTAAACCGCAATATGGCAGTGAACTGGATCCACTGGAAGACAGTAAAACATTTAGAAAAATGAAGCCGTGTTGCATAAAAGCAGAAATCTGCTCAGCATCTAAAAGGTTTTGAGGAATCCTGAAGGAAATCACGAGCTCAGTTTTCCTGCATTCACCATTTTTTTTTTTATCGTCTCATTGAAGATGAATGCAGCTCAGTTTGTTGCGTACCGTCCAGATCTAAATGCAGAGTGAGTCAAATGGTTGCAGGAGAGATGACTCTTCCTCCCTGAATGAGCTGAAGTTTAGTCATCCTTCAAATGTCAGGCGCAGACAGAGGGAACGTGTTGTTGATGATCATCGCCACTCCGTGTAAACATGATAATTAGCAGTGCAGAAATAAGTCATTAGCAAAAACAAATTCCAAGTTATTTTGAACCTCACGCGAGAAGCAGATGATGTCAGATGTCACGTTTTCTCATTTATTCCTGCATGTTTTCACATTTGCATGAAGTTTTAATGAATTGACTCAGAGTTTCCGTCTCTCTGAGGCCAGTAAGACGTCTAAACGGGATCAAAAGTCGTGAAACGGTGTTTAATTTCTGCAGGTTTCCCCTGCTGGAATTAATTTTGACCCTGTCAGCATTCACCTCGTACCTCCAGGATGGCTCCATTCCCTCTGTGGCTCCTTCCACGCCTTGTTAGGCAGAGAGCTGACCGTTCTGCAGACCCCGCAACACTGTCAATCTCCTCACAGCTGTCTGGAATCCCAACAAATCACCTCAAGCATCTCCTGCCACTTGGCCCTTAAATTCAACCCCTGACAAATTTCCAGCCCATTTTCCTCCATGTGCCCACAAGAATGACGGCCGGTGGTGATGCAGTTCCGCCGTCGGCCAACGGGGGGCACTGTGGGATTTCCCAGTCTCCTTTCCCCCATGTTGGACATGAACTTGCAGATATCCAGGCATGGCCCAGTCTTTGTTTTCTGCGGTTCAAGGCAGAGTCCAGCTGTTTGGGGAGAATTTGGTGGCAGGTTTTTGCTGTCGCACTTTTCAAAGAGCTTTTAAGGTGAAAATCCACAAACAGGAAACTGTGAGAAAGAAAGAGGCAGCTATCTCCAATCCAAGCTCTTTGTATTCTCCTGAAGCCAAGAAATGGCAGGATCTCTACCAGCTCACCTGCAGAAAACCAGTCAGTCGTGATATCATCGTCTGTTTTGCACTGTAACTCTGTGAAAATGTAAAAAAGGAAATATCTGATAATAAATAGTGAAAATAAAAAAATGCTTATGCATTTCTGTGAAAAATGTTTTTTTTTAGGATTTTAAACGATGGTATCAGTGCAGGTAATCAGCATTATTTTATGTGCAGACACGCCACGCTTCGCCATGATCCCTGAAAGAGAGCTCATCACCCAGCGAAGCCCTCGACAGTCATTTCTGATTCATCAAAGCTGAAAGTCTCTCAGGGAGCCATTCAGCAAGGTTAGGACAGGAGAACAGGCACACAGCTAAAACCAATAAAGAGTCGTTTATTTGACCCTTTTCTCACTTAATGCTGGGACTGGAGCTCACTGGGCTGTTTGTGGAGCAGAGACAGGTGGGGGAGGGGCGCAAAGTGTTGCTCCTTTCAGCCTGCAGCAAAGTCAATCCCAAAGCCGGAGTGTAATCTGTATATTAGGGTTTAACGTTATTAAAGTGCAGGCATCCAAAACATTAATACTGGAGTCACATCTCTGCTTCGGCTGCCTGCTTTTTAAAATCGCGTTATTTGAGTTGGCCTGGTTAACGTCATAAAACCAGAACATGGGTCAGAACACGGCTTTTATGAGAAAGAAAAGATAATGAAGGGTTTTGAACGCTTCGGCTGCTTTATGAGGATATTTGGAGGAACTGATAATATTTAAGTTACAGCCACAAATTTAATTTAGTTTCATTGGGATTTTATTCTGTTTTATTTTATTTTATGATCGACACAAAACACAGAATAATTCTCAGCTGGAAGGACAATAACACAAAGTTTTTGGTAATTTCTCTAATAAATATCTGAAGAGTGTGGTGTGCACTTACAGTCAGTAAGTGCTACAGAAAAACATTCCCACAGGATCATACTTCCGTCTCCTTCGGTTCCGTCTGACTGGACCTCATTCCTCCAGTTATGCTTTTCTTTTTCGCCTCATAAGCTCCGCCCCCTAATTATGGTCATACCTCTGTCTTTTTCCATTTTGTTTGGCCCAGACTCCTTAAGGCTGAGTCATAGTTGAGTTGGGCTTTATTTAGGACACATGTTGGCGCAGGGGTCAGATAAATGTCGGTACAGGTGAACCCGCTCTGCAAGTCTGAAGGATTCGTCCTGAGTTGTCTTCTCTCACTGTGATTTAACCATTTCATCTCCAGCACGAGCTTAGTGAAGATAATTGAAGCTTTGCAATTATGTTTTGTCTTATTTTTGTCTTCTGTAGCTCTTTGGCGCCCTCTAGGGGAAGCACACTTTGAAAAACCCTGGTGTAAAAACGTGGATGGCACAGATTGAACAGTGAAATCCTTGTTTTCGTTCCAGAAAAGCTACAATGTGAAAAATGGAAGTTTATTGCATATTCATAGCTCCAGTGATGGATTATTATAAAATCACAGATTCAATGGAAGACGCTCCATGTGGAAAACAGAAAGGAAGAATAAATCAGTCAGACGGCCAGGTGTCATCATGTCTGTTAGGTCATTTACTCACCCAACTATAAAACTAGGATTAAATCATATTTAAACACATTTCATTTCTACCATCCTTAAATGTTTCAGAGCAACTTTTTCCTCATGACAGCAATAAAAACTGAATTTTTCCATCATTAGTGGAACAAAATAAATCAAGACACTGATGAAGTCTCACTGGGCCCTGAGAAATTGACATTTTCACCGTCATTAACATTACAGAGTTTAATTAAGAGCCTGCACAACAGAATCAATGAGGAAGGTAACCTTTTATAACACCACTACGTTAAAACCTTTTCCCAACTCGGCAACAGAAAACGCACAAGTCAAGCTGCTCAAAACAAAATGCAGAAGAACCGGAGTGAATAAATACGAGATGCAGAGTCTGGAGAGAGTCCAACAACAGCAATTCAAAGTGAACATTACATTTTAAAAAATCCTGGTTTTGAAAAGAAAGGAGCAATTGTTGTGTTTTACTGTCGCTCATTTTAGTGGGACGGCGTTTTGAGATCCAGTTTGGTTCTGGAGCAACAGTTGAAGCTGAGATGGCAGCAGCAATATTACCCTGGCATCCCTGCAAGACATGCGCCGAGACGCTGCAGCTGCGCCCCGAATCTTCCCAACAACCGCAGATGGCGTCGCCACGAAGCCGCTCCACAAGCTGCCCACAAATAAAGCTTCATCAAGTGACAGACAGGCGAGGAAAAAGCCGCCTCAGCTCCTCATGTGCTCAAGCAGTTTGTTATTTCATGGCAGCAATCTAAAGTTTCAACTCTGAAAACAGAAAAGCCGCCTGGTTGTGATTGGATTGCTCTCCTGAAACAGAAACAAACTCAGCTTTTTATTTTTCTGCAGGTCAGGTTGTGGCTCACACATTAATAATGACGCTGCTGACACATTGATAAGAGCACGTTTGTGGAGTTGCATAGTAAAAATTAACATCAATATTTTAGTTTATTTAACCTGTCAGAGACTAAATGGGAGTTTATTTTACAAATCATTTTTTTTCATCATGTTATTTATACATTTAGAAATGTCATAATTCCAAACTAAATATTTATCGTCACGACGATGCGATGATATAGACAGTGGATATTGTGAGCCGCTTGTTTTAAATTTAACTTTTGTTAGTTTTTTATGCAACGCTTTCCGGTTATGTATTTCTAGTTTTTATCATAATGCGTCTGTGGTTTAGTTTCTTCACCTTCCTGAAGCGCTGTGCATGCCGTCCTGCATGCGAGGCGCCTCGCTGCTGCAGAACCTGAAGGCGTCACGCCTGCCTGTGATCCTGATGGACAAACCGGGACGCGCCGTTCGTTCCCTCCGATTGTGCTTCCTGCCAGTGATTTCATAAAATAATGAGATTCTAAAATGTTATTCATTAATAAATTCAGATTTCCCTTTTATTTCCTTATGAGATTTCCTATATCAAAATGTTAGAAATTAACTTTCCTACTCATATATAAGCACTAATAATACATATATATTTTTCTAGATGTCCATTTTTTAAAAGTTTTGTTGTTTTCTGAGTCTCTGTATGGAAAGATAAACAGGCCATAATCACTGCTGCTTTTCTATTGTGGCAAAATGGCATTTCCCTGCAGCAGTGAGCATATTCATATTCGCACAAACATTGCCAGTGTCATCTTTGCAATAAAAATAAAGATTACATCGCACAGTTTGAATAGTTTAAAGACTGCCTCCAGTGAAAAGCAAGAGGTTTGAAATCTAAAACAGGCTCTTATGGTGGTTTTCATTGGCTCCATGACGGATCATGATTGAAACAAGCTGTCAGCACCAGAGATAAGTGTGGAAATGCAATAAATAAATATGCTGTAAAGATTTAAACCGCCAAGATAACAATAGAACAAGCCCAAGTAGTTCCACCACTGGCAGCTGGAAATAATCTAATGGAAGATATACGACTTTGTTTCCCTTCATCTCAGTGAGAAACTCTCCGCAGCGACTTGGTGAAGCGACTGGTGGATTTTTGCTTACAGTAAAAACGTTCCTCCTGTAGGAACCAATCAGAGCCTCCTTCCTTCCCCTCCCATCCGTCTGCATCAGCCCTACAGTTGATGGGTTTTCTGTCATATTCAGCGGATGGAGGCGTCAGTAAGAAGCAGCTCATTTCCATATTTACTGATCTGATAACAGAAATGATGTAAAGAGTTGAGTAACATCGAGGCCTTTCATAGAGTGCAGAGACAAACAGGAAAGAGAAAGTTCAAACTCGATTAAAATGTTCAATGGAGTTTATTATAGTCTGCAATCGCATTTTAATCCAAAAACATATTGACAAAATAAGCAACTTTCAATTCAAAAACTCCTTTTTGCTGCTAAATTATTGAATAAACATTCAATAATGTTTATTATTGAATAAACAGTATCTATGTTTATTCAATAATAAACATTAAATCTATAATTTAAAAACTAAGTAAACATATTTAGTTTTTAAATTATAGATCGGAGTGAATTTATCCTTCCAGTTTCATTCATGGAGCTTCTTTACAAATCTGAACTGTGGATGCTAACATTAGCATTAGCTGCTACATGTTTAGCATTGAGATGCTACTTTAGGCTAGAGTAGCTTGGCTGATAGGCTAACTCCTTTTAGCCTAGCAATAGCGTTTTCCAGCATCCAATCAGATCGCTTAGAAGTAGAAGCTAGCCAAGAGAAGCAGCTTCCATCGCTGTTGTTAGCAGATGTAGCTGTGCGTCAGATTTATGGCTGTACCAGAAACTAGCAAATAAAAAGGTTCCAGCTGAGAAAAACAAAAACAAAATGCAATTAATTGTGTTAATGTTTAAAAATGTTAAATGTTGAAATGTTAGCCGACTTCTCTCCAACAAATTGGAAACTATATAAATATTTCCTTCTACTGTATAAATACTCTAATTTGTGTTGATTCATCACAAAAAAAAATCCCAATAGAATATATAAAAATTTGTGTTTGTAAAGTTTGAACATTTGAAAACATCGTGGGAGTGTGAATTGTTTTGTAACAGTTTCCAATCATTAAACAAACAAAACTGTTATTTATTTATTGTTCAATATTTGTTTATTTACTGTCATTTATTTCTCCAACTAGAGTCCTGGAAGGACTCAGCACTGCCACCTACAGGCTTCAGGAAAATTTGCTAAATCTGATCGGTCAGTTTCCTGTCTCAGGAGATCAGGAATCTGCAGATCACAGCTGCAGCTTCTTTTAGCGCCGCGTTGGTGTTTCAGCTGAACGAATCGCTGCCAAAGTTAAACACAAGCTGCCATTTAATCCTCCTACTATCAGGAAATATGTTTGTAAAGTTTCACTTTGATTTCTACCATGAAATGCCCTGAATATCTGGAGCTGAGACCACATTCACTTCTGTTTATGATTCACAATGACTAGCACATTTTCTCCTAACTCAGACACTTAGCCTTTTGTGCGCTAGCAGCTTTTGCTAGTCAGAAATGTGTCATACATATTTGTAAATTCTCAGCCTCCAGACCACAGTCCACACAATGAGATCCAGCGCCTGACTCACTGCTCAACTCCACGTCACCTCCACAGACTCCCATCCACAAACCGGCTCAAAGTCTCAGCTTGGAGATTTTAAAGCTCAGACATTCAGTCGATCTGAAGCGACGTCCAAACTTCTCAAAATAAACGTGTTTAACTGCAAGAAAAAAAAATCTCAACAAAAGAATCAAGATTTGAGCTTGAATCACTTTTGATTTGTTAAAGTATATTTTTTTTTTTTGCTTACTAAATCACAGGTGGCTCTTTTATTGTCACCTCAATTCCTGTTTTTATTTCAAAACAACCTTTGAAACGGTTTGTGGGCTCAAACTTCAAACTCCATACAGAGGGAAAAAGATTTTTTATTTTGTAGAGTTTTTATGATTCTCCCTAATAAAGCTCAGAAATATGTAATAAACGGTACACAAGACGGCTGGTATTAAGGAAGAGGGTCAGCAGAGATCCCAGCTGCTGAGCGTCGCTACCCTTCATGGAAACGGTTGATCAAGTCTCTTCACGGCGTAAATAAGGAATACAAATATTTTAGGCTGTTGGTCTCTTTGTATTTGGTGATTCTGGGTCATTCAGGGATCAGAGACAGTTTCAGTTTGTTAATGTTGACAAAAAAACATTTTTATTATTAGTTTACGCTTCTGTCACCAGTTTTAATCCTTCACATTCAGACAGTTTGGTTTACCGTTATAATTCTGCACGTTTACAGTAAATATGCCGAATAAAATGTCAGATTCTTTACAAAGTCAGACGCTTCGCCGTCACTTATTGCTATGAGATCTTATAACTGTATTGCACATGTAGCTGAAACATTTACTGTCTATATGAATTCAATTACTGTCAGCTTGTGGATCTGCACCACAGATTTATATTCAGCCAAATTCTGGTGATCCAGCTAATCCGCTGCCATTACCCACTTGCCTCTGCTAATCCATTACCGCTCATGGAGGATGACTGGATATCTTCCACGCCTGCTTAGAAAATGCTGTCATTCTAAAAGCAACCATGCTGCACGCTCTGCATGCTAATAAACTCAATAAAAAGGTACAATTTAAAAAATGAAGGCTGATCCATTTTTTAAACCCACGCCGTTCTGCCAGGAGACGGGGGAGGATGAAGCTCATCCCAAGCAGCTGGACAGGTTGGCGGCCCACACACTCACTCACTCCCACTGTAATTCATCTCACACTCACCTCTATGCAACGAGGACGACAGGTTACCTCGGAGGATAACAGGCATGCAGCTTAAATCATTAAAACACCACCAGAAAAACTTGGTTTGCACTAGATAAATGGTAAATATAGTTTGGCAAATCAATAAATGTATACATATTTATGAAAAAGTTGTGTTCAATTTGTCACTTTTTGCCACAGAGATGATAAGCTGCATTTATTCATTATTTTACATTTAAAGATTCATTTACAATCAAAACAGTATCACATTACCACCTTAGGCACGGAGACACAGCTATGTTAGCATTAACAATTCTGTAGGCCTAAAAACGCTACGAGACTGTAGAAATATAGAAAATAAAAAATTCACACATTGTTTTAAAGGCAACTTTGGATGAAAGGAAAAACTTTTGTTGATGTACAGAAAATCAGTATTCAAGATTATTACTGAACAGGACAAATAAGAGCTTTTAAAAGGAATTAAATGTAACAAATGCTATTGGCAACATGCAAAAAGAAGGGAGTGAGCTTTCATACAAAGATCCTCTATGCAGGAAATCCATGTGAACTCAGTTCAACAGGAGAAGAAAAAACGTTTCTGTGTTGAAAACTCAGAACTGATAGAAAAAAATCAATTTCAAAGTGTTTACATCATAAAAAAGTCATAGAACACAGTCACACTAAAGTAAGGATGGTAAGTTTGAGCAGCTAGAATGAGCATAAAGTTTATCTAGAAAAGATTTTATGATGTTTTAACTGAGTGTCTCCTCTGTCAGAACAAAACGTCACTTTATCAGATTAGTCAGTAACTGCTGTCTGACTGCAGCTGCTGTACGATCAGATCAACCTGCAGCGTAGCATTAGCAGCTACTGCTGTTAGCATGAAGCAACTCTAAGGACAAATAACATGCGACAGAATAACTGGGACAATAAAACCACCAAGAAGAAGAAATCATGTTTGTCTGGAGAAAAGTGAGGCGTTCTGTTTTTTGATGTCTGGAGGACGTTGTGACAGATGCCTGTGAAATAATGCTGGTCAGAACTGGAGCTCAAATTTCAGGTGGTGATGCTGCCAGAACTTATTTTAATGTTAGTTTCTGCTCTTAGACAACATTTCCTCTCTGGATTAATTATGATATAAACCTTCATCTTATGAGCCGTTGCTCATGTTGGGAACTGATTTGATGTTCTGAATGTAAATTTGTCGCCTTTCTGAACCTTTAAACTTTTCATTCACCCTCTTATACATGTGATTTTGACGAGCTGCAAGGCTGCACACAATCGGAAAATAAAAGAAAATTGCTGATGGACTAGCTGTACACCATATTTGTCTGGTAATGCCATGATTTTCAGATTATATTTAACCAACACAGTGTACTACCTGGTAAAGCCAAACCAGTTATTTTGAATGCACATATACTGTTTTACAAGTTCTCCCTGTGATGTCCTCTGTGTTTCTGTGCCATGCTGCTTTGCATTTCTGTGGCAGATTTATTTCTTGTGTAACCAAGCATAATGAGGCCTACAGCGCACACGCTTTGCCAAATGTGGATCTCTTGCAGCAAATGAAAGAAACTCATTCTCCCATCACAGCCATTTCTCTGCTGTACGTAAAAAGGAAGGTATTCATTTTTTGGGTTCTGGCAAGTTTATTTGTTTGAGTAGGAATGAAGAAGATAGTGATTAAAAAGCAGAGGCTCAATCCTTCCACCATCTGACCATCAACACTTGGACTTGAAAGATTTAAAACTGTAGCAGCACTTCTACAACTTATTAATGTTTCTTTATGTAAAACTGTGTGAATATAATTCATAACAATCATAATTTGACATCACATGAAACTAGTTCCACCTGCACTTCGTACAGACACTAAATGACACAGAAGGTCATGTTTTCGTCAACTTCTTTCATTGTGGCGCGTTACAAATAAAAGCCTTTGGCATTTTAATTCTGAAAGCCTTCCAAAGCTATTACTGTCATCATCAACAAAGTCTCTGAGAAGCAAAAGGGATCCAGTTTGAAAGCTCTTAAATATACTCCCAAGGTGCAGCAATCATCCTTTCTGAAAGGAACAATCGCTGCATTTCAAATGAGACGACGGAGAATTACAGCAACATTTAACCCGTTACTGACCTAAATCTGCCTTCAGCACAATCAAACCGCCTGCTGCTGTCACTCACATGATCCTGACGATATAAAAAGTGACATGTATGCAGATACAGCACACACCGACTCAAAACAAGGCACAACCTTGTGGAGACGAAGGGGCATCATGAAACACGGAGGGAAAATACAGGCCATAAATTTCTCTCTCCAAGCATACAGACAGACTGCTTGTCAGCAAACAAATCGAAAACTATCATTTCATGCAGTAGCTCCCTTATTCACCTTCTATAGCGCTGCTGTATGTATAATGCACAGAGCTGTCACTCCTCTACTCAAAAGAATACACACTGATGAACCCTGGATGTCAAATTCACTTTGAAGTTCATGCATCATGTTGCAGGAGTCCTACACAGACCTGAGCAGCGGCCGGGAATGTAAAGCAGGCCGAGTGTGGTGTTGTTGAACACGAGTCTGGCTGTTAGGAACAAGCCCTGGTGGACGCAGGTCTGCAGGTTGATCACATGACTGCTCTGGTGGACAGATCTACCGTAAATATCTACGTTTCTGAGACCAAAATGCTTCAGCACAGGAATATCCAGATTATTTGACTCCTTGGAGAGATGATGTGCAAATGTGAAGAATAGTGTCAAATATAAATTAAATATATTACCTAAAAATATATTTTTAGGTAATATATCTGTTAGTATATCTGTTGACGGCAGTAAAGATGGCCGCCGCCGCGCTCTGTTGACGGCAGTAAAGATGGCCGCCGCCGTGCTCTGTTGACGGCAGTAAAGATGGCCGCCGCCGCGCTCTGTTGACGGCAGTAAAGATGGCCGCCGCCGTGCTCTGTTGACGGCAGTAAAGATGGCCGCCGCCGCGCTCT